>NC_142159.1:2191666-2515000 GCF_024610735.1 Ursus americanus
GAAAGAATGTTCTAGGAAGAAGAAACAAGAAGGGTGAAGGTAAAACATCATGGAGAGAAAGTGGATACTAAGAAATAATGAGAAGAAAACCAGTGTGTGTGGAGGGTGCCTTATAAGGGAGGGAATGGTCAGAGAATAATTTGGAGAGTTATGTTGGAGATTTGGACTTTGTTCTTTAAATAGAAGAAAGACGGACGCCTGAGTGGCTCAGGGGCGCCTGGGTGGCTCAGTCGTTAAGCGTCTGCCTTTGGCTCAGGGCTTTATCCCGGCGTTCTGGGATCGAGCCCCACGTCAGGCTTCTCCAGTAGGAGCCTGCTTCTTCCTCTTCCACTCCCCTTGCCTGTGTTCCATCTCTCTCTGGCTGTCTCTGTCAAATAAATAAAAAAAAAATCTTTAAAAAAAAAAAGACAATAAAAAATTTTTTAAACAGAGTGTACCATTAGATGGGGGTTATTTAAAAGTACATAAATTTGGGGAAAAAATGGAAGTTGGCCTGGAATGAGGAGAGACTCAGGGTAAGTTAGAAGGTTGTAATCTTGGTGAGGAAGGAGAATAAAGGACTGGGTAAGGAAGTATTTTTAGAGACAGAAAGGACTTTGTTTTCTGTTGTTCTGCAGTAGTCCGTGGCCTCAGATGAGTATCTTAGGCAAGTGACCTAAAACCTTTGGCTTTTTCCTTCAGGATCAGGGAGAGCCTATTGATAAGGAGTTTTGATATGAAGGCAAGATTTGCCCTTTGTTGTACAAGTAAGAAAACCGTATCCTTGGAAGTGAGGGGTCAGCAAGGGTTGTAGAAGATTGCCCTTCTTGGGGGCGCCTGGGTGGCCCAGTTGGTTAAGCGTCTGCCTTCAGCTCAGGTCATCCTCTCAGGGTCCTGGGATCGAGCCCCACATTGGGCTCCCTGCTCAGCAGAGAGTCTGTTTCTCCCTCTCTCTCTGACCCTTCTCCCTGCTTGTCTCGCCCCACCCCCCTCTCTCAAAAAAAAGAAAGAAAGAAAGAAAAAGAAAATTGCCCTTGTTCTGCACTACTTTCCTCTGACTTCCCTTTTCATCTCTGGAACTGACAGGAACAGCGACATCTCACTCATGAAAATGTACAACGTAAGCAGGCAAGGACCGGGGAGGAGCGAGAAGAAGAAGAGGAAGAGCAGATCAGTGAGAGTGAAAGTGAAGATGAAGAGAATGAGATCATTTACAACCCCAAGAACCTGCCCCTCGGCTGGGATGGCAAAGTATGTGCCAGCATTACCACCTTCCTTCCCATCGCCTGTTCAGGAAGCAGATGCAGACACGAGTCTAATACTGTTTCTTATCTGATTTCTTTTAGCCTATTCCCTACTGGCTGTATAAGCTTCATGGTCTAAACATCAACTATAACTGTGAGATTTGTGGAAATTACACCTACCGAGGTCCCAAGGCATTCCAGCGGCACTTTGCTGTAAGGAACTCAGAGCCATTTCTCCTGGAAATTGAAGCGTGAAACACGCAGCTTTCAGAGAGGAGCACTAGCGTCCAGAGCTTAAGAAGCAAGAAGGAGTGGATCTAAAGTCAAGCACATGGCATTTGACCTTTGGCACCGTGCTAGCCTAGAATAATGCCTAAGATGGTTTCTGGAGGCATTCTGGCACTCTGCTATTTGAACTTCATTTCCTTTTGCTCTTGCTTGTTCATGCATTTCTCTCGTTTTACCTTTCTGCCAGCATCTTAGACCATCCTCTGAATCCTTGCTCACTTCTCTACCCACTGCTAGTACACAGGACCAAAGAAGGGACTGACTGCCTCCTCTTTTGTGTCTTAAATGGGCCTTTTCCTCTTTGAAAAATAGGAACTAAGGGTAACATTTATTAAGTCATTCTTGAGACAAAGCATTATGTGGGTAGTAATCCAGGAAGTAGATTCACCCTTGTTGAGTTTCCCCCTTTGATTCTTAGTACTCGGAAGGAAGTTTTACAAATGGAAAAGATTTGCTAGACTAAGGGTAGAGATCATGTATATGAACTTCTCCCTTCCTCCCTCAGACATCCATATCACTAACTGATCCTGGGTCTTTTCTGTTGGGCCCCTGAGTCATCTCTGAATTTTTCTCAGTACTACCTCCAGTGCATTGAAATTTGTGGGCAGGATAGAGCCCATGCCATTTGCCATCCCCTAGCCCAAACTGTCGTTGTCTGTCCCTGCTATCTTTCACGTCCTTGCTTATACCTGTGAGCAGTCTTCCCCCTTACTTACAGAAGTGACCTGCCATCAGTGATGCTTACTCATGCTGGAGGTGGGGGCTGCGTGGGAGGTCACTGGTTAATTAGAGTTGTGGTGTTTTTCTGTGGTCTTGACACAGGTCTTGTCTGGACTATTATTGGATCTGGATCTTGGTTTGAGAAACCAGCCAAGTGAGGAAAACAATGCAGTGCTGCTTTGAAATAACCACCTCTTATCAGTCGTGGCCAGCTGTTTACAAACGTGAGCCACAGAAGGAATGCTACCATTAGGCGGAGTCTTTTTCAAAGGGTCAGGTTAGGGTTTATGAACTGAATGGAGTTTGTGCTCTGTATGCAGTTATTCCCATTTCACATGGTCCTTCTCTTTCTCTCCTCCCAGGAGTGGCGTCATGCCCATGGCATGAGGTGTTTGGGCATCCCGAACACTGCCCACTTTGCTAACGTGACCCAGATCGAAGATGCTGTCTCCTGTAAGTATGCTTTGTTTACCGTTCCCTAGGCGCTAGATCACGTGGCCGCTCCTACGGCTCACTGCCCGCAGCGCCCTGGCGTACCCAGGTCTCGGGGCAGCAGGCTGTGGAGATGGAAAGGCTGCTACAGTCACACAGTAACTACATTTTTGAGGGGCGTGGGTTGGTCAGCATACTGATTGTTTCCCTCTTGACGAGAGCCCTTCGCTGACTGCAAGACAGGCCTTTTCACTGGGGCCTTTGAGCTCCTCTGTATGCAAGATTTTGAGTGAATGGGTATATATGTTTTTCTGAACTGATTTAATGGTTAGGAACTGCAGATATTAAGGGAAAAATAGAAATGGTCTCAGTAAGCTTTTTTTTTTTTTAAGATTTTATTTATTTATTCGACAGAGATAGAGACAGCCAGCGAGAGAGGGAACACAAGAGCAGGGGGAGTGGGAGAGGAAGAAGCAGGCTCATAGCGGAGGAGCCTGATGTGGGGCTCGATCCCATAACGCCAGGTCATGCCCTGAGCCGAAGGCAGACGCTTAACCGCTGTGCCACCGAGGCGCCCCATCAGTAAGCTTACTTCTGAGGTGACAGGGCAGATGCACGGAAACGGGGTAGCAAAATAGCTTTTGCAGAAAGAACAGAGCAGAGTGCATGTCAGGAAATGTGTTGTTAAAGCACTCCGGGACCTCAGTCATGCTCCCTGTTGGCCTGGCAGCGGTAACTTTTCCTGCCATTAGCCATTATCCTCTAAAACTTTCTGTTTCTTTCTAGTTTGTCTTTTTGTCGTGTTTTCGCTCTCAGCTGGCTAGACTGAGAAGAAAGGAGTACTACCACTCCGGTTTGTGAAATTTTGGGCAGTCCCCCCCCAGGTGCATATCACATTGCTCAGCTGGTTGGCCAGCTGACTCCTTTGGCCCCTTCTCTGGGGTGGTTCACGTCCATTACAGAGGCAAATTAGAAATGACCACCTAAAGCTCCCTGAACAGTGGTGACTGCGCTTACCCGTGGTGCGCATTGAGTGACGCAGAATTGTCGAATCCGTATGTCGTACACCTGAGGCTAACAGCATGTCGTATGTCAGTTATACAGTTATACTGCAGTCGTACCAAAAAAAAGACCTCCCTGATACCGGTTTAACCTGTGGATTTTGGGGACTTTCTTTATTGAGTTTTTTACGTGCAGTCAGCTTTGGGGACTTCCCACTTCGTCTTTCCTTACTCATTTGCAAGTCAGGATCATAGAGTAGCTCCAGTCAGAATTACACTGTGTTTCATTATCAGATCATCCAGTTCACTTCTAATTTACTTTTATTTTTGCCCTTCACTATTTTGGAGGAAATTAAAATAGTAATGAAATGTCTAGAATCATAACACTGTATTTCGAATGCAGTCTCATTTTAAAATGTATTTTCCAGATGTGCGTACCCCTAGTAAGTAGGGTCACAGTTCATGTTTTGTGTATTTTTTATGTCCTGCAGTTGGCCTCAGTTAATTTATTACTTCTGATACCTTGAGATTGGTGTTGACATCATTTTAAGCTTACAGTCATGCCAACTGCTAAAACAAAAGTGATACTTCTCTTAGTTTTGTTTCGTGTTTGTTTGTTTTGTGGATAGTGTCCCAAGCATTTCCCCCAAGTCTTATGTTAAATTAAATAGAAGTAGGTGCCAGGTCATCCTTACCTGGCTGCTGTTTTCAGAGGAAAGGGTGCTTGTACATCTACACTGATGTTAAGATGGGCTCATGGTTTTATTAATCACATTCCACGAGAGACAAGATCGCATTTTTACCACTTTTTCTTTTATTGGGCATCGGGTTAAACAGCATTCCTAGATACTTTCATACTGGTAGATACTCTTTTAACGTAGTTATTTATCCTATTGTAATTCTATTCAGAAGTTTTATATTTATGTTCATAAATAAAAGATGTGCTTCTTGTTTTCCTTCGAATCACTTGTCAGGTTTAGGGATCAAATCCGTATTTAGACGTAAAATGGATGGGATTACACGCTA
Source organism: Ursus americanus (assembly GCF_024610735.1). Lineage (NCBI taxonomy): Eukaryota > Metazoa > Chordata > Mammalia > Carnivora > Ursidae > Ursus > Ursus americanus. The sequence goes on from NC_142159.1 coordinate 2,196,357, forward strand.
CATTCTCTTCTGTCATTTGAAACTGTTTATATTTAAATAGAGATTACTTCTTCATACAAAGGAAGCAGCCTAAAAAGATTCGCCAGTTAACCCATACAATTTCTTGATTTATTATGACAAAGTGGAAACCAAGTGCTTCATTTCTCTTCTGTTTTCTTTTTCCTGCCAATACTTCTGTCCTCGTAGGGTTTTTTTTATTCCTTTCTTAAGTCTTTAGATGAGAACTTTCTTCTTTTTGTTTCTTTATTCTTTGTAATACAGGCACTTAGAACGTTATTCTTCTAGAAATTCATTAAGTGTATCCATTATTGATATATTATATTTAGAGCTTTATTAAAGAGGTTATTTCTCATTTTTAAGAAATTATTTAAAAGGGTATTTTTAATTATGTATAGTTGATTAACCACCTTTGAACTCTTTTATTTATTCCTATTTTTCTTGGCCCATGCAGTAACATAAAGAATTTCTACCTTTACAGTATACTGTATCTTTGTATCAGGTATATAGTCTGATTCATTAAAGATTTCTGTACATCTGAGAAGGGGGTGCTTCTCTCCACCCATGGGCTATTTAATCTTCTTGCCGTGTTCAGGCCCTTAATTTTGTTCTTATATTTGTTTCACATCCTGATAGGGATATGTTGACATTCTCAGTTACAATTAAATTTGTCTCTTGCATTTCTACCAGTTTTGTGTTTATTTTGTGGTGTTTGAGCCACATAAACGCAATATTGTATTATAACCTTACTGATTACTCCCATTTTCTTTTTGAAATTGCCTTTATCTGATAGCTTGTTTGTTCTCTTGTGATGGCCTTAGAACATTTCCTATTATCAAAAGTTTGGCAGCAGATGTGGCCATTTTCTACCCCGGTCATCAGTACTCACCACTGTATAGGCATGTTAAGGCTTTTACATTTCATTGTATTAATTGATCTATTTGTATTTAACTCCTTTGCTGGAAAGGTTATCTTATTTTTTGTTAGACTGCTCATTTACATGGATTAAATAGTAGACTTGTATCTATTCCTTTTAGACAGATGTTTTCCTAATATTTCTAATTTCAGGTTTTAACTGATAGTTTATTTCTATTACAAATTTTTATTAGCTATTATAAATATAATTTAGTCGTATTATTTATAGGAGTTGATCAGATCTTGATGGCCTGAAGCGCTGAAAATTTTATACTTATTTCTTACTCTCATAATGATCCAGTGAGCAGATTTTATTTTGTGTCTTTGATCTTATCCTGTTTATCAATATTCTTATCACCTTGTTTATAAAAAGTGGCTTTTCTGCTTTCAGATTTATGTCATCTCTTGTCATGATCTTTTACCCTGGGACTTGGTTGATTGATTCTGTCAAGTTCTTTACGTTTTGGTATGTTCCACTTCAAGGGTAAGGTTGGTTCAGAACCACATTCCCAGTGTAGCTTCTTGCGGTGGTTAAGAGTGCAGGAGAGGTAACATGTCAGTGTTCAAATCGTGGCTCCACCACTTGCTAGCTTATGGGACACCGGGCAGGTTACTAACCTCTCTCAATGCCTCCGTTTCCTTATCTATCAAAAGTGGGTGATAATAATACATCCGCTTAACAGAGCTGTTTCGAAATGAGATAATGTAGGTACAGTGCTTACAACCATGGCTGATGACCGTGCAGAGGATACTCTGTGAGGAGGCATAAACCACCCCCACCCTCATCAGCTCCCTTTGGGGGCGCCTCTGCAGGTCCCGAGGGAGGGATCCAGTCACCTTCACCTTTTCACTCAGGGTTTAATTTTCAAATTGCTAGCTACCATTTATCAAGTGCCCCCTTTGTGCCGGGGAAATGGGAGGTATTTTACATTCATTGAACTTTGAGAACAAGCATTGAGGTAGTAGGTCACCCACATTTTCGGAAGAGGAAAGTTAGGTAACTTTTTCAAGGTCCCGTAGCTTGTAAATGGAAAAACGCCAGGGATCGAACCCATGTCTGTCCTACAGCAGAGTCCTTTCTCTTTCCACAATGCTATACTGCCTTTCAATCAGCCTCACCAAGTAGATTTTTTTAGAGTTGACCATCAGGGCACCTGGCTGGCTCTCCGTCAAAAGAGCATGTGATCTCGGGATTGTGAGTTTCAGCCCCCGTTGGGTGTAGAGATTACTTAAATAAATAAATAAATTTTTAAAAAATGAAAATAGTTGATCATTAAGCTGATTCCAGGAAGAAATGCCATGCATTCTCTCCTTGGCCATACCTAGATTTTTATAAAAACTTATTTTTTTCCAGAACATTGTTGGCAGTTTCATCATTCTTCCATTCTTCCATTATCCAAATTATTTTCAGATCTACCTCTTTTTTTTTTTTTTTAGAGAGAGACAGTGCAAGTGCTGGGCCGGGGAGGAGGGTGGGGGGGGGCGTCGGGCAGAAGGAGAGAAAGAATCCTGAGCAGATGCCGTGCCCAGTGCAGAGCCCAATTCAGGGCTCAGTCTCCCGACCCTAAGATCATGACCTGAGCCGAGATCAAGAGCTGGATGCTTAGCCAACTAAGCCACCCAGGCGCCCCCAGAATCTCTCTTCGATTCCGACGTCTCAGTTAATCAATTTCTCTCATACACATTTGATTACTGCCACCTCTTGGATCATTTCCATCCATCATGACTTTTCTTTAATATTTTGTTTCTCTGTGTAACATTTATACTTTTACTTTTATCTCAATATCATTTTGTCCTTTCACTTTCTTCCCCCACCCTCAATAGATCATAGATTTACTACAAATTCATCATCACCTCTCCCCTCTCATTTCCCCAGGCATTGTTCCTCCTTTTGAGTATCCTAGATTAACTCTCCGGCTTCCTTTCAGACTTCCATAGTGGGTCAGTGATTGTACACATACTGGTTCCCACTGGATTGTGACAGGCTTTATCTCAGGTGTCTCACTAGTGGTAAGCAATTAATTACTGAATGGAGGTTAATTCTGTTATGGCGTAGAGTTTCTGAAATTTTTCTTCATTTCCTGTTGGAAAGCTTTTATACTGGATTTACTTGTTGGTTTTTGTTTTAGATCATTCTGTTGAAGTTTTTCTTTTGGAGTTTTTAGACAGGAGGGAGGGATTCAGCACTGTCATTTAAACTATAGTTATTTGTTTTTAATCTAACTTTTATTTTTATCATTATCATTACTATGAGAGAGAGAGCGTGCATGCACACAAGCACGTATACATGCACACACGTTGGTGGGGTGGGGGTAGAGCGAGAGGAAGAGCGAGAATCTTAAGCAGGCTCCGCACATGGAGCCCGATGCGGGGCTTGATCTCAAGACCCTGAGATCATGACCTGAGCCAAAAACACGAGCCAGTCACTTAACCAACTGAACCACCCAGGCTCCCCTATTTTTGTTAAGTTGGAGAAAAAACAGCTAAGAAAGATCCCTGTGAAATTGCCACCAGGGTTCCCCATGAGTTAGGTGGGTGGTCACCGTTGACTAGTATTCACTAGGTATAAGTTTATCTAACTGATAAACTAATAGCATCAAGGTCAGTTACCACCATGTTGTCTACAATAATAGCATAAGAAATTTAAACGTTGTAGTGAACTCTGTGGACATTGCCAATGAGAGCAATGACTTTGCTAAAATCATGATATCCTATGTCTCTGGCTTTTTACTGGGTCAGCTAGCTCATCAAAAACAGGAAATTCAATTCGTTCGCTTCAGTTACCCTTAGTGAATCCACACTGGCGCCCAGAGGTGATCCCATTCTTTTCTAATTGTTTCCAGATCCCTCTGAAAAACAGTATCCCCCTTATTGCTCCAAAATTTTCTACATCCATTTTTTTTCCCTTAAAACAAAAATCATGACAGCCTCAAAAAAAGAAAAAGCAATCACAGCAGCATTTTCAATCTCCAGTATTTTAGTACCAGCCTGATTGAATTCCTGAGTGGCCTGGACATAGACGTGACAAGACTCTGCTCTGGTTCCTTGCAGCACATGATAAATTTTCTGTTTGCTTGTGATGTGCATATTGTCTGGGCCTGAAGCCTTAGCTCTTTTGAAGCAGTGAGCAAGGAAGGAAAGGGTGCTGGGGCGAGCATGTGTACACCGGGCACAGAGCTAAGCACTTCTCATATATCATCTGCCTGTTTCATCCCCATCATAGGATGTAGCTTGCTTTCTGTGGTATTCTGTTCTTGTCAAGTATTTTTTTTTAATATTTCAAGTTTTTATTTAAATTTTAGTTCGTTAACACATAGCATTAAAGTAGTTTCAGGAGTAGAATTTAGTGATTCATCTCTTACATATAATACCCACTGCTCAGCACAATATAATCTTGTCAGGTTTAGAGTTGCTCCACTTGATGGGAACTCTGGAAGCATTTAGAAATCAATATTCCTAATACTGGTAATACTTTACCTCTCTCCCTCAGTGGACCTGTCCTAGCTGTTCTGTGTGGATCTCTGTTCTGAGAGTGCACCTTCTGACACCAGTCTTACAGAGTTAGGTCTCTCTTTCCTGGTTCAGTGCCTGTCCTGCTTTGTGTATGTGTGAAGCTGTGGTCATTTCTGGAAGCGTCTGCTCCCTTTCATCTTTGTAGGGATGCTTTTACTGAACTGTCAGAGTTCTTGTTTTAATATCTCCAGTGTTCGTTGAGCCAGACATCTTTCGGGTTCTTTGGCTGTGATATTTCACCTTTTTTTTTTTTTCCTCCTCTGAAGCTTTTGAAATCTGCACACCAGGCTTTAAATAAACATACTTGACCATGCCTAGTATTCCCTTTCTCTTCTGTAATGAACGTTAAGACCATAAGGTCACTTTCTCCCATAATTCCGTTGGGTTGTACCACATTAACTTCTTTCTTTGAGGGTATATCAGTTCTCTGTTCCAAGAGGTCTCTGGTTATATTTGGTCCAACTTTTCTTTTACAGCAAAGCAAAGATTATGGTAAGTTTTGCCATGGAGGGGGTTTCTGTCTGTAGGTGGTCCAGAACTGAAATTCTAGTGTGGGGCAGGCAAAAGTCTAAAGCACAGGGTCATCCAGGGGGATCTTAATGGGGACGGGAATGTTGTAACACTTGTCTGCCTGATGGATACTCGGGCCAGTCTTGACTGCTGCTCATTTCTCTTCCTGCAGTGTGGGCCAAGCTGAAACTGCAGAAGGCATCAGAACGATGGCAGCCTGACACCGAGGTGGGTGCTCGTGTAGCGTCATGGGAGTGTCAAGTGACTGCTCCCTCACCCTGTAGACGGGAGAGGAAAGGCAGTCCCCTGGTTCACTGTAGTGGCCAGTATTATGTGCCAATATCTGAATTGGCTCTTGACATGGAAGCCTAGTTTATTTGTGATATTACATGTGTCAGACTTGAAATGTGTGTCTTAAGACAGGTTGTATTCTGCTCTTGAAATGCTGAAGCGGCAAGCGGGAGTACCCAATGTCTTGCCCTGTGTGAGGACTCATAGGCTAAGGAGTTGTGAATCCATATCATAGGTTGGGTCTTCTTAGAGGAAAGCATCCAGTGAGAGAGAAGCCTGTCTCATGGGGTGGGGAGGCATCCTTGTTGGTCTAGAGATAGTCATCCCAAAGAGCGGATTTCAGAGATGAGGAGTGACACGTATGTGAGGTGTGGTAACTATCCCTCCCACTTTTTTTTTTAAAGCAGCAAAAAAGCCCTTTACAAACTGTAATGTAGAATTCCGGTATATAAAATACAGGAGAATTTTACTGGAAATGAGGAGGCTCAGCCTTCTTGGCCTCTCCTTTCAACTCCTCAGCAGCCTTGGGTAGAAAGGACAGAAACCTAGGGTCTTGGGAATTTGAGAACTATTATCTTAGGTCACCCTTTCTCAACTAGCGTTCATCATTTTAGACACAGAGAGTGATTGGAACCGACTATTTTCTCAGGTGTCCTAAAGATAGGTCATAAATCGTACCATTCTCGATGCCTAGGATGTGTTGGTTCATGACATACAGTGGATGCCTTAGAGCAGTCAAGTTTGATTCTCTTGCAGAACCCCAGTTGAGAAAGGTTGTCTTAGATGAATGCCGTGAAATCAAGCCAGGGTGAGCTCAGGTACCCAGAGGCTGGTTCCAGACATTTCTCCCAGGAGGCATAGCTGATAGTGTTCCCCTTTCCTTTCAGGAAGAATATGAAGACTCGAGTGGGAATGTTGTGAATAAGAAGACCTATGAGGATCTGAAAAGACAAGGACTGCTCTAGTGTTCAGGGACGTATCTCAGCTTTTGGGCTTGCCCAGGCTTACCTGAAATCTGCTTTTTCTATTTCTCCCAACCAAATGCTCCTAAAGACTCTGCTACTTAGTCTTAAGGTCTAGCGTGCATCTTGTAAAAAAAAAAAAACAACAAGGCATGCTGGCAGATTGCAGGGTTGAGATGTGTTTTATCTTTGTTTTATATTAAAAGATTCTGTCAGAAAATAAACCCAGCCCTTCTTGAGAATGTGTTTTATTCTGAAGCCCAGTATTATGGACTAACTCAGTCCTTTAGTTCTTAATACTTCCCTACCTCTTTCTCATCAATTTAAGTAGCAGCCAAGGTTTGAGGAGCACTGGTTATGTTACATTTATTCTCTTAGGTGGATCTGACCTAACGTCTTTCCCCAGGCCCATTTGCTTCGGTGCCCCCAAAGGCTCATCACCCCAGGATATAAGTCCTGCCCTAGTTGAGTCAGCCAGTTATGCACGTATTAGACAAAGATGGGGAGGGTGAGCCAGGGCCTCTGCTAAGGACAAGATTGTGGCACCAAGATTTGCCTTCTTTATTTGCATAAAGGAAGGAGTTGAGCTGTTCTGGAATGGGCCCCATGCCTCAGCAGTGTGGCGTACAGTGGTTCTATGACCACCTGTGACTTCACCTGCTTGCTTGTTCAGAACAAGTCTTTGGTGATCCTGTCTGTTTCTTCTGCAAGATCCCTACTTGACTAAGAAGTGGCTAATATGCTCGTGTACACCAACCCCTGGTAGCCAAGATTTGGATGGCGTTGAGCAGCTGCCCTGAGATCTGGATCTGGTATCCCAAATGGAAAGACCTAGGGGAGCCAAGGAGGCCGTGATCTGCCCACAGGCACGATTGTCTGAAAGCCGGAGCCTGCTCCGAAACAGGATTTCTCCGGAGGCCTCCTTTGGCCCTCAGCACTCAGACCTTCAATTTGTCTGTCATCTCTCCGCTTGTAAAAATCCCAGCTCCGGAACTGGCGGTTTCCCTCTCGTTCCTGTGTTGCCCTGGTCATCTCCACAGCAGTAAGCTCTAACCACCCCTGCCCTAGTGGCACGTGACTCTGGGTAGGTGTTTTCCCTTCCGGTTTAACCATCCCTTCGGGCAGCTCCTCAGCCATTCGTTTGTGCTTTGACGACTCCTGTTCAAACCCCAGTTAGACAACCTTTCCAGGGACTGAGCTTCTGAAGCACAGTGAGCAGATAACTAAATCTAATGGAGCAGCTAGAATACCAAAAACTGGCCCAAAGTGCAAGGAGACCCTGCCATTTGGGAAGATAGTGGAACAAAGCCTTGGGAGTGGGAAACGTGGGGAGGGCGTGTCTGTCCAGCCTTCCTGTTGGCGCGGTAGCGGCATTGGGGCTCCCAAGGGATGTACCTGCTATTTCCAACTGTCACACCCCTCAGAAGTGAGTGTGCGGGTACCTCCTCCTTAGGGGTGGGTACCTGGATTCCGGGGTCGGTGCAAGAACCTGTATTCTACCGCGTGGAGGGGAGGCGGGACCAGGTTCTGAGGAGTCCTGCCGTCACCCTCGCCCAGGTAACCACCGCCCAGCGAACTGTGCACCACAGCGGCCTTGGAGGAACCCTGGGGCTCTTCCCTATCACAGCCAAGGATTCTTTTCTTTTTTGTTACATTCGTTCAAATATTTCTTTAGTGCCTTCTGTGTCCCAGCTGGGTTTAAAAACCTTGAGGATTGGGTGGACGTGAGACAGTGAGTGGGAGCAGAACCAGAGGTATGGAAGCTCAGTGAACCTGGACAGGGAGAAAGCCCTCCAGCCAACTCCACCAGGCCCGAAGGGCACGGAGCTATCAGCGGAGGTGCAGGCAGACTGGCAGAAGTGGTTCTCCCAGAGGTGACTCCGTAAAATCTGGACTTCAGGGGCTCTGCCGTAGCAAGAACAGGGTTCCCACTCAGCGCCCTGACAAACTCGGGCAGGAGCACATGGTTCCTTCTCGGCTTACAGAAGCAGTAGTCCTTAATTTTTCCGGGATCCTAGATTCCTTTGGAAATACAAAGATAAAAATTGTGGACTTTCTCCTCAGGAAAATACATGTGCACAGATACTTGTGCATACCATTTTAAGGGTTCATGAATGCCCAGAAGTCCATTCGTGGTTCCTGAGTCTTAGAATCCCTTCCTTGGACGTGGGGTCTGAACCTCCACCTCCTGGTGGAGACCAGGGCGCTTCCTGCTGAGAGCAGGTGACTCAGCTCCCCCTTCAAGAAGAAAGGCTGCTCTTCAGGGAAGGAAGGCCAGGCAGGAAGCTGCCAAGGAGTCATTCCTGGGCTTGTCCCCCAGACTGGTCCTGCTGAACCCAGAGACTGATCCTGGGACGAAACTCCCAGAAACAGGAGTCTCCTCAGTCCCACCTCTGAGAGGAAAGCCCACTGATGTGTATCTAGACCCAACTGGCCATCCCTTTCCTCCACTTTCCTTTTGTTCCCTTCCCTGAGGTCAACGTGAGCCGGAAGGCTTCACAGAGAAGAGTACCCTAAGTGTAACCAATGTGTTGGGAAGTGAGGAGCAGACGTAGCGCTGGGATTTTTCTCCTCCCTCTGCATTATTTTATCCTTGGGACGATGGCTACCCCTCATGGTTCAGATCCTGCTAGCAGGCTCGCCTCAGAGTTCTCATGGTGGGAATGGACCTATGGCTTCTCCCTGCACACCACCCTTTCTATTACCAGCCAGCCTGAGTTCTCCCATTCCGGGTGGGTTCTGGAAGGACACGGCCTCCCCTCCTTTCTGTCCCTCCTGAGAGCCCTCTCTACCTGCCAGATTTCTGATCTACACAAATAGGCATGTCCCGCTGGGACCTTGGGATGGGGGTCCTTCAATCCGCCCACACTGCCAGTTGGCTTTAATTTCTCCCTCCGGCTACGGTCTCGACATCCTTCGGCTGTGCTTCCTTTCTGTGTCTGTGGCCCCTGTGTGTGCCCAGTGGCGGCAATGTCGGAAGGAATTCCCAGAGCGGACAGGTGATTCCAGGGGCTGCCTCATGCACACATGCTCCCTGCCCTCCATAGCCTCAGGTGTGCAGCTAGGTCCGTGGCTGGGAGAGTGGTGGGGCACAGGGAATATTGGGAATGTTCTCTCTAGCCATGGAGAGGTGCACAAACTAAAGTGGATGGGCAAGAGCCGAGAGTAATGCTGATTAGGAGCTAACCAGGGAGGCTTTCTGATTCCGCTGAGTGTCTGGCCACTCATACTCTCGAGCTGTCCCACCAGCCTCATCTACCCAAACAGGGAGGAGAAAAAGAGGCTTATGTGGGAGGCCCTCCCTTTCACATGGACAGACGTCTGGAGAGCCTTTGGGCCCTTCTCTTGACCTTTTCACTTTTGGAAACAGTTCCCCTTGGAGAGTTGTCGATGGGGGAACTGCTTCTTGCTTGTGGTTTTGGAAGGGAGGGAGCAACAGAGGGGCTGAGGCGCCTGGTGGTAAGAAGAGGGGAGAGGAGGGGCAGCTGGCTGGCTTAGTACCCAGAGCATGTGACTTGATGTCAAGGTCGTGAGTTCGAACACCATGTTGGGAGTGGAGATGACTTACAAAAGGAAAACAAAATTACAAGGGGTGAGGGAGGGACGTGTGCCCTACGGCCAAGCCTCACGTCAGCACCTTGGACCCCAAGCACTGCCCCATTTGTGCAGCCCTCAGCTGCATCCTTCACTCTCTGGCTCCCGTGGCACCTCAGCAGAAGATGCCTGTGGCCAACAGTAGCCAGGGGACTGCTTTGCTCAGAAGTGGCTGTCCTCAGCCCAGGGACCCCAGTCCTTCCTGGACTCTCCGATCAACCCTAACTCATGACTCGTGCTGGACCCTGGACTACCCCTCCTTTTCCCTCACGTCATAACCTCTTTCACTTGGCCTTTCCTTGACTGTGACCCTTGAGCTGGTTGCTCCCTGCAGTGGTCCCCTCTCTTCTTTTCCTCCTCTCCTGCTGATCTTACTGGTAGCCCAGAACCTGGGGTGAAGTCAGCTGACCCCTGCTCCTGTCCAGGAGGAGAGAGCCTCCTGATGCCTTCACCCCATGGGAATGGAGCCACAGTGGTCACACCTGTCCGCAGATATGCACAGCTTCTACTGCTTCGGAGAGATGTGGTAGCAGGAGGCAAAGTTCTCCAAGCATGCAGCAGAGCGCGGGGAGCATGGCTGCCAGGGGAGGGGCGACTGTGTGCAGTAAGGTGCTGGGAGCGATGCTGAGCAGAGGGAGAGGAGTCAGTGGGGTTGGGGCAGGGCGTTGAGCTTGGTCCAGGCTGGCTGTCCCTACTCCTCCTACACTCCCAGCACTCTCCTCTTCCAGCTGATTCGACTCAGTGCTGCCCACTATGCCGCCCACAGTGCAGCCTCAGTTACGACAGGGAAATAGAAACCAGTCCCAGCTCTTGCCTGCAGGCCAAAAACTGGAGACAGGGAAATAGAAACCAGTCCCAGCTCTTGCCTGCAGGCCAAAAACTGGACCGCCAGCCCAAGCCCTTGCTCTCTGCAGGGCTGCAGTGGCAGCCCACTCTGCTTGGCACTTAATGCTGGGCAGCCCCACCAGCCTGGGGCCAGAGCCCCTCCTCCACTGCCCCGACCCTGACTTCTCCCATTGGCCCCACCCCGCTGCTCCCCAGCCCCCGAGCCTTGCTCACCCACTAGCTCCCAACTCTAAACCCCCACTCTGAAAGGCCCTCAAGTCTGAGCTCAGTTTTCACCAACGTTCAGCCTCTAGCAACACCCTAACCTCAGCCTGGTCAGGCTGACCCTTACCTTTGAGATCTACTGTCCTCATCACTCCCCAGGTCTGTGTTTTGTACCTTTGGTGCCCCACCCCCTCCAGATTCCCCTCCCAGCCCCCCCTGTCCCCCTCTCCCCACCAGCTCCACAGAAGCTGAGCGAGCTCCAGGGCTGGTCCAGGGTGGCAGCACGGAGGGGAGTTTCAGGTTGTGATTGCCCCCCCCACCACACACGAGCCATTTCTGGGGTGGGGGCTGGGACTTTGCAGAGGGGTTCCCACCCCACCCTACTCCCCCTGCAGCGGAGGTGTCACAGCACTTCCCCAGGCAGCCCTGCTCTGCTCCCAGGCCACCCGACCATCCCAGAGGACAAGCTGCTTCCCATTACACTCCTGGTGACCACCACCCTGCCAGCCCCCCAGAGGAACGTGTCTCCTTCACACCTGCCTGCTCTGGGAGGCAGAGGCAGGGACAGAGTGGGGGCCAGGACCAGTGGACAGACACGTGAGGCTCCAGCCTCGCTTCTCCGCAGCATTCACTCCCTGTTCAGTCTGAACAGAGTTCCCCGCCCCTCTGCCTGCCCTCCACTTTGTCTTGCAGGGGAAAATCTGTGCCACCTTCTCCTGCTAAGGTAGTGACTGCTTCAAAGGGCAGAAAGCTGTGACCATGTGTCCTGAGGGCTTGGACTTCTGTGAGGTGAGCCCTTGGAGTGCTCCAAAGATTGCGGTGCTGTCCTTCCTCAGAACTGCATGCCTTTCTCCTCCCATCTGCACAGAGCAGGTCAGCAGCTGAATCTGGCTGCAGTTAGACCTGCCGGGAGCCAGGCTGCTTGGGGTCCAGCATGCTTGGCCCTCTCAGCTCTGCATTATACCAAATCCGGGGCAGCAGATGGGATTTTCCAAGTCTCCATGACATGCTTCCTTGTTTCTGGTCACCCTGTATGTTCTCTGGGGACTGGCCAGCTGACCTAGTGGGGAGGGAGCTGGGGGTCCAGGGAGGTTCAGCTCAGCCTATAGCCCACTTAACACTTTATGCCTCGGTGAGTGGGGGGCAGGGGCAAGTGGAGTATGAATGGTCCCATCTCTTCTTGCAACTGAACTGGTCCAGCTCAGGCTACAGTGCAGGCTGCAGCCACGCCTGCATGGCAGGGACCCCCAGGGGTCCCGGGGCTGTGGCTCAGCCTTGCTACCAGGAGTGCTGCCAAGCGTCAGCCTCAGGCAACTGCCTCCAGCTGGATGCGAATCTTCACTAGGAGCCCCCTGCTCTGGGCCATGGCTGGGGCCAAGCTGCTGCTCCTCCACCGTGCCCTGCTCCCTTCCCACTCTCCTAGCTGGGTCCAGCAGAACCTGTAGGCTCTGCAAGCCCCCAGTCCCACCGCAGCTCTGATTCCCGCAACTACATCTTTAGTGAAAGGGATTTATCGAGTCCGCAGCCTGGGTTCCAGGATCCTCACTTCTCCCTCCCAGGGCCTGGGCCTGAACTTGGTGCACTCCCAGGGGGCAGGACCTCAGCCCCAGTCCCAAGGAGAGGCTGGGGTTCACCTGGAAAAACAGAACCTCCCTCCTGACCCCCATCGAATGGGAGGACTCCAAAGTCTGGCCCCATCCACTTTTCCCAGATCTTCCTCTCCAGCCTTTATCAATAATGGGGCTGGAATTGGGGCTCCCCTGCTTTCCTGGTGACCCCAACCCCTTTATCTCTAAGGGTCTGAATCAATTCACTTTCTCCTCATCCCCCACGTAACTTTGAAACCAAATTCAAATAAACTTGAGCTGCGTTTGAGTTGTGGATTTCTGGCAAAAGGAGAAGATTGAGAAGAAGGTGCTGTTTCTGGAAGATGTTTACATATGTAGAGTTGGACTGGCCATTAGGGCAGCAACTCCCAGCTTAGTGAAAGAGAAGGTGGCACTGGGTTGAGATCACAGTGGTCACTCCTTCCCCAGGACTGACCCTTTAGTTTGGGTCAAACCTCGAGAGAAAGTGTGTTCATTAAGACAATTCATTAATTCACTAATTCAGTAAATACATTCTGAGGGCCAACTCTGCCAGAAACTGTGCTGGGTGATGTCGAAAAAACCAGCCCTGTCCTCAGGGAGCTTACAGGGACATAGCCAATAGGGTGAGCGACTGGTCCTGGACTCCCGTATCGGAGCTGGCCCCTTTTGTCCATCTGGGGCAAGCTCCTTATCTTAGACGCAGAAATCAAAGCCCAAAAGGAGAAAGTGGGTAAATCAGGAGAGGGGGCTTGAGAGCAATAAAGTGCACCCTCAGACTGTCTTGAGAGCTGAGGGGCCCCCTCCCATGTCCTCTCTCCTCCCAGAGGAGGGGTAGAGGGAAGAGGAGAAGGAGGACTGGGTCTCTGCGTCAGTGCACGGGAACAGTGTTACCCCTTTACAGAGCACACTCACATCCGTTGTCTTCAGCCGTCCCATGAGGCAGGCAGGCTCAGGTGCTCCCGTCATGCACACGTCACACATCACACACGGGGAGAAGGGAAGAAAGGTGACCGTGTGTGGCAGGCTCAATGCACAGAAGCTGGAGCGAGACTTCAGCTGAGCCCCGTGTAGCCCCTTGGTAGCTGCAGGGCCTTGGTCACACTGTTTAACCTCTGTGATCCTGTTTCTCCACCTGGGAAACAGAGGCGATGGTTCTTCAACAGTGCTATTCTCCTTTAAGCCAGGACAAGGTAGTTCGGTGCAGAGAAAGCCACAGTTGGCCAGCGTGGATGAGAGGAGTTGAGAATGGAATACAGGAGAAAATGAAAATGCATTCTTTTTTCCCTTAAGGCAGACGTGGCCATCTTCCTTCCGGGCCCTGGGCGGGGAGCTCTGGCCCCATGACTTGGAGGGCCGGGGTGGAGGTTAGAGCAGTCATTAAGAAAACCTTTCCGGGGGGCGCCTGGGTGGCACAGCGGTTAAGCGCCTGCCTTCGGCTCAGGGCGTGATCCTGGCGTTCCGGGATCGAGCCCCACATCAGGCTCCTCCGCTATGAGCCTGCTTCTTCCTCTCCCACTCCCCCTGCTTGTGTTCCCTCTCTCGCTGGCTGTCTCTATCTCTGTCAAATAAATAAATAAAATCTTAAAAAAAAAAAAAAAAAAAAGAAAAGAAAACCTTTCCGGAACCAGTCGCCCAGTGTAGCCCAGGACCTAAGGAGTTAATGGGGGTGGGGAGCCCCCCCCCCCCAGCACCCCTGTGATTGGTCCAGGCATGCTGGGACTTGCAGGCTGGCTGACCATCCTGTGGCGCAGAGGCTGCTGGGAAACGTAGTCACTAGCCAGCCAGGGCCGCGGTGTCCCACAGTGTCCCACGTACCCAGCGGTGACAGCTCAGGAGGTAGGCAGCAATGGCAGGGGGCTGGGAGCAGGTGTGGAGCAGGGAAGCCGGGGAAGGACTGGGCAGGAGTGAGTGGGCAAACTGAGGGCTGAGACCCTCGTCCTGCGGCTGTCAAAACCGGACACCCAAAACCGGACACCCCCTGGCCTATGGCTGATGCAATGAGGCCTGCTGGGCGGGGGTGAGGGCCAAGGAGCAATGGGATGTTTTTTCCTGTCTCCAAGGAGGTGGAACAGGACTGGGGTCCTTGTCCAGGATGAGACACCTCCCTTCCTGAGAACAGGACTTCCCCCCCCAAACCCAAGCAGACACACCACTGACACCTTCCAGAGAGGTGCCAGCAGGACTACTACTGCTCCCCAGGAAAGGAGGCAGAGCCCTTTCCCAGGGGCCATGGGACCGTGTCACCCTCTCCGGTAATGGGACAAGGCACCCACCTTCCGACTAGTTGACGGGACCCCCCTCAGAAACAACTGGATGCCCTTCCAGATGAAAGGTGGTACAATAAATTGTCCATTCCTCCAGGGCCAAAGGGATGGCCCCTCTCCCTAGAAACTAAAAGGCCCATCTAAGGAGGAGGAGGAGGACGGTCAGGCCTCCTCCACCCTCTCCTGTACAAGGGCCCCTCCTCCCAGCCCCCAGTCCTCTGAGGCAGCTCCATCACCTCCTAGGTAACTTGTTGACCAAAGGGGGCTCCCATCTGCTGTCTCCCCAGGGTGTGTCTACTCGGCAGGGCCCAGCATGGACCAGTCCATGGCGATCCAGGAGACCCTGGCTGAGGGGGAGTACTGCATCATCATATCCTTCCCAGCACTGAGCTCCCAGCCCCAGCGCCCGCCCTGGCCCTGGGGGGTGGGATGGACCATGTCTATGTGTCTATCTGCTCTCCTCCCTCTCTCTTTGCTGTCGGGGGAGAAGGAAACCAGTAGTTACTAAGTACTTGCTCGGTACTGGACTCTGCCCAGTGCTTTCAATACTCTGTTGTCCCAACCTCCTGTGACGCTGGGGGTTATTATCCCCATTTCACGGATGAGGAAGGGTCAGAGAGGTGAAGTGACTTGCCCAAGGTCACACGGTGAATCTGGGTGAGCCACGGAAGGGCAGGGAAGGTGGGCTGGGCTGGGCTGGCAGAGGCCTGGCCTCGGGTGTCGTTTTGGTTTCCCTTGACCCTACCCATCAGGCAGTACAAGGTGTGCTGTGCGAGGGAGACAGCAGGCAGAGCCGCCTCCTGGGACTCGTGCGCCACCGCCGGAAGCGAGGTGGCCAGGAACATGCGTAAGTGAGCGGTTTGGTCCTTGCCTGTCGGTCCTTGGGATCGTTCTTCACTGTTACCCTCCAGCTGGACTTCAGCCATCCCTCTGGGGCCGGGTCTAAGTCTTCTAGATTATTTATAATGATACTTAATATTGTTTGAACACTATATGCTAAGCCGTTCATGTGTTAGCTCATTTAATCCTCAAAATCTGATGAAAAAAACTCCTCAAGCGTAGAAGACTTCATGTACTTGTCCAGACCTTGAGTTGCGTGGTCTGGCTGCCTGGGTTCAAGTCCAGGTTTTATTACTTCTGAGCCACATGGCCTTTTTTTTTTCTTTTTGTTTTAGAGAGAGAGCATGAGAGCAAATGGGGCGGAGAGGGGCAGGGGAGAGGGAAAGAGAGAATCTTAAGCAGGCCGCACAACATGGAGCCCCACGCAGGGTTCTATCTCTGAGAGCATGACCTGAGCCAAAATCAAGAGTTGGATGCTTAACCGCGTGAGCCATCCAGGTGCCCCCTGAGCCACATGATCTGAGCAAGCAACCTCTGTTCTTCAGTTTGTCCAGATTAAAGATTAGAGTGAGTGAGTCCATGTAAAATGTTTCAGACACCGTGAAGGACATAGAAAGTTCCCAATATTGCTCATAACGCCTTCATATTACACAGAAGCAGAGAGAGAGAATGAAGACTAATCAAAGGTCTCAGAGCCAGAAGGTGAACCTCACGCTCTCAGAGCTGGGAGGGAGGGGCATGAGACACTTTCTAATCTACCACCCCCACTTTACAGAGAGCAAAACGGTGGTCAGAGAGGGAAAAGGGTGGCTGAGGTGGTGCCGTTGCTGTCACACACAATGGATAGATCGCGCACGTGTTTTACTCACAGAGCAGGGGCGCCCCAAAACGAGACACGTTCAGCTTTGAGGACCTATCTGTAGAATTATGGTCTCTGATGGGCACCGTGGACAGAGAGGGCACGAGGATTGTGCATAGCTGGGCACCACAGCACCATCCTAGGGACCAAGGAGGGAATGTGAGCACCCAAGGCCTCCACAATGGGCCTGAGGGACGGCCAGTGGGCCCTGTCTTCACTGCTGCTTCCTGCCCTTAGTCTCTTCCTGTATACGCACCGGAGGATGGCCATTACGGGGGACGATGTCTCTTTGGACCAGATAGTGCCGGTCTCGCGGGATTTTACGCTGGAAGAAGGTGCCACAGGGCCTGGGTGGTATGAGTCCCTCTCCTTTGGGTCCCTGGGTCATGTCTGCCCTTGCAGGGGCTAGGGTGCTCAGTGGCTAAGGGCCTTTTCTTTTCCCTCCCCACAGTGTCCCTGGACGGCGAACTCTACATTCTTGGTGAGTGGTCCTTTCAGCGTGAGCCCCAGCTGGGGCAGGGGGTAGAGGAGCTGCAGAGAGAAGAATGGTGTGAACTGAGAACACGCTGATGTCCTTCCTGTGGCCTGCACGACGCTGCAGGGTCAGGCCCGCCCACCTCTCTGGCCTAGGTTCCATCGTTCTCCTCCTTGCTGTACTTGGAATCCTCTGGATGGCTTCCATCACCTCAAACATGACACAGCCTCCCCACCGAGCTCCTGCACATGCTGTTCCCTCTTCCTGAAAGCCCCCCCCCCCCCCGGCCCAGCTCCTTTCACTTAGCCAACTCATCCTTCAGGGCTTCAGTTCACACTTTGCTTTTTCCAGGAAGCCTTTGTCGAGCCTCCTGAAACTGTCTGAGCCTCACTGATACCCGTTCCCTTTTCTCAGCCTCTCCAGGTCTCTGTCACTCACATTTTCTGTCGGTGGTGAATCTCTTTAACGCTTATCTCCTTTGCTAGACTACAGTGGTAGTGGCGGTGGTAATAACAATAGAAATGAGTATTTAATCCCTGGTTGTCTTATGCCAGGCCCTGTGCTAAGAGCTTTACAGGCATCCTAGGCCGCTTTCCTCACAACTCCGTGAGGTTATCACCGTTCTCATCCCTATTTTGTGGGTGAGGTAACCGAGGCCCAGAGAAATTAAGTAACTTAGTAACTGGTGGAACCAGGCTTCAAACCCAGAATCCAGACTCTGGAGCCCACACTCTTGATCACTGTGCTGCAGACTGCAGGTCAGAGAACTCCTTCTCTTCCAGCCCCGCCTAGCACTCTTGTGGCGAGGCTTCCTGACTGTTAAAGCCTTGGTCCGCCCCCTCCCCTGAGTGAGGACGTTGTTCATTCGGAGCTCAGGGTGCAGAGATTCCCTTACGGCCCAGTAGCAGCCTTTGGTGAACTGCTTCAGGGCCGTAGGAGCTTTGGGATTTGGGGCTGCTGACTCTCCATTCTGGGGCCACCAGCCGTAGCACTTGGTTCCTGGAGGCCAAGGACTCAGTTCCCACCTCCTCTGTGCAGGCTCAGATGTGACCGTCCAGCTGGACGCAGCAGAACTCAGCCTCGTATTCCAGCTGCCCTTTGGTTCACACACCAGGATGTTCCTCCAAGAAGTTGCCAGGGCCTGTCCAGGTAGGTAAGACCCCAGGCTCTCTGGGGTGGGGTGGGGGCGTTGGCTGGGCACTGACTTACCCACTGCCAGTTGACTTTCCACCCTTTGGCCTCACACCCCACAGTTTCTGTGCCCTCTCAAAGCTGCTGGCATGAGGCCACAGTGCCCTCAGGCTGTGAGCCAACCATGTGTTTGCATTTCTGGTTTCCCATTTCCAGACCTGAGTTTTAGCTCCAGCAGAGCTCCCTTTGTCCTCCTGGTTCTGGGCAGGGCTGCACAGGGTAGGCTGTGATTCTGATGCAGGATCTTTTACAAGTTAGCACGGTCAGCAGCTTCTAGAGGCCCATCTTCCTTCTCTCTGGCAACCACAGCTAGAACCAAGAGAAGTTCGGCACGTGGGCTCTCCTGCCCTTGAACCCTGCTCTCTCCCACTGCAGCTGAGGAAGGAGTCTAGCTTCGGCTTAGCAGTGAGAGGTTAGCAGTTTCTGGGGCAGAATTTGTTTAGATCAGGATTTCAGCCAGGCAGGTAAAGGCGAGTTTGTACAGAACAGAGGGTTAGCCACAGAACATGCAAATCCGAGGTACCAGGTGCTGGGCTTAGGTGTCACCCAACACTATTACGTGTTTCCTTTCCAGCCAACGCCTTGTCTCTGTGGGAATGGGGCGGGGGACACCTCCCTTCCACCGTGGTCTCACCACAGAGACTGAACATGCAGGGGGCTCCAACTTAGCTCACCTGGAATGCCAGGAAGGAGACTGGCTCTGGGCGTAGCCTGGCATAAGTGGGGAAAGGAAGTAGAAACAAGAATACAGAGCCTTGAATGCCTGGTTAAGGGGTTTAAAGTTTGTTCTATGAGCAGGGGGAGATTTGTCTCCAAAGCTTCAACTAATAAGGATAACTCATCTTATGATTATTACTAGTAGGTGCAGGAGGGGTAGTAGAAGTCCAATGCGCTATCCATTGCGCTACAGAGCCTGTAGGAGGGGTAATAGTAAAGAGCAAAGAGCATGGACCTTGAAGCTACACAGCCCCTTGCCTTTGAAACCTACCTTTGCTGATCCCTAGCTGTGTGTGACTTGGGGCAAACCACCTTACCTCTCTGAACCTTGGCTTGTAGACTTGTGTATGTAAAGAATATCTTCCTCATGGAGTTGTGAGAAAGAAATAGCATAACACATATGAGAGCACATAGTAGGAGCTCAGAAACTATTTCTTCCTTCTGTACAAGAGGGTCCATAACTTAGCTAACATTCATTGTTGACACAATGTGTGTTCGACCTCATTCTAGGAACTTTTCACACATTATGTCATTTTCCTTACCGCAGACTTACAAGGTAGGTATTAGCAACATCTCCATTTTGCAGATCAGGAACCTGAGGCTCAGAGAGGGTAGGTGTCTTGCCTAAAGTCACAGCTGGTAAACCATGGAGCCAGGATGAGACAGGATGAGATAGTCTCCTCCAGAGCTTGAGCTCTTATGGGTTTCGTTTGCTTGTTTGTTTTAAAGATGTTATTTATTTATTTGAGAGAGAGACAGCACAAACAGGGGGAGGGAAGCTGAGCATAGGGAAAGGGACAAGGGACAAGCAAACTCCCCGCTGACACAAAGTCCCATGCGGGGCTCGATCCCGCAACCCTGAGATCATGACCTGAGCCCAAGTCAGACGCTTAACCAACTGAGCCACCCAGGCGCCCCGAGCTCTTATGTTTTGATGCAAAATCTTTTACAAGTGCTTCCTAAGCTCATGCCACCCTATCCCATATAAACGGCTCTGTGAAGAAAGACTTCATGGGGGAAGTGATGTGTAAGCTGAGAGCTGAAAGATGAATGAGGTTTTTCCCAGGCAGGCAACAAGGGGGAAGGGCGGTTAGAGGGAAGAACAGGTTGTTGGGTGGGATTGAACGTGGGGTAGGAGGGTATGGAGGGAGCTGAGCCAGGGGAGGCCAGCACAGCAGCCCGGGAAGGGTTTTGAACAACCAACAGGGACCCTGGACTTTGCCCTACAGCTTGTGGGGAGCTGTAGGAGTTTTAAACAAAGCAATGACAAGGTAGGATTTGCCTGTAGGGAAAGTTCCTCTGGCAACTGGTGCTGAGGCGGAGAGCCTAGAGCAGGGAGGTCAGTGGAATTGTATTTCAGGGGTTTAGGTGTAAAAACTTAGGCTTGGAGGGGCTCCTGGGTAGCTCAGTCAGTTGAGCACCTGGCTTTTGGTTTCGGCTCTGGTCATGATCTCAGGGTCGTGGGACTGAGCCCCAGGTCGGACTCCATGCTCAGCGTGGGGTCTGCTTAAGATTCTCTCTCCCTCCACCCCACCCCCACTCAAGTAAATAAATCTAACAAAACAAAACAACAAAAAAAAACCCCTGAGGCTTGGGCTAGGGCCTGGTAATGGGGATGGGGAGGAGAAGGTTCACCAGAGAGCTCAAACTGGAGGAATGAAGGTGCCACGGGGGCAGTGAGTCTGGGCCGTGTTCACAACTTTACCCCCAGTGGTCGGAACAGTGCCTGGCACTTAGTAGATACTTCATGGGTATGTGTTGAATGGAAGAACAGAGCTTGAGGCCGGCTGTGAGTATGGAGAGAGAGGAGTCAAGGCTGACTTCCCTCTTTTAGGTTTAGGTGTGTGTCTATCGGTTGTCTTCCCTGCTCTACCTTCTGGGGCCCCACTTGGGACAACCAGCAGGAACCTGTACTGAATCAAGTTCTTCTCTGAGCAGTTGTCCTGATGTGAACTTCCTCAGGGAGGGGCCCGGGGAAGAGGGGACTCTCACTGCTGAAGGTGCTTGGGTGTCTACCAGCCCAACCCTCGTATTTTACAGATAAAGGGACTGGAGTCCAGGATGAGGCGTGAGGTGAAAGGTGAAAGGAAATAGGTTTTCTCCACCTAGTGCTTGGTGGATAATGTGCAGCACAAAAGGGAGTAGAAGTACCTTGACCAAGAGACCACAGTCAGAGGAAAGAAGTAACCCGAAATGAGCACTTACTACCACGTCTCAGACATTTTTCTAGACATCTAGACAATGCACTCCAACCACGTTCTCCTGTTCTGTCTTTTGAGCAATAATAAAGAGTAGATATCCTGTTTTATAGATGAGTAAACTGACATAGAGAAGGTAAGTAATTTACCCAACATCATTCATCAACTGAAGTCGTATGATGAGGTTTGGAACCCCGGATTCTAACTCATGTCCACGGGGTCCAGAGATTTCAGTTCAGATCCCAGCTCCTCCACCTCCTTGTTGTGAAGGTGAACAATATATATTTTATTTCTTTAGGCCTTGGCTTTATCATTTGTACGATGGAGATATGAACCTGCCCTCTCTACTACTCCAAGAGTTTTGTGAGGATCAGATGAGGCCCAGGATGGGTTAACAGTATGTAAATGCTGAAAAGAATTTAAAAGCCGTGTCTGGTGGTGCCACACTGGGGCCTGGAACCCAAATCTCTTCATTTATGATGCCCTTGCAAATCTAATTCAGTTCGGTCGGGTTCATGCAGTTTTACAAGAGCAGGCAAAAGAGCATAGGAGACCAAAAGCGTTTGGGGCTCAGACAGACCTGCGTTTGAGTGAGAGGCAGAACGTTCAAGAATTTCTAGGAGGGAGTGGCAGTCTGGTTAAGGGGGAACCGGAGGACTTGCCTTTGAGAGGACTTGTCTTGAAGGCATATCTCATAGCAAGCACACTGCTTTTACTTAGCGTGTGTGTTTATTTGGAGTAGTTTACAAGTCGCTGACGGAGGTTATGGGCAATTAAAGCACCCAACCCACTCCCTCCTACTGACGGCTATCAGTGACCTTAGACTTTAGGTCTCTGAGCTCAGCTGCCATGGGGTAATAGTTCCCTACCTGTGAGGATGAAGGAGTAATACACGTATGAAGCACGGACGTTGGCACATGGTTATCACGGAGGAAGGGCACTTCAGTTTTCACATTTGTTATTGCATTTGAATCTGAAACGCACCGAGTGCGCAGGGAAACACGCTTAGAGACTCTCCCGGGAGGCTGAGCGACTTGCTCACCGGCATACAGTCACGCGGAGGTGGAACCGGCTCTTCAAGCCCATGGCTCAGCATTCCCTCCATGTCCCCGCCACAGGTTTCGACCCTGCGACTCCGGATCCTGAGTTCCTGTGGCTGTCTCGGTACAGGTGCACCGGGCCGGAGCCCGAGCCGCCCACGCCGCTCGGTTGGAACTCGCCTCCAGGCACGGGGCCGCGATGCGCGGGAATTGGCGGAGGCAGGTATCCGTCTCGAAAGGGGTGGTGGGGATTGGAAGACGTGCGGCTACAGGGGCGGGCTCGCTTCCGCTTAGGGGCGGGGCTATGGGGAAGCTCGGCCTTCGATTGGCGGAGGTGACATGCGGGGCGGACCCCTCTGGGGGCGGAGCGGGCGGGGCGGTGCGGTCGGCGTGATGAAGAGCTTGAAGAGGCAGGCAGGGAAATGTCCGCCGCCGCCGGCTCTCGGGACTGCGACTCTGCAGGTCTTTGGCGGGCTGTGGGTAGCTGGGCTGGGGCTCTGGACGGGGGCGCGGTGCCGGGACCGGCCTGCGGGTGGGCACGGTCTGCGGTTTGGGCGGTGGACGCTCGGGGCAAAGACCAAGGTCCTGGCCCTTCGCAGGTGGGGACGCTGGGACTGAAGTTCCATGGGGATGTTATTCTTAAACGGCGTGGTGAGGGCAGGCGGATGGCTCTGTGGTACTCAGAAATCTAGAGGCTGGGGTTGTATTAAAGCTCCGTTCCTGACTCGCTGTGTGACCTGGGGCCAGTCGCTGCCCCTCTCTGAGCCTCAGTTTCTCCATCCTGACCTTCCGTGTTTGGCTTGTGTTGGGGGTGCGCTCGCCATGACGGTGTCTTGCTTTGCGGGACGAAGGGTGTGTGTAGTGGGGCTGCCTGGCTCTCTTGTCGGTCTTCGGCCCGTGTGATAGGTGGGGCTATGCACAGATCTGGAGCGGCCACCCTGGCAATGGAGGCCAGGATGAAGTTACAGGTGAAAGGGACTAGATTTTTTAAACCGAGCCCTTAATGGGGAACGTTGTGCAGCACAAAAGGCCAATTGTTGAGCAGGAGGTTTCGGAAAGCCAGAGGCCCAGGGCTGAAGTTTGCGTCAGTCTGGTGCTTTGGGAGGACCTGCAGACCTGGATTTTCTATCCGGCTCCTGGATTTTCTGCAAGTGCTCTCTGGTATGTTCTTCTCCTGGGTGTGCCCATGCGGCTGCAGTTACGTGTGAGCTTTGGCATGACCACTGGTACCCATTCGTGCCCCTTTTCTCAGCCATTTGTGAAAGATGAAGAGTCTGTCAAGTAGCGGTGTAAGTGTGGGCCAGCACTCCACTTGCTCTTATAAGGCTTGGAAACTCTGAGGGGCTGGGGCAAGGGGGGTGGGGATAGCATGTTGCACAAAGTTTGTAAAATGAGAGGAAATTGGGTGAGCAAAGGACTTCCTCAGTGCTCATGCTTTTCCTTCATTGCAGCTGCCACAGTTGAAGCGCCTGATGGGGCTGATAGTTGGCATCTTTCTTGGGCTTATCTCTTCTCACTTCAAGTACTGATCTTGAGACAGCTGTTGCTTCAGTTCCCGTGACATTCTGGGCTGTGGTGCTGGGACTGGTGAGAGCCTACGGTTGAGAACGGGCCCAGTGGCCCCAGGAAGAGGTGGGCTGTGTTTTCGCAGCCAGCGTGCCAGCGCCAGGTTGCTGGAGTGCTTCGTTCCCTAAGTGGAGCGAGGTCTTCTGGGAGAAATCAGGACAGCTCTGAAGCCAGTTGTCTGCCCCTGGGTAATAAATGCACAGGGATCTCAGAATCTTTTGTTTCTGTTCAAAAAACAAAACCTGGTCACATGCTGGTGAGGAATTATTGTCAAGGTTTTGGTTTTATTTTTGGTTTAAAATGATCTAGCCCCATGACAGCACCTACAGAAAGTGGGGTTACGCTCTTCATTGCTCAGTTGCTCGTGTTAAAATTGGTTAAGAGATGGCACCACGCGGGGCGCCTGGGTGGCACAGCGGTTAAGCGTCTGCCTTCGGCTCAGGGCGTGATCCCGACGTTAAGGGATCGAGCCCCACGTCAGGCTCCTCCGCTATGAGCCTGCTTCTTCCTCTCCCACTCCCCCTGCTTGTGTTCCCTCTCTCACTGACTGTCTCTATCTCTGTCGAATAAATAAATAAAAAAAAATCTTTAAAAAAAAAAAAAATATGGCACCACGCCCCCAGTTCTGTCTCTCCTCTCTGTTTCCAGGGTTGCTGTGGCCTCAGAGGAGAGTCACGCTTTAGGCCTCCTCTGGATGTTCTGGACAGTCCAGGCCCCAAGGGAAACAGGTAGTGGGTTTGGTTCTTCCAATATGCATATGATCAAAATACCCACTTCCTGATAGCCTGAGGAACCAGCTCGAGGCACAAGGCTGCTTTAAAATGCTACTGGTGTTGCACTTCAGGAGAAATGGGGCTCCCTGAAGGAGCTGACAGTCTAACAGAGAGGGGTCTGATAGCCCATACATAGAGGTAAGAGAATAGCCCAGCAGGACGGCGGTCCTTGGAGGGTGAGCCAAGGGTAGGAGCACCTCAGAGGCCTACTAGTTTGGGGGCAAGGTGAATCTGGTCTTCCCTCCTTGCCTTTGTCTTGGTAGAGAAAGGAAAGACCTCACTTTGTTGTTTCTCTCTATGTCCATGCTCTGGTTTGTCTCTGCTGCATTCAGGGGTGTCAGGCCAAGTTTGGTAGGCGTTGTAGATTGCAGTGCGTGCTTTCAGGTTCAGAGTGGTGTCTTTGAGCTGAGTTGTGATGTTGAAATGTGATGCGCTGCTGGTGGAGTGGCAGCCTGTTCATCTGATCCTCTCGGGCTAAGGCATCGATCGCACTGGCCTCAGACGAGCAGCTATCACAGGTGGGGGCTTTTCTGCCTTTTCGCTTATTTGCTCTTCTCTATGTAGCTTTTTCTTTCCTTGAAAAGAAATAAGGACAAATGCCTCCTTATTCCTACCCAGCAAGTGAGGGTGCTCTTACCCAGAAAGCCCCTTGGGGGATCCTGCATAGGCCTCCGTCCTCATCCCTGTGCTTCTGTAAAACGTTCACCTGCATTTCATCCTGGGCACATGCAAAGACCCGGAGCTGTGTTCTGGAAGATTCTGAGGTATGCGCTAGAAAGGAAAAGAACTACTCAGAAGTTGGGGCTCTTCGGGGCTGATTTAACAAAGTGGTGATGACAAACAAATTTAGTCTTTTGAAGTGGTTTTCTTATTTCCATGGTTGATTCAAAGCGCGGCAGCTTTGTAGTAACTCAAATTTCAAATGAGATGTGCTGTGAGTATTTTTTCCCCTGGACCCAGGAAACAAAGCAGTAAAGTCTGTCTGGCCTGAGAAAGGAAATGAATGCTATTTATATCTCAGGGCAGCCTAAAGGGTAACCTAGATCACTAGGGTAGAGAATGTTGGAAAAATAGCCCCTGGGATGGTCAGTCCCCCCCAACCCCCTCTCTTTCAGTAAGTAAAATCTGTGTGACCAACATATCCTTTTAATGTGGAGAAAAGGCATTCTCTTAGATGTTTCTGCAGGTAGGAATACCCCATCCTCTCTCTTTACCTTTGTGGGAAGCTCTGTCGGCTCCTAAGCAAATGAGTTTGAATCACTTTGTTTCTTCAAACAAAAGAGAACTGTGTGCTCCTTTTTCTTCCTCCTTTTGTTGTTCACTTCTCCATTTTCCCTCTTTGTCCCATTTAACCTCATGTTTGTTTCTAGAACAGGAGAACCCCCCCCCCCAAGACTTTTCTTTCCCTCAGAAAACAGTTTGTGTTGGAATTCTACAATGGGAGTCTAGAGCAAGAGAAGTGACCCACAAACATTCATTCAGAAGTAGAGCTCTGCACAGAAAAATCCTCAGGGACGGAAGGTTCAGGAAGAGAGGCATCAATATTTATTAGAGGGAAGACAGTGTTGGAATATAGAAGCTCACTGACTTGAATGTTTTCTTTGCTGCTTAAAATATACTGTAACAAATTTGTAGACTTTACCACCGATGATGCTTAGGCGAGCTGAAACTGGATGAATGATGAGGATTTGAAGAAAGTGTGTGGCTAAGTGGCCTGGAATTTTTTTTCCCTTATTGCACGTTGGTACAATATTAGATGTGTCTCTTGACTTTCCTTTCTTCCATCTATACAAGGAGAGCGAATGTTTGCCTCCTAAAAGGTCACCTCTGAATTATTTATTTCACAGAGAGAGTGCAGGAGCAGGGAGAGCAGCAGGCAGAGGGAGAGGGAGAAGCCGACTCCCCGCTGAGCAGGGATCCTGATGCGGGACTTGATCCCAGCACGCTGAGATCATGACCTGAGCCGAAGGCAGATGCTTAATGACTGAGCCACCCAGGCGCCCTACTTAGTTATTTATTTAAAGATTTTTATTTATTTGTGAGAGAGAGCATGCGACTGCACCTGCACAGACACACACACACACACACACACACACACACACACACACGAGTTGGGGGAGGGGCTGAGGGAGAGGGACAAGCAGACCCCGCGCTGAGCGCAGAGCTGGATTCCAGGACCCTGAGATCATGACCTGAGCCAAAGTCAGATGCTTAAGCGACTGAGACACTCAGGTGCCCCTTTATTTATTTACTTTGAAAAATTTGTTTATTTATTTGAGGAAAGGGGAGAGGGAGAGGGAGGGAGAGAACCTCTGAATGATTTAGAGGTGCTTTCATTTGGGAAACGCATTCAGGAATTGCAAATGCCCACTTCCCAGAGCTGAGAAACTGCCTGCTCTCTTCAAGGCCTGTCCTAGGCTGATTTCTTCCAGGGTAACTACCCATCATCTCCCTTCTGCCCTCCCTTTGGTTTCTTTTCTCTTACTGAAAACCTCAGTCATCCTGGACTCTTCCCTCTCCTCTTCTAATAGCCACATTCTGCCCATTCTTTTTCTGCAATTTTAAAATTTTTGGAAAATTAAAAAAAAAAATTGAAGTCCCATAGTTGTGGAAGTAGCCTCTTACCTGCACGAACCCAGTGGCTTCCTTACAAGCCTTCCTAACCTTAAGGCTTCTTCTCCCTAGGGCTCTCCTTAGACTCTAACTTTAATCGTACCCTACTATTTTGTCTGTGAACTTAAATGTTGTGCCACTCCCTGGTGTCCACCGAATAAAGGTCAGATTCTTTTGCACAGCAGTTCAAGTCCTGCACAGCCTGGCTTCAGCCCCCTCTTATCTTATCTAGTCTTGTCTGCCCCAGCTCCCCTTCATTTCCTCTTACTTCAAACTCTGACCGCTTGTAATTTTTGGATAAAGCCCTTTGCATTTTCATCTTTGTTGACTGCTCGTTCAGCTACATTTTTACAAGCTTGAACTTGCTGTTCTTAGCATTTTTGCATCCTCTCTCCCCCCTTCCAAATGCCAGTCTGAATGCCTTGCACATAGGTAGGTGCTCAAAAAAGGTCTGTGGCTTTGAGCTGTAGAGAGCCATGCGGTTCAACCCCTAAAGTGCCTAGTCGCGCGAGCAGCTCCTGCCCCCTTCCTCTCTGGGCATGCTCTGAACTCCTCTCCCCTCCCTTCCTGGTTTGCTCTTGCCCGCTTCTCTTTCAGCTTTATCAGCAGACCACAGACAGGTCACGGAAGGTCCAGCGAAGGGAGACCTGGAGGGAAAAAGTCTGTCACCACGACAACCTGTTGCTGTGAAGTGGTTGCCCTGGAGTCTTCCTCCCGGAAAGCTGAACTGGGCATGGTTGGTCCTTGCCAACCTAAGTCAGATTTGCACAGGGTACAGATGGGAGTTTGAATCCAGGGCTTATCAGTTTGCAGGACGCAGAATGTGTTTTTAGAGAAGTCTAAAGAAAGCAAAGAAAAGAAGAGAAAACTAAGAAGCATGGTTATTCAACTTTTAAGAAAGTAACAGAACTGTTTGGGTGGTGGCCAGGCTGAAAGGGGAAAAATTGATTCTTTCCGTTGTTTGTAATGCTGGGTGCCCTGTGTTATGGGCTTCTCTCCAGAGTTCCCTGCATTGTGCGCTATTTACTTAGCTCCCCCCGCCTTTTTTTTTTTTTTTTTTTTTTCTAAATAGACTCTACACCCAACATGGGGCTCAAACTCATGACCCCAAGATCAAGAGTTGCCTGCTTTTCCAACTGAGCCAGCCAGGCGCCCCTAGCTCCCCTTTATCATAGAATAAAATCCAAACTCTACGTGGTGTTCAAAGTCTTACACTTTGGCCATTTATTACTAGTATATATGTATTACTAACAAATCCTTTAAAATAAAAATTTGTTTAAAAAATGTATTACTGTGAACTATTATTAGCCGTTACCATTTATTTTTATTTTTTTATTATTTTATTTTATTTTTTTTTTTTTTAAGATTTTATTTATTTATTCGACAGAGAGAGACAGCCAGCGAGAGAGGGAACACAAGCAGGGGGAGTGGGAGAGGAAGAAGCAGGCTCATAGCGGAAGAGCCTGATGTGGGATTCGATCCCGTAACGCCGGGATCACGCCCTGAGCCGAAGGCAGACGATTAACCGCTGTGCCACCCAGGCGCCCCGAGCCGTTACCATTTATTAAGTGCTTACTATGGGTCTGTGGGGCTCACATTGTGGCACAAAAGTTCAGTAAGAGGATGTCCATTTCTCAGATGGAGAGACTGAGGCTCAGAGAGGGTGGGTAACATGACTGTGATCACTCACTGGTCTGAGACAGAGTTGAGAATAGAACTCAAGTTGTCTGTTTGAATCAAATGCTTGAGCCCTAAACCTTTTGTATCCCCTAATGCTTCTCAAACAAAACTTTTCCTTTCTACTTGTTTTTTGTTTTTGTTTTTTAAGATTTTATTTATTTATTTGACAGAGAGAGAGGCAGCAAGAGAGGGAACTTAAGCAAGGGGAGTGGGAGAGGCAGAAGCAGGCTTCCCACTGAGCAGGGAGCCTGATGTGGGACTCGATCCCAGAACTCTGGGATCATGACCTGAGCCGAAGGCAGACGCTTAACGACTGCGCCACCCAGGCGCCCCTCCTTTCTACTTGTTTATACTACTTATTATTCCTTTTTTCTGAGGATACCATAATGCCATGTCTTTGTACTGAAATTGTTTCTTCTGCCAGAAATGCTTTCTGAACTTCACATCTCTCCAATAGTTAATATAGTTTCCTGGTTAAAAGCACAGATTCTGGACCCAGACTCCTTCGGTTTGAATCCTGGCCGTGCCATTTACTATCTGTGTATTCTGGGGCAAGTTACTTAACCTCCTTCTACTTACCTTCTGGGTAAAGTGCAGATAACAAGAGCACTTCCTGCTGAGTAGCTGTGAAGGTTGAATAAATGTAGAGTGTTTAAAACCATGCCTGGCATGTAGAAGCCTGAAGTATGCACTATTAATGTCATTCACAGTAGTAGTACTGTCACTGTCATTGACACAGCCTGACTTGGATTCTGGGTGGCTGGATCTGGATCTGTGTATCTCCCTGTCAATTGAATGTATCTCTCGCTGGTATGTGCTGCCCTGTCTTAGGTGCGAGAGCGCATGGCATGGCCCCTCTGTGTGCACAACACCGTGTCACTGGTAAGCACTGACCCACCTCGCTTACTGCTGCCAGTTTGAACCGTCAGGTATTTTGCTCACATGGTTTTGCCGGTTCGTCTAGTGTGCTGGAAATGGAATGCAAAGGCCAGTGGCTGAGAAGATGGGAAGAGTCCTCCCAGACCTGTCTAGTAGATGCTCAGCAAGGGTAGGACATGGTCTCCACCCAGCAATGACAGCCACATACCCACACACCCTGTGGACACCACGGTAGTACTTTTGCTTTGTTATCCAAAGAGACTCATAGAGTACTTACCACTGGGCGTTGGTAGTTTCATTGAAGATGTTGTGCTCGTGCCTGCAGAGGGGGAGACTGTGGAGTCAGGCAGATCTGGGTTTTAATGTCACTTGTGCCATTTACTGGCTTGGTTCTGTGTCCTTGGGCACATCTGGTGCTATCTGCTGTGGGCCTCAGTATCCTTATTTGCAAAATGAAGCCAATAATTGGAAATAACAGAGGAAGCACTTAGGAGAATCCCTAGCAATTAGAGGGTATTTGATGAATGACGGTCTTTATCTTCAGAGCAGGGGGGGATTAGGAGTGTTAGAGTTGGGGAAAACAGTGGTAGAGGGAAAAGAGCTAACAGTTCCTGCACGTCTGCTGTGTACCAGGCATTGTGCTAGGCTCTTGACCCACTTAGATTTCATTTGGTTATTCTTTTGGCTTCTCTGTAAGTTCGGTGGTGTTATCCACATTTTACAAATGAGGAAACAAATTAAGTAATTTGCTTAAGGTTTCATATGCGGTAATGGATGGAGCCAATTAAAGAGCCAGGTCTGTTTTATTACAGAGCCAACGTTCCTTTCCCCCAAACACTCTAATTTCTCTTAAAGTGCCACACAAGTTCTGTGGACGAGAGGACCTTCAGAAGTTGGAGAAATGATGACCGAGGACTAGTGTGGCGGTGGGCGTGGAGCTTCGTGGGGGAGGGCATAGGAGTGGAGGCTGGCCTTTGCAGCAGGGGTGGCCGGCACATGGGAGGAGCTTCCCCTGGAGGCGGGAGTGAGGGTACACGTACACGGTGAGCCTGGCCATTTTATCTGTTTTGATCAGGCTGTTTTTAGGTGGTGGATCGGTGAGCTGGGCCAGGAGGGCCAATTTGCAAAGGGCTTCATCTGCCAGTTCGCCCAGTTTGTATCTTAACCTGCAGGGAGCAGTGCAACGCTGAAAGCTTTAGAGCAGCGAGACAGGAAATCAGAGTTCAGTCTGGCCACGTCCAGACACAGTGTTGGGTAGGGAGAAGATCCTGTAGCAGGAGAGTCTTGCGGTGACAAGCGAGGAGAGGATGGCCTGGTGGAAGGCAGCCGTGGGAACAAAGTCAAAGACATCGGGGGCCCACCGGCTCTGGGGGCCCAGCGAGAGGGGTGAGCGGATGGCAGGATTGCACACTGGGCTGGCAGGGATGGGGCTGGTGCAGGTGACAAAGGGAGAGCTCAGGGAGAGGGCCCGGAAGTGAAACCACAGCTTTACCTGGGACGGATCAACACAGAATGTCTGGCGGAAATGTAGGCAGTAGACAGCGGCAGGACTGCGCTCAGGAAGAACTGACAGCCCGTTTGGAGCGGACTCTGAAGACTGGGGAGTCTTGTAGAAGAGGAGCGTGACCTAGACCAGTACCGCTCACTGTGGCGGCCACATACGGCTATTTACATTTAATTTAGGTAACTAGAATAAAAAGTCCGGTTTCTCGTTCGCTCTAGAAACATTTCAAGTGTTTCAGTGTGGCCAGTGGCTACTCTTCTCAGGCAGTGAAGTTGTAGGACATTTCTGCCATCACAGAAAGTTCTGTTGGATAGCTCTGGTCTAGATCTTGGGGAGTACCTACAGATACCTAGGGAATCTGCAGGGGGAAATGGAGCAAGAGGAGGAGACAGAAGGAACAACTGAATTAAGAAATAGTGTTGCTGGGGAAAAGAAAGAAACAAAGAATTTTGTTGCTTCTCGGATAATTCTCGAAAGAAGTCAGGTACTTGGATTTGGGTTTGAATTTACTTTTTTCCCTTTGTGTGATGCCCTGTTTGAGAAAAAGCCCCAACCCCAAGTCAGTGATAGGCCTGGTTACAAGATATTGACCCACTGGTTTCTCCCCTTCCAGGCTTTCCAATGCGTGTATGTATGTGTCTATAAAATGTATAGGTATATTTATAAACATGTTTTATACGTACACACATACACACTCTAGTCCTTTCTGATGTGCCTAGCTATGTCAGGCCATGCTCTTAACTGCCATCTTCAATCCCTTATCAGCAGTTCTGAAGTCCTAAAAGCTCCAAAGACTGAAAATTTTGTTTTTGCAAGTTTGGCCCAAGCTCAGTTTGGCAGTAAGACTCGCTTGAACTGACATGAGGCTATTTATAGGCTTTATTTATTCCACCACATATTACTACTCCTAAGTTGCACTGCGGAAGTATTAAAGTGATTGATTCCTGGCGTCGCCTCTGACTCTGCCGGGGGTGTTGTATTATAGACAGCGTAGGTAACGTACTAGCTCTCTAAAATCCCTCCAGTTCTGGGGCGCCTGGGTGGCTCAGTAGGTTAAGTGTCTGCTTTCGGCTCAGGTCATGGGGATCAAGTCCCACATCAGGCTCCCTGCTTAGTGGGGAGCCTGCTTCTCCCTCTCCCTCTCCCTCTGCCTCCTGCTCTGCCTACTGCGCTCTCTCTCTCTCATTCTTTGTCAAATACATAAATAAATAATCTTAAAACTAAATAAAATCTCCCACATTCTGAATTCCAAATTACACTTGGCTCCAAGGGTTTCAGATCAGGAATTTGGGGATCTTTTTAGGCTCTGTTGCTGCTTGGGGTAAGGAAGGGGCCTCCAGGGGCAGTGTCATCTATTTAGCTAGACCTGGGAGAGGGGTTTTGGTTCTGTAAGCTGTATGGCGCAATGTGAAGAACTTGCAAGAACAAAAACACTTATGCAGTTTTATACATGCAGACCAAGCTGCTACTATGGTCGACCTACTTCCTCCGTAGGCTCTTACAGGGACATGGTTTCACTTGTAGGCGTGAAAGGTGGTCATCAAGAAAGCACCTAGGGGGCGCCTGGGTGGCTCAGTCAGTTAAGTATCTGCTGCCTTCGGCTCTGGGTCATGGGATGGAGCCCTACATCCTGCTCCCTGCTCAGTGGGGAGCCTGCTTCTCCCTCTCTTTCTGCCCCTCCCCCCACTCATGCCCTCTCTCTCACTCTCTCACTCTGCTCGCTCTCTCAAACAAATAAATAAAAATCTTTTTTTTTTTTTTTTAAGATTTTATTTATTTATTTGACAGAGAGAGAGAGGCAGTGAGAGAGGGAACACAAGCATGGGGGAGTGGGAAAGGGAGGAGCAGACTTCCTGCTGAGCAGGGAGCCTGATGCAGGGCTTCATCCCAGAATGCTGGGATCATGACCTGAGCCGAAGGCAGACGCTTAATGACTGAGCCACCCAGGCGCCCCTAAATAAAAATCTTCAATTAAAAAAAAAAGAACTGAATTTAAATAAATAAATTAAAATAAAAAAAAGCACCCAGAAATGACACTGAAGTTGATCTCTGCCCTGTGGCTGTTTGTTCAGTGTGTGTCTGCTGGCTTCCTGATATGTTCCATAAATTTTGGTAAATCGAGGGCCACAGAGAAATGGATCAACTCCTGCTCCTGAGAAGCTTGTGGTCTAGCTAAAGAAGGAAGAAGGCAAAAAGAGTTAAACACAGTTATGGTTCCATTATGATAAATGCCTTGACAGAGGCAAACCCCATGTGTGTGAAAATACGAGGGCTGAAGAGACCTTTTGAAGGAGGTGAATCTAGAGCTGAGTCTGCAAGGATGACCGAAATTCACCCCCATGAAGGTGGGATTGCGGGATGGTTAGGGTCAGGGGAGGGGGATGTGAGGAGGCAGCAT
Source organism: Ursus americanus (assembly GCF_024610735.1). Lineage (NCBI taxonomy): Eukaryota > Metazoa > Chordata > Mammalia > Carnivora > Ursidae > Ursus > Ursus americanus. The sequence continues at coordinate 2,229,775 of NC_142159.1, forward strand.
CTAAAGAGAGAAATGGTTTTGCTGTGACTGGATTGGGGGGGGGTGGCAGGAGATGGGGCTGGAAAGGGAGTCTGGGCTAATTACAAAGGTCCTCGTATGTAATACTCAGAGGTTTGGGGTTTACTGCACAGGTGATAGACATTGTGGGATTTGAGGCACAGGAAGGACCTGCTCAGATTTGAGTTTTCTTCTAGATGGTGGCAGAATGGACTGGTGGGGGAAGCAGGGAAATCACTGAATGTGCTTTCCAGAAATAGTAAGGGCCTAACCTAACGCATGACCGTAGGGACAGGGAAGACGGTCAGGTATAAAAATATTTAGAGAGGATTTATAGGACTTAGTGGACAAACATGGGAAGAAAGGAAAAACCCAGATGTCAGCTGTTAGATTGGGTGACAAAGGAATGGAGGTCTGAGGTTGGAAAAAGGGCAGAGTGGGAGTAGGGAAGCAGGAGAGGAGGAAGGACAGGAAGCTGTGGTCAAGAAGGAACCATGGGGCTGCCTGATGGTAAATTTGGTAAAAAGCTGCTAACAGCCAGCTTCCGTGCTAGATTCAGGGGAGAAGAGATTCCGAGAAGACTGCTCTGTGGCTGGAAATCCCCCAAATCATGCCTTAAAGTTTCCATGCACAGAGTGAGGAATGAAGATATTCTTGTCCTTGCTGGACTGGGTCCTGCGGCAGACACAGTGATGTAGGTCTGCAGGGCGATTTTCCAGTCCACTCATGGACGGAAGCTGAATCCATAGGGACACACCACTTGTCCCCAGGAGATGTCCTTTCGGTCTGGCTGTTAGTAGGAACTGCCCCCCCCCCCCCAATAAGATCCTTAGAAAGCACTGATATAGGGACCGAGCTCTTACCTTTAGTCCTTAATTTGCCTTTGCTCATCATAAAGCCCCATGAGATATTTATACTGAAGTCCCTACTTTGTAGATGAAGAAACTGAGGCCCAGGGGCGCCTGGGTGGTGCAGTCGTTAAGCGTCTGCCTTCGGCTCAGGGTGTGATCCCGGCGTTCTGGGATCGAGCCCCACATCAGGCTCCTCCGCTGTGAGCCTACTTCTTCCTCTCCCATTCCCCCTGCTTGTGTTCCCTCTCTCGCTGGCTGTCTCTCTCTGTCAAATAAATAAATAAAATCTTTAAAAAAAAAAAAGAAAGAAAGAAAAGAAACTGAGACCCAAAGAGAAGAAGGAACTTGTCACACAGGAAGATAATGGTACAGCTAGGCTTCAGCTACGTTTCCTGATACTTGCTCACATTTAACACATCGAGTACTTAATATAAGCCAGGGGCTGCTCCAGGTCCCCAGGAAAGAGCATGAAGACAAGACCCCTGCCTTCCAGAGCTTACCTTTCAGCGGATATAGCCTCCAATTATCTGAGGAATACTTATGAGATATAATATTAAATGGTATTAGTACTAATAGGAAAGCTGTAACAAGACTGTGGCTCTCCGGCGCTGTGCAGGGAATTCCCGGGCACGGTGGGACATTTCAAAGTTCAAAAGGAAGTACAGAGATACTTGTCAGTCTGCTGGAACACCAACTCTCTGGCTCGAGGTAGTTCACAGTTTCAGCATTAGATGGTGCTGCATTCCTTTTGATGACCTAGTATCTTTGCGAAGCTGGGTTTTGGGTGGTTGCTGGGATCAAAAACAAGTACGGGGGTCCCTGGGTGGCTCAGCCGTTAAGCATCTGCCTTTGGCTCAGGTCATGATCCCAGGGTTCGAGCCCTGCATCGGGCTCCCTGCTCGGCGGGAAGCCTGCTTCTCCCTCTCCCACTCCCCTTGCTTGTGTTCCCTCTCTCGCTGTCTCTCTCTGTCAAATAAATAAATAAAATATTAAAAACAACAACAGCAAAAACAAATACCATGCAAAAGTCAATGTGACACATCGTATGTGGTGTGCCGTCGGATTCCAAGGTTTGCGAGGGTGCGCAGTACCCAACAGACACACACATCTCATTAGCCGGTAATTGTGGTTATATCAAATGAAATAGAAATAGTATTTTTCCTTCTATTTATGGGTATTCATTTTCAAATTGCTACTTAAGTTGTTAGGACTTAAACTTAGTGATTTTATTTTGGCCCTAACTACTCTAACGGCCCTGGTAGGTATTTCTTCTGACCTAGAGGCTCTTTGGAAAAAATCACTGAGACAGGGTGCTGTGAACAGAGGAATTTAGGGAGCCCTGGAGTAAGGGGATAGAGTGACGTGGGGGTGGTGGGGGGCTGTTTAGATAGGGTGGTGAAGCCTCTGACATCTGAGCAGAGGCCTGAACAAAATGGAGTGAGTCATGTGGAGATCTGAAGGAAAAGCATTCCAGGCAGGGGGACCTGCAAGAGTGAAGTTCCTGACTTGGGAACGAGCTTGACACGCTCTGGGAACAGCAGAAAAGGAAGGATGGCCAGAACAGACTGAGTGAGTTAGAGCGAGGTGTATGAGGCCAGGTTAGGGAGGGCTTTATCAACTCTCTGAGGGGGCCAAATTTCATGCTGAGGTGTGAGAAGTGCCTTGAAAGTTGTAAGCAGGGAACTTAATTCATGTGGTGTAGGGATACACCTTCTTTTCACTGTAGCTGCTCTCTGGGAAACTGAGGACAGGAGTGTGTAAGCATGGAAGTCAAGAACAGTTAGGAAGCCGCTGTTGTGAGAAATTCCAGGTCTATTTCTGAAGGTAGAACTTGGCTGAATTGCTGATGAATTAGGTGTGGGAGTAAGGGGAAAAAAAGAGGAGTCACAGGTGAGTTGTGGATTTTTCTCCTGCGCAGCTGGTCCAATGATGGTGCTATTTACCGAGTTGAAGAAGCCTAAGCGGGGAAGCCGCATAGAACAACCTGGAGCTCAGGTGAAAGGTTGGAGCCTGGAGATTGGGAGTGGTCAGCATGTGGGCGGTTTTTAAAACTTGAGACTAAGTGAGATCACCTAGCTGGGAGAGAGTGGAGCTGGAGAAGCAGTCTCGTGCCAGGACTTTGCCTGGACTCATTCCCGGGGGTGGGGGTTGGGGTGCGCGGAGAAAAAAAGGAGCCTTCAGAAACTAGGGGAAGTGTTTACGAGGGGAGAGAGCAGTTTCTATCAAGAGCTGCCGAAGAGCTGCAGTGGACTTAGCCGAAAACTGGGAACTGACCACTGGATTTGGCAACATGAAGGTTATCAGTAACCTTAACACAGCAGTTGCAGAAGAGTAGTGGGGAGTTAGGCTCCACCTCTTTGAAGGCAAGAGTATTCACCTGCATTATTTGGAATTCTTCACAGGAGATTTGTCTTTTTTCCTCCATTTATTCTTTTTTTTTTTTAAGATATTTATTTATTTATTTATTTCACAGAGAGAGGGAGAGAGCACAAGCAGGGGGAGAGGAAGAGAGAGAAGCATGCTCCCTGCAGAGCAGGGAGCCCGATGCGGGGCTCAATCCCAAAACCCTGGGATTATGACTTGAGCTGAAGGCAGACGCTTAACCGACTGAGTCATCCAGGCGCCTCAAAGCAAAGAGTGATAGTGAAGTGATAGTACAAAGCTCCCGAATTCGGGTCAGGGGACCCAAGAGGGTTGCCTCCATTTATCTTTTTACTCGATTATTTATAGCAGTATGGATGGTGGATATTTCTTTTATACTTTGAATTATAATCCAGTAGTGCTTTATTCCGTTGCTCAAATTGTTCCAGCTGTGACCATTGGAGCTCTTTCGGTTGGCTCCTGTGTCCGTTTGACATACCCTCATCATTGTGGGTGTTTTTATTTTTGGGCCTTTTTTTGAGTACTTTCTTGTTTTCTGGCACTAGAAAATGCTCCATCTTGTATATTTCCTACCCCAATTCTAAAATCTCAAGGAGCCCTGGTTCCTTTTATTGGAGAATGGTATTGGAAACCAAGATTGGGCATTAAAGAGTGGTCCTTGCTACTGGTGTGTCCTTGCTTCTAGGCCCTCTTAGCTGATGGAGCAAGGAAATGTATGTGTGTGTACTTATTTGTATGTATCTCTATATTTCTGTATGTAACCATATGTATCTATATTAGGTAAACATGAACTCATGCTGACATCACCATCTCTAACCCATTACCACATGGATCATTCTAGCCTCTTCCCCTTGTTTATCTGGAACCTCCCACTCCAACAATGAGAAACCTGGTTCCCACAATCCACTCTCCATTTTCTCAAGTGTTAAATTCCAGGATCCATGTGTAGTGGCTTCAGAATTGTTAACCCATATCCCTGTGGGAAACGTTACCAGCTAGAGTATAGTGCTTGCCAGCAGTTCATTTTGCCTTTAGTCTTACAGATTCCGCTCATTTCCCAAACTATTTAGGTCAGCAGTTTTTTCTTCTATCCCCCCTCAGTGAGGCTGTTTTCATACATTTGTAATATAGTTAGATTCTTTTGTCATTTTCTGCATTTCATTCCAGGATCCCTTGATCTCCAAAATGATTTTTTTAAAAATTTGCATACAGTACTCTGTTCCAAAAAGTTCTGTGGGTTTTGAAGCCTATGGATAGTGTCAGGTATCCACCATTACAGCTTCTCACAGAATGGTTTCACTGCCCTAAAAAGTCCCCCGTGCTTCACTTACTAAATCCTTACCCACCCACTGAACACCTGGCAACCGCTGATCTTCTTACCGTCTTTTTACCATCTTTAACCATAATGTTATATAATTGGAATCCCACAGCATGGAGCCTTTTCGCGATGACTTCTTTCACTTAGCAATATGTATTTAAGATTCATTCATGTCTTTTTGTGACTTGGTGACTCATTCTTTTTTATTGCTGAATAATATTTCATTATACAGATATACCATGGTTTGTTTATCCAGTTATCTATTGAAGGACATCTTGGTTGCTTTCAGTTTTTGATGAGTATGAATAAAGGTGCTGTAGGGGCCTGTGGGTGGCTCAGTCAGTTAAGCATCTGACTTCAGCTCGGGTCATAATCTCAGGATCCTGGGATCAAGCCCCGCATCAGGCTCTGCGCTTAGCGGGGAGTCTGTTTGTCCCTGTCCCTCTTTCTCTGCCCTTCTCCCCCCTCATGCTCTCTCTCTCTCTCCCTCTCTCTCTATCAAATAAATAAATAAAGTCTTTTCTTAAAAACAAGTGCAGGTTTTTATAGGGACATAAACGTTCAGATAGATAAATATCTAGGAGTGCGATTATTGGATCATATGGTAAGGCTACGTTTAGCTTTCAAGAAACTACCAAACTGCTTGCAAAGTGGCTGTCCCATTTTCCATTCTTACAATCAGTAAATGGGAGTCGCTGTTGTTCCACATCCTTGCCAGCAATTGGTGTTGTCAGCTTTTTGGATTTTAGCCCTTCTTAAGTGTTTCCTAGTATGCCATTCACTAACACAAGTACCTTGGTTCTCTAAGCTTTAGAGTTCAGTGAGAGTAAAGCAAGAGAGGTAGAATATAGTTGGGGATTTGGTTCTCAGAAATAATTCGGTTAACCATGGAGCCGTAGAATTCTAGAAGCAAGTTCTGCCTTTCTTATTTCTGTTGGATGCTGAAGACAATGGGAGAATGGCCTGAAACATTCCAAAAGAAGGCTACAGACTTGAGCTTCGATGTTACGTATTTATATAAGACACATAAGGAATCCATGTTCATCCAGTATTTTCTATTGAATTGTTGAGTGATTGAACTGCTTATTATGTGCTGGGTGGCGTGCTGGATGATGGGGATGCAATGATGAACAAATCAGACATACTCTTGTCCTCAATAAGCTTATAGTCTAACTGGGGGACAAACATTATAATACACAGCAGGTGAGGCTATAATGAGATGTACAGAGAGCTGGGGGAACACCAGTGGCAGGGCATCTGATCTGATCTAGGGGGAGTTAGAGAAGGCACCTTGGAAGAAGTGACCTCTGAGATGCGGTCTACAGCAGGGCTTGGCTAAGTACAGTCCATGGGCCAAATCCAGCTCACTGCCTGCTTTTTTACAGCCTGCAAGCTAAAAATAGTTTTTATAGTTTTAAATGTTTGAAAAGAATTAAAAGAGATTCATGTTTTGTGACATTTAAAAATTATGTAATCTTCAGATTTCAATGTCCATAGATAAAGTTTTACTGGAACACAGTCACGCTCTTGGCTCCTTTACGCTATGACAGCAGGGTCAGATCGTTGTGATAGAGACAGTACGGCCTGCAGAGCCTCGGACATTTACGCTCTGGCTCTTTGCAGAAAAGTTTGCTGACCCCTGGCCCTGAGATGGATGGGAGTTAGCCGTGTAGAGCAAAATGAAAAAGAAGCAAGTGGGTTTCTGATGGGATTGCGGTATAACTGCAGTAACTTTAATATACAGACTGTGGCATTCAAGGGGCTGGGGAGCCAGAGGGCTATGTTGAGAGATGCAGGTGGGCAGGTGGGCTGGATCTAGACTGGAGGGAGACTTGGCTGCTATACTGGGAGGTTTGAGTTTATTCAATGGGAAGCTTTTAAAGGTTTTAAGTGATGTGATTAGCCTGCCTTTTTCAAAAGAATCCTCTGGCCACAGTGTAGAAATTGAGTCAGAGATGGTGGGCCAGGAGATCAGTTTGAAGTCATTCCAGGGAGACATTGGTAACGTGGACTAATAGGGTCACATTGGAATATATTGATTTGAGAGGCATTCAGGAAACAACATCGATTGATTGGAGGCATTGAAATGTCATTATTTTCATGTTTCAAATTTGTGTGTGTTGTGTTCAGGTTCCTGTAAATGCATGGTTGAAAAATCCATGTTTAGTAATCGTCTTCAGGGCAGAATTCTTTCGTGATGGTTCATGCCTGCAGTGCTCCTTGTAACTTGTGTGATGAAGCAGCCCCTTTCTGTGGCCTCTCCGTGCTGTTTTCCGTGGACAAGAGATTTGGCTTTTAAGAAGCAAAGAAGCTATTGGCAGATTACTTTTCCTTTTCAGGTTTATCTTGGTTTAACAGCTGTCCTGAAGTATTTATTTATTAAAAGTCTTTGGTTTGCTCTTTGGTTTTGGAGGCAATTGGTTAACAATGACAAGCACTCCCCATTCTCTAGAGCACTTAGACCCTTTCCAGTGTGAGATCTCTGACCCTTGCCTCTTTCCTCCTTGAACTTGAAGTCCCACTTGGAGTAAATGGAAATGAGATCACTATCTTACATTTCATAATATGCTGTATGGCTTCCAAAGTGCTCATTCACATGTCAACTATTTGATCCCAGCAATAAACCTATGAGAAGGGCAGGGCAGGTCAAGTCACCGAGCTAGAGAGAGGTTGGATGACTTGTCTGAATCAGAAGGTCAGTAAATAGTGGGGCTGGTGATGGAATTTAGGTCTGCAGATGGCACAGTTTTATTCTTTCTGTAATGTACTGTCTCTAAGAAAAGGGAGTCAGACCAGCTAGGATAGTTACTTTTTCAGAAGTAAAGATCTCTGGATGAAATGCTTGGTTTTTTTTGCCTTCTCTCTTGTGCTCTGCTTAGACACCACCATCGACCTTTCCTCTGCTTTCAAGCACTATGTGCACAACCAGGGATTCCTAGACAACAGTTGGAGAAGCTGTGGTCTCTATGTTAAAGTCTGTGTAAGCATGTTTTCATTCCTCCCTCCTCCCCTTAGGTGTTTCTGACTTTGATGATTCGAGGTCAGATAAGAGAGGCCTGCTTGTGGACCCAAGCTCTTGGGGTCAGGATACACCAGACAACTTGCTCCCAAGGTAATGCAGCTGTCCCTTCATTTGTACTTCATAGGACCGAAGTTTTCTTCAGTATAGAACCGAGACCATTAGTTTACATGATGTAAGCTGTCCCAGGGTAGCTGGTTTAAGAAATGTTGGACATTTATTGAGCATTTACTGTGTATGCCAGATGCCATTCTCTTACCTGGGTTATCTTATTTTAACCTGAAAGATAGGTACCATTATCTTCTTTGTTTTACAGCTACAGAAACAGGTGAAGAAAAGACATTACATAATTTACCCAAGATCCAGAACTAGCCAGTAGCCCATCTAGGATTTGAAACTGGCAGTCTAACTCTACCTTAGAAATGTAGATTAGAAACATTTTTATTTCTCCCTCCCATTTTTTTAGGAGTTTCCTGACTCTGAAGATACTTCTTTTTTTGTTTGTATTTATTTATTTATTTATTTTCCTGTGGAACTATTATGTTTAGTCTGTACGCCAGTGCCCCCTACTGCTCATAGCCAGAATCATCTGGTCAAGATAAAAACTTGCTTGTTTGTCAGTATTTTTATGAATTAAGCAGCAAGGAACAACCCCTGAACTTTAAATGTAGCTAGATCTGTCCTTCTCAGTTCACTTTGAGCCTTTTTGGTAGACAGAGATACATTTTTACATAGCTGTAATTAGTATGTACTTGATATAATACCAGATACTTATGGTCTTTGTTCAGTGCCTGAAGTTGTTGCAAGGGCTTCATATATCTTAATTCATTAAGTAATGTTCAACAAAAGTTTCTCGCACTTTTATTAGGATTCTGTTAGATAAATGTGTCAAATTTTAGATAAATGTGTCAAATTTTAAATTTTAGATAAATGTGTCAAATTTTAACTTTAAATGTTGGCATTTAAATAATTTTTAGTTTGACTATTGAAACTACACAAATAATGAAATATAAACTTTCGTTGCTCCTCTTTTATTTCAGATTATTCCTGTGGAATAGAGATATAGTAGAATTGTCAAGTCAAAAGATCTGGATAGTCTTACAGTCTCGTTACGTGAGGCAGTGGGGTCTAGAAAGAGTACTGTCAAATCTGTGTTCTAATCCACACTCCACTGCTGTCTGACTGGGTGGATCATTGATGATGCTAGATCTCATTTTTCTTATTTGGAAAAGGAAGGGATTAGACCAGAATGTCTTCAAGGTCCCCTGTGATCTGAGATCTTTATCAGAAAGTCTCCGGACCAATGTGCTATACAATCGACAACATATAAGTTTACTTAATTGCACATAGACATAGTGGGTTTTTAGTAAATACATTTGACTTTGGCCTCCGTTCGTCTTCTGGGACTCAGACACTTGTGTGTGGAAACCTCTAGCTTCGCCTTCATGTATGTTGTCATGGGGGACTCATCAGAATATGATAAACTTTTGTCCGTTTGTTTTTCTAGACAGAATAAATCCAAGTGTGAGATCACCGACATGGTTCGCTCCTCCACTATCACGGTATCGGACAAGGCTCACATTTTATCCATGCAGAAGTTCGGGCTACGAGATACAATAGTGAAATCACGTCTCGTGCAGAAAGAAGAGGATTATACCTATATCCAGAACTTCAGGTAGCTGACTGGGCGGACTGTTTTCAAAGCAAAATGATCATTCAGCTCTCTGAAATTTCAGCACTTCCGCCCCATACCCTGGATTTGGAAGCAGATCCTTCTACAGAATCTCACCCATCATTCTCTAAACGATCATTTCCTTTCACTCTTCATGAGTAGCCATTTATTCTGTGTCTTTTCTGGCCAGGCACGGTGGTAGGTGTGGTCTAGCGGGAGTCACACAACTTGCAAATAGTTATAGCAATATTTGAAGGGATCTGTGGGGCAGAAGGAGGAACGATATCCTGAAATTTGTGTATCTCTTAGTCATTCTTCTGGGCCTTTGAAGAAAGTCATTTAAACTGAAGTTAATGAAGCGAAGTTAGTGTTTGGTAATCTTTTCAGACAGGATTACCAAAAGTTAAATGAATAGAGGTTGTAGGATTCTTTTTTTTTTTTTTTTTTTAAGATTTTATTTATTCGACAGAGATAGAGACAGCCAGCGAGAGAGGGAACACAAGCAGGGGGAGTGGGAGACGAAGAAGCAGACTCATAGCGGAAGAGCCTGATGTGGGGCTCAATCCCATAATGCCGGGATCACGCCCTGAGCCGAAGGCAGACACTTAACCGCTGTGCCACCCAGGCGCCCCTCTGCTAGATCTTTTTAAATCAGTGCACAGGGACTGTAACACAAAGTGGCATTGCTTCCAGGTGTATAAACAGCCAGTTATGGTGAACACTGCTGTTGCTTTCCTTCTGAAGATAATTACCAAGGTACTTTTCATTTTTCTTTCATTTCCCTAGCACACACAGGGTAAGGAATCATTTTGTGGTTTATGGCTCTCTAATGGCTGCCAAAGCCAAATCGGAAAGTTCACAGTAGGCTTATAGTGTTTGAAGTTATCACAAAAGCAGCGGATATCATGGCTGACTACAAGTCACCCTTTGGTGCCATGGTCCTCGGTTGAGGTCAGGTGTGACATTTCTTAGGTCTTAAAATTTGACTCCAAAAAGACTGAAACCGAGCAGAGCCAGCATAGGATGCCTTCCCCTGTCATCGCCATCGTCCTCCCAAGTGACTGACCAATTTTCTTTGCTGACAGGTTTTTTGTGGGAACATACAACGTGAATGGCCAGTCCCCCAAAGAAGGCCTCCAGCCCTGGCTAAGCCACGGCACCCTGGCCCCAGATGTGTACTGTGTGGGGTAAGTGCTTCTCTTCTCACTTCTGCCTCTCCATCTCTAGAAAGTATAGCTGGGTGGAAGGGACAGGGACATGAATGTGTAACTGAGTCTTCACAGCAGGTGAAGGAATTGACAAGCGTGTGCATAATAACAGCTTCTTCTCTGATGTTCTTCCTCGAAGTAAACAAATTTCTGTCACCATTAAAGTGACGTGCTTGGCATTTAAATGCTATTATTTAATTTTTAGTGCAGCCCTCTGTTAAAATCACTACACCTCGAGCTGACTTTTATCACTCAGACATTCAACACTTTGGTCACAAAGCAAAAATATCTTTTGCGAGGGAAGGAAGGTTAGCTTTATTTATTTATTTTAAAGATTTTATATATTTATTTGACACAGAGAGAGCACAAGCAGGGGGGAAGAGCAGAGGGAGAGGGAGAAACAGGCTCCCCGCTGAGCAGGGAGCCCGGTGTGGGACTTGATCCCAGGACCCTTGGGTCATGACCTCAGCCAAAGGCAGCCACTTAACCGACTGAGCCACCCAGGCGCCCCACCTTTATTTTTTTATTGATTTTCAAAAATTATTTATTTAATTTAAAAAATAAAAATTTTTTTTTTAGAGAGAGAGAGCATGCGAGTGGGGAGGGACAGAGGGAGAGAGAGAGAACCCCAAGCAGGCTCCATGCCTAGTGTGGAGTCTGATGCGGGGCTTGATCTCAGGATCATGACCTGAACGAAAATCAAGAGTCGGGCACTTAACCAGCTGAGCCACCCAGGTGCCCCAGAAGGTTGGCTTTAAAAAAGAAAACAAAAAGCTCTATCAGTCTGTCATTTTTTTCTTCCATACATATTATCTTCCTACCACTGTCCTAGGCACTGTGAATGGGGAGGAGGCAGCAAAGGAGCCTGTATCGTAAAGTGGGAAGGGCCTAGAATTTGGAATTTATATAGACGTAGGCTTGGCCCCCAGTTTGCCATTTGGTGCTTGTGTGAACTAGTCATCTCCGGTGTAAAATGGAGATGCTTCTGACCGCTTCATGGCTGGTTCTAGAGAGGAAATGGGGGGCTGCTTGGGAAGGCGCTGGTGGTTCCTTAGCATTTAGTCCCTTGGCTCCACATATTGATTTTTCTCCCCTCTCGACGGCCCTGCAGTTTAGCTGGAAAGCGAGGATATACGTGCCTAACCCAATCTGAGGACGTGTGGTCGTGCACATTATTCTTCTCTCCCCTCTGACTGCTTGCTGCTTATTATAGGTTTCAGGAGCTTGATCTGAGTAAGGAGGCCTTTTTCTTCCATGATACCCCAAAGGAAGAAGAGTGGTTTAAAGCTGTATCAGAAGGTCTTCATCCAGATGCCAAGTATGCAAAGGTACACGAGGGCTCAGTGACCCTTAATTTTATGTTGCTGTGCAAGGAGATTCTAAGACCTGTGACCTTTATCATAAGCCTGTCCGAATTTTGTCAATTCCAAGTCCTGCGGAAGAGGTGCTCTGGGTAGGAAAGGTGCAGGTCTGGGCACCGGTAGGCCGTTCGGGTTACCGCGGAGCTGCGCAGGGGATCACCGTGTGTCCTGCTGCAGAGAAGGAAACATGGTAGCGTCCTCAGCCAGCTTTGAGACCGCTTTTCCTCTGGGATATTTCTTCTTCCTGTTTTCGATTTCTAGCTCATGCTGTGACCGGACTGTTTGGCTCTGTTGTCCAGGTGAAGCTCATCCGACTGGTCGGGATCATGCTGCTGTTGTATGTCAAACAGGAGCATGCAGCACACGTGTCCGAGGTGGAAGCTGAGACCGTGGGGACGGGCATCATGGGGAGGATGGTGAGTTCTTGGTCGGTATGCCTGATCCCTCAGGGTTTGTTTGTTTGTTTGTTTGTTTAACATTTTATTTATTTATTTGACAGAGACAGAGAGAGAGGGAACACAAGCAGGGGGAGTGGGAGAGGAGGAAGCAGGCTCCTAGCAGAGGAGCCTGATGTGGGGCTCGATCCCAGAATGCTGGGATCATGCCCTGAGCTGAAGGCAGACGCTTAACGACTACGCCACCCAGGCGCCCCCTGATCCCTAAGGTTTTGACCCTGCCTCTTATGATACCGTGACTGCGTGTGTCCCAGTTGGAGGGTGCTGGGGTGACAAGATGAACGGTGCCCTCAAGCAGAGCTAGATGGAGCGGACTGCTTAGAAATCGTGTTTCAGGGAGCTGTGGCTGATTTAGCACATATCCCTGTGTCCACGCCACACCAGAGCCTCCAGCTGATCTGCCTGTTTCACCCACAAAATAGGTTGCAGAAACTATGTTGGGAAACCGAGATAAAGAAAGAACGCAGATAATAGGTTTGCAGTTTCCTCTTCTTGAGGCTCCTAAAGTCCTGCTTTTAGGTTCTCTTGCAAGAGCTTCACTTCCCATGTGCTTTGCCTGTGATTTAGTGAAAAGTGGACTCGGCTTTGCCATGGACTGGCTCGTCACTCTGCTTTCTTGGATTTGTTTCCCTACCTGTTAAAATGTGGACAATATAGGGGTGCCTGGGTGGCTCAGTCGGTTGAGCATCCGACTCTTGATTTCGGCTCAGGTCACGATCTCAGGGTGGTGGGATCCAGCCCTGCGTCGGGCTCTGCGCTCAGTGGGGAGTCTGCTGGAGATTGTGTCTCTCCCTCTCCCTCTCTAAAAAAAATTTTTGAATAAATAAAATACGGACAGTAGCACTGCTCCACTACTGTTGGGATTATTTTGAAGAGAAAACTTGTTGAAAGCATGCAGAATTAAATGGCTGCCACAGTGAGGTTGTGAATTGGATTCTTTCGGGCTCTCTTCCGTAGGGTAACAAAGGAGGCGTGGCCATCAGGTTCCAGTTCCACAACACGAGCATCTGCGTCGTGAATTCTCACCTGGCAGCCCACACAGAAGAGTATGAGAGGAGGAACCAGGACTATAAAGACATCTGTTCTCGAATGCAGTTTTGTCAGATTGACCCAGGCCTTCCTCCTCTCACCATCAGCAAGCACGAGTGAGTCTGGGCTCAGACCCCAAGCTGTTCACCGCTCTCTTGCTAAGAGAGTTGGGGCCTCTCTGTTTTGTCAGGGAGGTGGCTGGGGGAGGCTTCCCATTGCCTGAATGGGAAGTGCAGCCAGCGTTCACTTACACGCAGATTATGTCTCATGGAAATATTCCGTTTCCTAAGTTTCTAATCGGGCAGACCTCTAGAATGTTTCTCACATGTCATTTGTCCCCAGAAAATGTATAAGACTTATTTTAACGTGGGTCTGCCCTGATTAAACATCACGAGGAAAGCAACCAAAGAGTGAGCATCTCAAGTCCAGGTTTCAGAAGTATATTTTAGGGTAGTATATGTCTGTTCTTTCCAGAAGCACATGTGATTGAGATTTGGACTCCCGGGGTCCGCCTTCACTTAGTCTCTTCCACCTCTTGAGTCAACATGACAAAGCTGCAGTGACAGCTGCTCGGAGCGTCTTGTGCTAATCTTTTGTTTTCTTTGTTTCATTTATCTCTAAAATGTTCTGTATGTCTAAAATCAAGGCATATTAGAACTGCAGACTTTACAGTAACACTTGAAGCTTGTGCCACTTCTTTTAGAAGAAGGAAGAAGCCGCTGAGGCCGTGGTGTCTGCCAGGGAGTACACAGATGCAAGCCTCTCTCCTCCCACCTGCCGCGGTGGCAGAACGGTCTTGAGCTCACTGGTGCTCTGGAAGCTGACAGGATGGCTTTCCTTCTCCAGGGAACCTGGCAGGGAGTGTGTCTTCCGTTCTGCTGAGCCGCGAGCATCCTCGCTTGGGAGGCCGCCGCTTGCATGTCAGTTTGTCCGCTTCTAGCTTGTGGATGCATTTATTTTGGTGCGTGTATTCTGCTGTGCAGGTTCTCGAATGACCTGTCTGCTGGCTTCAGATAGCGCAGTATTGGACTTTATGGGCTGTGCGCTGTCGTCTGGAATGTTCAGTTACCCTTCTCCCGAAGCAGCAGGTGTGATGAAACACCTGTCACACTTTGCAGAGAGCGCCAACCGATGATACAGTACAGACTCCACTGTACAGGTTGAGCTTTGTTTCAGAGGAACTCAGTTCTAGAAACAAGGGTTGAGAGTGTGTTTTGTGGACTGTCATGTGCATGGAGGCGACATCATGGCATCATCTGGTTTGGGGTCCCCGAGTGATTGACCTGACTCCCAATATTTGATCTTTTGTGCCTCTTCCCAGGAATGAGGTAAATGGTTGTCTTGCTTTTAGATCTTCTTAGACTGTCTTTCCAACCATACAGCTTAAAACAGTCCAGGACAACTCAAGGCTGTTTTCTGATGAACCTGGAGCAAAAGGTCAGAGTAAGCAGCATGTTAGCCATGACGTGAAATGGGTGGCAAGAGAAAAGATTTCCCAAACAGCAGAGTCACTTCCTTCCCAGCTCCCAAGAAGCTGAGCCTCAGGGGTCTTCTGTCAGAACTACGCTGGCTAGGATGAGTGAAGTCCCTCCTCAACCTGTGACCTTTGTGTTCTGTCCTCACAGTGTCATCTTGTGGCTGGGGGACCTCAACTACAGGATAGAAGAGCTGGATGTGGAGACAGTAAAAAACCTCATCGAGGAGAAGGACTTTCAAACCCTGTATGGGTATGATCAGGTACAGATGGCCACCCGTGCCTTGTTCGGCAGCTGTCCCCCCACTGTGAGGGCAGAGGAAGGCCTGGCTTCCCAACCGTCGGCCTCTTCTTCCTTCGCTGGGTAGGCTTGCCCGGGGAGCTGATGGCCAGCTGTTTCTCCTTTCATCTGCATTCCCTCGTCCACGGCGGTCCTCCCGTGGCTCTTCCCTTGAGGTGCCACGTCCCCCTGGGGGCCAAGAGCATGTGTGTTCTCTGTCTCAGTCTCCCTCTCTCTCTCACCCCCTTTCCCTGGTGCTCATTCATTCATTCATTCATTCCAGTAGGGGCTGAAAGGGTACTGAGCTTCTTATAAAGACACTTGGTATGTTTAAGATGATTTGTTAATTGTTTTCTGAGTGAGCCTGCCTCACCCCCTCCTGCTCTCACCAGACTTGTCCGGGGTAAATGCCCACTCTTTTTCCTGAGCGGCTTTCTTCACGTCTGACAGGAACCAGTTCTGTCCGCTGCCACTCTCCACCTCGGTTTGGGTGTTGCTCAGAGCATTTGCCACAGGACAAGAGCAATCTGTCTTGCTGACTTTCATCAGGCTACCCCTTTCAGTCAGTTTCAAAACTTCAAGTGGTCAGGATCGTTCAGAATATTAAATTCCCTTTTCTTTTTAGTCTGTAGCCCCCTTATTGTCATCAGTCTGAATCTTTCTGTTAACCTTTTTGTCCCCTGGTGCACATCAGTCAAAGGGATCAGTCAAAGGGGAAAAAAACTCTCAACTTTGTTACGTCTTTCTTTATGGAATAATCTCTTTTTTGGCCTATTTTTCTCGCCAGTTCCTTTCCTTGGTAAATTACCTTTTTTTTTTTTTTCCTCTTTAATCCCCATTTCAGCATTAAGCCAGTCTGCTCTATAACTGTCTGTTTATTGCATCTGTATTCTGGAGTGAAGCATTCTGACTTCCCTGATGGTTTCATACCCACCTCCTCTTGCCTTCTTTTCTGGTCTTTCTTCAAGTAACAGTACCTGTTTGGTGTGTTCTCTACTTCCCAGATGGTTTTAAGGTCTACATATACCGATTTAAGAATCATCCTACGTTAATACCTACATTTTTATTATTTCTGTGGCTTTTTCCTTAATAGTTTTTCTTTCTTTTTTTTTTTTTTTTAGGAATTTGTATTTTGGGGAATTTGGCAACTCTTGTCCCCTGAGTAGCTGCCCCCTGTCTCCAGTGGTAGCTGACAGTTCTTCATCAGTCCACACAGGGCCGAGCTTGGTCCTTCAGGGAGGAGGAAGGAACACCTGTGGTTGTTAATCTTGCTGCGAGTGTGATCTGGAAGGCGCTCCCAAAATGAGTGCAGTAGGAAGAATGCTGGCTATTCTCAGAATGTGCCAGGCGCCATTCTAAGTCGGCAGTGCTTTCCAACAGTCCTGAGAGGCAGATTCTGTTACAAACTCAAAATTTACAGATGGGGGAGATCAAGGCACAGGGCTTCCCCTAGTTCGTATACTTCACTTGATAAACTCCTTTAGAAAATTGTTTAAATTTAATTCAGACTTGTTCTGGTATACTTCTGCCACTTATTTTTAGATACCTGGAAGTTCCCCCTTTGCTTTTTGGACTGTATCTTCCCAGGCCTTTTTCTGCGTAGTTCTCTCTCTGTACAATGGGAACAGCTGTGTTACACAGATGAAATAGATACCTGGAAGGAAAAACTCTTTGTCTGATGGTGTCTGATCCTCTTAGGGACATCTCACCAAGATGGTACTCAGGCCCCGTGGATGCAGGTATCCTCTTTTAAAAGAGCCTTAAAAACTGTACAATAGGCAAAGGAACGGTCAGCTCACTCCCCTTCCTGGGATTTAGTTCTCGAGATTGTACAGGATAGCTTTCTCATGGGCCTTTCCCTTTGGGTTAGGGTTCAGATTCCAGATTGATTTTCTTTCCTCTGCTAATTCAAGGTTTGACTTTTTTATTCTGAGGTTTTGTTTTGTTTTGTTTTTTCCCCCTCCTCTTCCATCCTTCTGCATAGCTGAAAACTCAGATGGCTGCCAAGTCTGTCTTTGAAGGCTTCATTGAAGGCGAGCTCACGTTCCAGCCCACCTATAAGTATGATACTGGCTCCGACGACTGGGATACCAGGTAGGTAGGGGCTTGCTTCAAGGGGGCTGAGCAAATGGAAACCTCAAAATTTAGGGAAGCACTTGTCCCCATGGGCCTAAAGAAGGAGATAGGATTCCGTGGACTTCCCCGTAGGAGATAGGATTCCTGTGACTTCCCTGTGTTTCGCACTCTGGTCAGACATTTTCTGTCAGTGTCTGCTCATTCAGCAGCTCTGCCTTCCTACATGTTTTTTTTTGACCGCCTTAGCCTTTGTTCCATAATAATTTACTTTTGAGCTATGCTTAGGGTGATAGGATGATTCCAACCCGTTTAGCTTGTACTTGGTCATTACACAGGTGTTTTACCACTTTTCTTGAGTGCTTCTGGTATGCCTCACGTGATTTCATACACTTTACCTCTGTTACCTCACTTGATCTTCTCAACTGCCAGCTGAAGGAGGTGGGATTTATTATCCTCAGCTTTTATTTTTATTTATTTATTTATTTATTTAATTTAATTTTATTTTTTAATTTTATTTATTTATTTGACACAGAGAGAGACAGCCAGCGAGAAAGGGAACACAAGCAGGGGGAGTGGGAGAGAAAGAAGCAGGCTCATAGCAGAAGAGCCTGATGTGGGGCTCGATCCCAGAACACCGGAATCACGCCCTGAGCCGAAGGCAGACGCTTAACCGCTGTGCCACCCAGGCGCCCCTATTATCCTCAGCTTTTAGATCGGGGAACAGAGGCATGCAAAAATTAAAGAGCCTTCCAAGGGGCACCTAGCTGTCTCAGTTGGTGGAGCGTGCAACTCTTGATTTGGGGTGGTGAGTTCAAGCCCCACACTGGCTGTAGAAATTACTTAAAAATAAAAAAATCTTAAAAGGAAAAAATAAGAGAAAGACCTCCCAAGCAGGCTAGTATAGAACCAGGATTATAACCGAGGCAGTAGGAATTCAGAGCCTATTTCAAGCACCATCTTTTAAGGACCGCAGAGCACTTAACTTCCAGATTGCCTTTTTCAGCTCCTCCCCATAGGAGGCTAAAGAACAGAGTCATTCTGAACAGTGTTTGGCTTGGAGCCCTCATGGCTGTTTTGGGTGATATGCTCAGGGTATATCCCATCCCCTGGCGGGCCCGCATCACCGTGCCTTCTTGGACCCCTGGGGCCGCATGGGCTTGAAGGCTCTGCCCCGCCACCCCCCAGTGGTGCCGGGGTGCTGGCCAGGGCAGTGGGGGCTGCTGTGGCTGTGCAGGCCCCCAGTGTGGACTTTGCATTTCAGTGAGAAGTGTCGTGCTCCTGCCTGGTGTGACCGGGTCCTCTGGAAAGGGAAGAACATCACTCAGCTGAGTTACCAGAGCCACATGGCCCTGAAGACCAGTGACCACAAGCCCGTCAGCTCCGTGTTTGACATCGGGGTAGGTGGGCAGCTGACACCTGTCGTGAGCACTCTATAGGGAATTGGTTCTCATAACCAAGACCACTTTTGTCGTTCTGGTCTCCTCCCCTTCACTGTGTGAGAAAGCTTTTAAAAATTGTTTTTGGGGGCACCTGGCTGGCTCAGTCCGTAGAGCATACAACTCTTGATCTTGGGGTTGTGAGTTCAAGCCCCATGTTGGGCATAGAGGTTACTTGAAAAAAAAATTTTTTTTAAGTTGTTTTAATTTAAATGAAATTCATAATTATTTTGGCATACTTCTACTATATATTTCTATGTCTGGACGTTCCCCTTTGCTTTTTTGACTGTATCTTTCCAGGACTTTTTCTATGCATTTACAAACATGTTAGTATTCCATATACAACATAGAGGATGTTTTTTCTTTTTGTAAAGAGATCATAGTATACCTATTGTTCTGAGAGAACATCTTTTTTTTTTTCCCTACTGACTATGTCTTAGGAGATCTTTCCATGTCAGTAAAGGTAGAGCTCCCTCCTCCTCCCACTTCTGCCAACTGTATATAAGCTTGTTTCCCACACCCTGGCTAATATTGGATTTTACCCAGCTTGAATTTCTGCCAACCCAGTGAGTTAAAGAAAGAGATCTTTCATTATTTTAGATCACATTTCTTTGATTGCTAGTGAGGTTGAACATCTTTTTGCTTACTCTCTCTTCGCCTGTGATTTCTGTTTCTTTATATTATACATTCTCAAGGGGTCAGGAGGAGGCATATCAGAATCTGTGAGGGTGTGAGCAGCTTGAAAAAAGCCTAATGAATATTACAGAGTTTTGTTATTGGAAAGTGACAAACATTGTGTTTATAACTCACAATACAGAAGGGAAACCCTGACAAAATCTTGGCCGATGGAGCACAGGTTACAGAAACTTGAGAAATGCTATTTGAAATCAAACCCTAGAGGTTTCTCGCCGCAGGCCTGTGGATAGCAGTAAGCAAAGTAGAGCTAGTCACGGGGCATCTTTCTGCCCTGGGGCTGCGACCGGGCAGAGCTGCCCACCAGCCGTGCACCCCTGCATCTTCTCCCTGCTCATCAGGAAGCGGTTGACTTCATCACAAGCTCAGCCTCGGGAGGACCCCTTCCGAGTCTGTCGTTAATTCATGAAATCTGTTTTGTCTTCACTTTCTGTGTGGCCACCAGCTGCTCTTGCCCAGTGCTGTGCATGTCCTCTTTCCTGAAAAGGAGGAAATGGGCAGAAGGTACTCAGGCTCCGATATTTCCCCCCCAGGTGAAGGTGGTCAACGAAGAACGTTACCGGAAGACTCTAGAGGAGATTGTTCGCTCCCTGGACAAGATGGAAAATGCCAACATTCCTTCTGTGTCCCTTTCTAAGCGAGAGGTAGGAAGGACATGCTGAGAAGATTGGCAACAGGCTCTTCTGTTTGTAGAACTTAAATTCCATCTTTGAGGTCTCGGAAATCCATGAGCCCCCTGTCTGACCCCTGGACTTCAGTCTTTTTGACAGGCCGCCCCTAGTTACAGTGAGGCTGCTGGTGTTAGCTGAGAGGAAGGGGGTTGTTGGTTTAGATTGTGTTCTCCTCCTGCTCTTTTGAATCAGCAGCCTTGAACCTTTGTGGCCCATGGGTTTCACCCACACATGGGCATTCATGATTTAAATGATGGCACAGATGAGCCCAAAGGTATTTTGTTTGATTTTAGTGTAGCTGGTCTGTATTCTTACAGGGGGTTGTCTTCCTCCCGATGTTGTGCTTTGATCAAGATTAAGTTGAGTCAGAATTTCTTGGGTACACAGGTATTGGTGGGAGGGCAGGCAGTGTAGACAAGGGGTGGGCAGTGGGAGAAGTCAATTAGGGCAGAAGATTTTTCATGGAAGAGCTTACAGCATGGATCGAATGACCAAGAAGCCAATCAAATGGGGATTTATGGTGTGGGTATTTTTTAATGCCCTAGATGTCCAGCCACTTGGAAGGATGTGCTTGGTCTTCATGTTTGGGGGTGGAATTTGTAAAGGGTATTTTGGAAATGGTCTTTGGGTATAGAAGATAGAAGGTTCGAACTTTGATTCCTTCAGGAAATTTACTTATAAAACAACCTCAGTTTTGGGTTTCTGGGTTAAACACAGACCTTGGGTCTTTAATGGAGCTGCGGCCTCCCAGGTAAATACTTAAAGCAGAAACATGATTTGAAAGAGGTGGTCCTTCATTGTCTTTCCAGAAAAGGCAAAGATGGCCCCGTTGGGGTGGCTGGGCGGGTCGCCGAGAAGAGGGCACTGATCTGACTGGTCCCGGGCCTATCCCCAGTTCTGTTTTCAGAATGTGAAGTACATGCAGTTGCAAGTACAGTCCTTTACCATTCGTAATGGGCAAGTTCCCTGTCAGTTTGAATTCATCAACAAGCCTGATGAAAGGTCTTACTGTAAGCAGTGGCTGAATGCCAACCCCAGCAGAGGCTTCCTCCTGCCAGGTGAGGCCTCCGTTCCCAGGTTCCTGGTTGCTGGTTTGGGGAATGCTCTACCCCGACTGCTTATTTTTCTCAAGTAAGCTTTTTTTCTTTCTGAGTGTTTGTTGTCTGATCGAAACTTCTAAAAGCCCGGTGGGGGAACCATCCATAAATAAGATATGAAACAGGAAGGGGCACGAGTTCAGCTTGAAAAGCTTTCTCAGCCACGTGTGTGTTCCATAATTTCACAGAAAGAGAAGACAGAAGACCGCTGGGAAGCAAGCACTGCCCTTGAAGGTCCCATTTTCACTGTCTGCCTCACTATAATCCGCTCCCAGCGTCTGCTCTTGTAGGGAAAGATAACGGGGTGGTAATCCAGAAATTCTGTCTGGCCCTGGAACGTACCGTTCGTGTCTTTCCCCTGACTTCTTTGCACTCTGCGTCATGCTGTGTGGCAGATGGATGAAGCCTGTTCTGTGGACAATTCACAGGCTGATACTTGCATTATATTGTCTCCTGGATCAGGTGTCTTCATCTGACCTGGCCCGGGACAAGCTCTTTGATCCATGCCTTCTGATTGTATTAATAATTCTAACTTGTGCTGTGCTCCTTCGTACTTGAATTTCATTGCAGTTGCCTCTTCACATGGTTTTGTTTGTTGTTTTCATGTCCCCCCTTGGACTATAAATTCCTTGTTCATGTGTCCTCTCTGAGTGCGGAGCACCTACATCCTTGTTGGTTGGCTGATACCTCTGATGCCCTTTCCCAGCCCTTTGTGCCTGATCCTTGTCCCTGCTGTCCTCTTTCCCCCTTTTCCTCTTGGCCTCCCACCAGCCAACGTGACTTTTCATGTTTTTCTTCAGATTCTGCCATTGAGATTGAGTTGGAGCTATTTGTAAATAAGACCACAGCTACAAAGCTCAACTCAGGTGAAGACAAAATTGAAGACATTCTGGTTTTGCACTTGGACAGGGGAAAGGATTACTTCTTGTCTGTGTCTGGGAACTACCTGCCCAGCTGTTTCGGATCTCCCATTCATACATTGTGCTACATGAGGGAGCCGATCTTGGACCTGCCACTGGAAACAATTAGAGAGCTGGTGAGTTACATGCCGTATACATGTCATATGGAAGCATCTAGAACTATAACAGCTGAGCCAGTGAAGCAAGGTATTCTCAGTCTTTCACACATGGTACATTAGAGAAACTCAGCCATGGATACTAAGATATGAAGCTTCCCTGGCCCATGATTTTATTCCTGTTTTTTTGTTTTAATCATCACTTGGTCATCATCCTGAACTAAATTTTCTGAGATGTAAAAGACTCCTATGGGGACAATTTGAATACAAAGACTCTACTTAAGAGCGAATTTATAGTAATATGCATATCTCCCCCCTCCCCCGCCCCTTTCCAATGTACTTTTTAATTTAGGGACTCTTGATTTCTATCCTCTCTGTTATGTAAGATAAAAACAGAGGCCCAGTAAGGAGTGATTGGTCACAGGTCACAGGTGCGTTAACAGTGGACCTGGCCCCTACATTCAGGTTTTTGGACTCCCAAGTCTCTGCCCTTACCGCACCAGACCACACTGTCTCCCTATTTCTGACAGTGAAATGCTGTTGGCAGGATGTTTTTTCAAAGAAGATGATGCATATTTCACCTGATTTATTGAAACTGCTTGCCATACCCACTCCTAATTCTCAAAATCACCTTCTGTACATTGACTGTGCCACCTAACTTCATTTTTTTGCCTATGGGATGTTTGCTTAGGGGATTGAAGTGCTTCCCCTCCTCTGCGGGTTTGCTGCCCCCATTACCGTATATTCTCCCGGAGCCAGCCCGTCAGAAGGTCCATTGGTGGGCCTTCGTATTATGCTTTTTATTTCTTTTCAGACTCTGATGCCCCTACAGACTGAAGATGATGGGGTTCAGTTGGAGAACCCCTTGGGAATCCCCAAAGAGCTCTGGATGATGGTTGATTACCTGTACCAAAATGCCATCCAGCAGGTGGGTGGCACTTAAGCACTAAGACCTGACTGAGGCCAGACTGCCTTGGGGAAGAGCATCAGCCCCAAGAACTTTTGGTGTAAGAAGCTTTTACCCCAAGGAATCTGTGGAAAGCTGTCCCCCAGGGAGTGAGTGGGGGACAGATAGGTTCATGTTTCACACCCCCATGAGACCTTGCTGTTACACAGAGCACTTGCTTACCCCTAAGGGAAGCAGCCTTGCATAGGATGGCCTTCGAGGCACAGCATGTTCCCTCCCCTGGCCTCTGGGGTCCTCCAAGTAGAAAGCCGTCTGGATTCTTCTCAGGATGTCAGCCTGTTAGCCTTGCCAGTTTCTGGGAATGGGAGGGGCTAACTTGTTGATAAGCCAGACGGAGGCTGGAGACCAGATAGAGCCCCCAGGCCATGAGTCAGGAGGCCTGATTCTCGAGTGATTTGGGCAAGCTTCATGAGATCAGATCAGTCAGTTTCACTGACTCATTCATATAGGGAGACTAATACAGACTGTAGTCTGCCTCAGCTCTACCGCTGGGGAGCAACATATGTTCTTACGACATTCTCTTTCTACTCCCCCTGCCCCCCACACTTATTATTACAGTGTCCCAAACACTATTCTAAGTGTTTAACAGCATTGCCTCGGTTCATTCTCAGGATAGCTCTCAGATGAAGAACCGGAGGTACAGAAGGCTAAGTAACTTGTCAAGATCCCAAAGCTGATAAATGGGCAGGACAGGGATTTGAACCTAGGCCATCTGGCCGTAGAAGTCACAGGGGCCATGCTAATCTCCTCTGTATCGTCCTAAGCGAGCACAGCAGTCCCATTCTTCAGCACTGTGCTGGTCGTCTACGTGCTCCGCAGAGCTCCTTTCAAGTGTAACTTGAACAATACATAGAATATTATTATCCAGTTATGTGGCATTAAGTCATTTAATAAAACAAATGAATATAAAGCATGCCAAGGGGGCGCCTGGGTGGCACAGCGGTTAAGTGTCTGCCTTCGGCTCAGGGCATGATCCTGGCGTTGTGGGATCGAGCCCCACATCAGGCTCCTCTGCTGGGAGCCTGCTTCTTCCTCTCCCATTCCCCCTGCTTGTGTTCCCTCTCTCGCTGGCTGTCTCTCTGTCAAATAAATAAATAAAATCTTAAAAAAAAAAAAAAGCATGCTAGGACTAACAGAAATACCTTTATTGCCATTATCTTGTTTTCACAAAACAGGGTGGTGTCTTTTTAACTTTCTCCATCTTATAAATGACAAATTTTCTTCACGTTTTTCTTTTTCCAGTTAATCCTCTCACAACACTGCAGGAAACATAGTTTTAAGTTTTCCTTTATTGTTGTGAGTAGTATGCCCTACCTATAGTTTATAATAGATGTTTTATCACTTTAAAGACGGGTCATGGGAGCATGCTCGGGAAGTCCTGCCAGGTGAGTTAGCCACATCAGCCCTAACTTTATCAGCTTGTTTACCAGTTGATTCAAAGGCCTCACCTCACTGCTCCCTTTTTGCACCTTGGTGGTGATCATATTTCTAGGTTAGAAGATCATGGTTGATTTTCTGAGCATGTAATTATTTGGTGACTTTCTTTTTGCAGGAAGATCTGTTCCAGCAGCCAGGCCTGAGGTCGGAATTTGAGCATATCAGGGACTGTTTGGATACTGGAATGATTGAAACCCTCTGTATCCTCAGATGTTCGTGCGTGCGTGCGTATGTGTGAATATGATTAAGAAGTGACAGAAAACAAAGAGTATTATTTTATGGCTCAAAATCAGATCTGTGTCTTCAGCTATCATATTTTTCTTACTTAAAGTTTGCATAGAGAAGACTTTACAACTTTAAGCAACCAATACGCAGGAACTCAGGGGGGCTCAGCTAAGCTGACAAACAGCTTGGCCCCTTCCCTATGTCAGTTTGGCATCCTAGCTCTCAGCAGCGAGCCTTACTGGGCAGACAACACGTCTGGCATGTGCTCGCTCCTGGGCCTTTTCCTAACCACGGCACGGCATCACCAGTTCCTTAACGATGGGCCAAAAGCCGCCAGCAATCATTCTGTAGCTGAAGCCTTGCTGCTTTTCCTGGAGAGCCTGCCAGAGCCTGTCATCTGCTACAGCACCTACCATAACTGCTTAGAGTGTTCTGGCAACTATATCGCGAGTAAACAGGTGAGGAGAAGCGTTGAGCATTCACATGTTGTAGCCCCGGGCCTCATGGGGCCTGAGGGAACAAAGTGGGCGCAGTCCCTCAAACGCAGTGTCCTAGCAACTCAGCTCCACAGCTTTCCTTCCCAAACCTGTTCTTCCTCTCGTGTCCCCTTGTCTTTTAATGGCTTCACTGTGAATTCCAGTGACTCAGCCCAGAAACCTGAGTCATTTCTGAGTCGTCCTCTGCTTGCCTCCCACATGCCGAGTTCCCTTGATCTGTCACCCGTCTTCCATTCTCATCTACTCACCTTGGTTCCAACCCTGCATTCAGGCTCTCCCTCTGCTCATTTTTTTGTACACTGCCATCAGACCACATGCTCTAAAGCTCTCATAACATCACTGTAAGGTCAAAAACCACACTTGGCTCTCCATTGCCAGTTAATGATCTTCTTGAACAAATATTCAAGACTTTGAACCATCTGGCCTAATGGTTCACACATATAACAGGCCATAGCAAAATAATCTAGAAAACTTGCTAATAATACAGGTTCCAGAGCCTCACCCCACATCCCCAGAATTAGAATCTCTCTTGGAATATGTCTCGTACAAGCTTCCTAAGTGATGGTGATGATACGCAGATAGCTGGAGTACTCATTGAATTCTAGCCTGACTGACCCCTCCAGGCTTAGTGCCTGTTCAAACAGGGGCGCTCCTGCTAAAATTGACTTCTCAGTGTGTTCTCTCTCCTTATCTCACGGTTTTTCTTCTCTTGCCTTTTTTACACCTTCTTTTGCCCTGAATGCCCTAGTCCTTACCTCTGCAAGTCCAGTCTTGTCTTATATTCAAGACCCAGCGTTAAATGTCTTCTATTCCCATAAACCTTTTGAGAACACATAGTTAGGCTATTGAGCTCCAAATTCACAGAGCGCTTGATCTGTGCTTCTCCTTTGACACTTGTGCCAAGTGGTAAGCGATGACGATTTCCTCTGCACAGTCTTACTCATGTCCTTGGATCATGTACTCAGCTCCTGGAATATAGCAGATGTCTGACGAATGAATGAATGAATGAAGAGACAAATCCCGATTCTCCCTCTTACAGGTCATTTCTACCCTCCCTACGTTCCACCAAAATGTCTTCAACTACTTGATGGCGTTTTTGCGAGAACTGCTGAAAAAATCAGCAAAAAATCATTTGGATGAGAATATTCTAGGTGAGCAGTCAAGTGTCTGTGGAAAGCCTCTCTGCATACTGAGAGATTCATTATGGGAAATATGCTTGAGGAAGGCCCCAAGACCACTGCAGTGGAACTAAAGTATCCAGCTCTGGGCCAAGTTTACCCTCACATAGCTTTTTTCAAGCAGAAAATAACGCTTTGGGGCACTCCTCCCATCTCAACAACACAAGAGTAAGTAGTTTCTTTTGCTGAATCATTTGTCTTCTGTGTTTTTCATGCAGCTAGCATATTTGGCAGCTTACTGCTTCGAAACCCAGCTGGTCACCAAAAGCTCGACATGGCAGAGAAGAAGAAGGCTCAAGAATTTATTCACCTATTCCTCTGCAGCTCACCCTGAGCCTATCTCCTCTCCTATTTTACTCGAGGCAGCCACTTACCAGCCCCACCTGTTTAAGATCAAGAACTACCACAAGAAGATGCAAGGCCTCTTGGAAGCAAAAGCGGCAGCTGCCTGTTTCCTGAGCCCTGACATCCCCCACCATGGCTGTCACAGTCCTGTCACTCTGAGTTCTGAAGACATGGGGGAAATCCGCCACAATAAAACTGACAGTCAATGTTCAACTTTTAGTTATTTAACACAGATCTATTTTTTTAAACTTTAAAGATGTTTAAATAACTGTATTTCTTATGCTTACTCAGCCTGCCTACGGGTATAGTCCGTGCCTTCCCTGTAGCCTGGGCTGAGCTCCCCATGACCAGATATTTGAACAAACTTTGGGGTCCTAAAGGGAGAATGAATTGGACAGCAAGAATGCAAGTGGAATCTGCTGAATAAACAGGTCACAGCCACCCCAGATGCTTCCAGTGCTCTAAGGACATGTTTGTATGTATATATAAACCCTACCACCTTTCCTACTCAGATGTGGCTCAACAACTCTGGGGCTGGCCACTCAGCTTCTGAGGGCAATACAGTGGCTTGAAAATGAAGCTACCGAAGAAAGTGGTGTTTGGTGAAACAAATGGGATTTTCTGGGTCAACAAATCCTCCAAACTGTGTATGATGCATTCCCTCTCTCATATATGTAATATATTTTAATGATAAATGTATTTTTAACAGTGGTGGTTTGTATGTTTTTATCTCTTAAGAGATGGCTGCTGGACCTTTTGTGGCTTAAGCATTGGGGCAGCTGGTCAGGGGACAAGGAGGTAGTTGGCTGGCCGTCTGGTGGGTAACAATCACTATTCATCGTTTTCAAGCAAGAGATGTACAGGCATGGCCTGAATGCCTTGACCCTGATCTAGTCTCTGGGAGTTGTCCCACTGAATATTTCAGAGAAGTTGCTTATGGGAAAATCAGGCAGTGGCTGCTGGGAGATTCTAACAAATTTAACAGTCATTTAAAAAGAGAGGGACGCCTGGGTGGCACAGGTGGTTGAACATCCCACTTTTGGTTTCGACTCAGGTCGTGATCTCGGGGTCATGGGCTAGAGCCCCACATCTGGCTCCTGGCTCATGGGAGAGTCGGCTTGAGATTCTCTCCCTCTGCCCCTCCCACTCATGCTCTCTCTGAAATAAATCTTAAAAAAAAAAAAAAAAGAATAGGAAGGCACCTACAAAGTCGCTTCTTGGGCATTGGGACACCAACACTGCTTGGCAGTATGAAATATGACTCAGATGCAGACTGATAACGAAGACAACGTGAACGGTCAAAAAAGGAATGGCAAGTAGGTGGCGCTGACTGGCCCGGGAGGGAGTCCCGTGGAAGCCGGCAGTCCTCTGCAGGGGGAAAAGTTGGAACCGACAGCCCGGGCAGAAGAGTGAGGAAGGAGTGGAGCGTCTTGTGATTGCAAGTTGGCGGGGGGTGGGGAGGGGAGGCGGCATCTTCTGGCTGGGACTGGAGTACTCCTTGGTTCTGCCATTTGGATCCCATCTTCCTTTCTTGACCCCACCTGCTACATTAACTTTGGTTGGTCCCAGCTTCCCCTCATCCCAAGAGGGAGAAAGCCGGGAAGGTCACAGTCTTGCAGGCTCCCCTTGAGAGTCCGAGCTGCAATTCGGATGGCTAACTGGGGTCCTCCTTCCCGTTGCAGTTGTGGCTGCCGCGGCGAGGGCGGCCAGCGCAAGTCGGGCTGAGGCTACTTTCGACTGACTAGTGGTTGGGGAGTTTTGACCCCTTTTCCTTGCGTCTGGCGCCACAGAGCAGACGCCCGACAGCCGGCCGACAGCGGCCGCGGCGGCCGCTTCTCAGCGCGGGACGAACTTACGGCCCCGCGTCCTCTCGGCGGCGCCCCGCCCCTCCTGCTCGCCAATTGGAGGCTCGAGCTCAGCCCCCACACCGCTTAAACCAACTAGAAGCGCCAGGGAGAGGCGGGGCCGGGATCTCCTCCTTCCTCCGGAAAGCGGAAGCGGAAGTGACGTTCGGGGAAGGTGGGGGCAATCATGGTGCCGCTGGGGAGGGGAGAAGCAGCCGCTGCCGCCGTTGCCGGGAGCCGCGGAGGTAAAAGGCGAAACTAGACGCGGTCTGGGCTGGGGGCTTCCCGGGGGGCGCGGGACTTAGGTTCCCTCCTGAAGCATTTCGCAGTAGAGACCCCAGTCTGGTCACCATGGGACCCCACCCCTCCTCCGTTTCCATGGGGATGGGTATCCAGCCCCCCTTCCCTGTTTCCATGGAGACCCGGACCCTGCCCCTCTTCGCCTGGCTTGGAGCCCCCCAGCCTGTCTTCAGATTTTTCTGTGTAGTCCCGTGTGGGGGCTATCCCAGTCAGGTTCCTTTTCCCAGCCTTCTCTCAAGGGTGCTCCGTTTGTACTCCTCGTATGCCAGCCTCAAGCCTCCTGGTCTTGTTTGTTCCGGACAGTTGGTCTCCGCTTAGCCGCTGATGGTGCCGGGGAAGCCCTGTGGGGCCTCCGGTGCTCTTATCTCTCTTCAGATGCAGCGAAATGTGCATCTACCGGGTTGCGTAAGCCAGAGCAAGGGGTCGGGCCGGTTCCTCCCGCATCTGATCCCTTGGCCTGTCTCTGCTAAAACCTCTCTGTCTAGCCGCCCCATCTAAGTAAAGGTTCACTTTCTAACCCAGGGCAGAAGAGAAAAAGTGCAAAGCCAGACTGGAAACTAAAAGTGGTGTGCTGATTATTTTAAAATTCTGTCCTGCCTGCCAAACCCACATTTGTAGAACCTGTGTGTTTGCAGCTAGTCCAGAACAGGAAAGGTTCAAATTTGGTATTTTCCCCAAGAGAACATATCTTTCCAAGAGAGTATGTCTTCCCAAGAGGGTATATCAGCAGGTGTTTCATTCATTTAGCTGATATCTCCTGAACTCTTGGGGTCATTGTATTGTGCTAGGGACAGTAGAAACAAAAATCAGATTGACCATTCCCTCACTGCAGAGAGCACACTATGCAAGCATAGGTTCTAGTAGACACCACATTGTTTTAGAAGATTAATGGATATAATGATCTTCATTGAATATGCCTGACTAGGGATCAACCACCCTACCCAGAAGCTGAAACATCTGTTCTAGGAAGGAGGGAATGAATTCACACTTGTTTTCCCTATTATTATCAGACTTTGCGCCTTGACATACATTATCTCTTTTACTCTGTGTAACAACTTTGAGGGAAGGAGCTACCAGTCCCACCTTACCCATAAGAAAAATGGTGCACAGAAAAGTTACCCGAGTTGTAAGTGGCAAAGCTGGGATTTGTGGGTGGGTGACCCTGCCTCCAAAGTTCTACTTCCGCAAAAGACTGCACTGCCCCATGGTCTAATCTGGGGGATATGTGACTGGGGTTTTCTTACTTTAAGACTTAAAACAACTCAGCCTTGAAGTAGTTTGCCCTTTTATCCCCTTCAGGAATTGTTTGGTAGTAAGGCATGTTTGGAAGGTCTTAAGAACTGCTACTTATTTCTTCAGTGTTTTTTGTTTGTTTGTTTGTTTGTTTTTTAAGGCATTGCTTTTCCTTTAAAATGACTTGATGGTTTCAAAGTTAAACTTAAAAAAATTATTCCCAGGGAAGACGATTTTCATTTATTTTGGCCTAATCTTCAAGTCAGAGGAAAAATGAGCCCTGTGGTTACTGAGGAGGTCCCTGGGTATGACTCTAACTCTGGCTTTGTCCTGTCGCAGACAGGTCATTACCTTTCCATTTCTCACAATTGGGCTGAGCACGATTGAACCATGGGGGAACACAGTCCAGACGACAACATCATCTACTTTGAGGCAGAGGAAGATGAGCTGACCCCCGATGACAAGATGCTCAGGTTTGTGGATAAAAACGGACTGGTGCCTTCCTCATCTGGAACTGTTTATGATAGGACAACTGTTCTTATTGAGCAGGACCCTGGCACTTTGGAGGATGAAGATGACGATGGACAGTGTGGAGAACACTTGCCTTTTCTAGTAGGGGGTGAAGAGGGCTTTCACCTAATAGATCATGAAGCAATGTCCCAGGGTTATGTGCAACACATTATCTCACCAGATCAGATTCATTTAACAATAAACCCTGGTTCCACGCCCATGCCAAGAAATATCGAAGGCGCAACTCTCACTCTACAGTCGGAATGTCCAGAAACGAAACGTAAAGAAGTAAGTAAAGCTGTGGGTGAGGGCCCGGTTTAGCTTTGGAGAAAAGTCCTTACACGACTTGTGTTCACAGTTGTAGCAGGGGAATAAAGGAGTCCCTGGAACGAGTACCTACAGTGGCTTTGCTTGTCAACAACACATATGCTTCATGTTTTGTTGTGACTGCTTTCTGGAACTTTGAGTTTGTATGGCCACATTGAAATTTGGGGAAAGCTAAATTATAATGTTTCAAATTTTCCTCCCCAAATCATAAATAGAATAGAAATTTCACTGAGGTAAGTCCATGTTTCTGTTGCTAAAATAACTAGATTTGGCTTGTTTCTGAGGTGTGGATAAATGATTTGTTTTGGAGATGAGTATCTGCTAGAATATGCTTTATTTTCATAGTGACTATTTGGTGAATAATAAGGCCTCGCTTTCTCTCATGAGAAATTCAGGCAAGAGACAGTAAATGAGAGCAGGTTATCTAAAATAAGTGTTCATGCTCATACTTAGCTACTGTGAGTAAGGTAATGTATGTCACGATAGTTGGAAAACCGTAAAGCATCGTACAAATTATACTGCTGTGGTGATCATTAGCAGAATGAAAGATACGGTTTAAAGGTAGTGATAGACATTATCTGGGAGTTGATTACAGGTCAATTAGAAAAAAACAGATCCCTGGTAGTTGCCATGTCAGGGACTAAATTTAAAATGTTCCCAAACAGACATAGGGTAAATCGTTTAGCAAAATATTTCTCTCTTACGCTGTAATTAAGGTCTTGGAATTGGAGAATTTTATTATTTGTGCCATATGGCTTTTCCACTGCTAGCCACAGAATCTCAGAGCTGGAAACAACCTGAGAGAAACCATCTCATCCTACCACCCACCTCAGGCAGGAATTTCTCTACGGCATTTCTGATATGAGTTCATCTGGTCTCTGCTTGAACCCTTGCAGAATGACGAGAGCATGGTGTTTCACCTCCCAGCCTCATACATTTGTTGGCCAGCTCTGATTGATAGAAAGCTTTGACTTGTACAGAGCCAAAAACCTGCCTTTGTGCAGCCGCTGCCCACTGGTTTGGCCTCCCTGAACAAGAGCAAGTTAAACCTTCCTCCGACAGGACAATAGATATTTAAAGATCATGGCTTTCTCTTTATCTTGTACAGACTAACCACCTTGATTTCCTTAAATACTTCTCTGTGACATTCTTCCCTAGTTTCTCATCAGTCTGGTCGCTTTGGATTGTATGAATTCCAGTTACCCACAGTCTTCTTAAAATTGAGCACAGTTGAGCACAATCTCCCAAGTGTGAGGCAACCTGCACTGAATACTGTTCGATTCTTATCTCTTAATCTGGACACTGTACTACAGTTGCTGTATAGTTTATATTTTATTAGCAGTGATATCATACCCACTCTTAGCTTGCACTTGGAAATCTCTAGAATAGTGATTCTTAACTGGGGGCAGGTTTGTTCCCCATAAGACATTTAATATGTGTGGAGACATTTTTGGTCATCACACTGGGGAAGTGCTACTGGAATCCAGTGGGTGGAGGCCAGTGACCCTATAAAGCATTCAGCAATGTATAGGACAGCCTCCTGCAACGAAGCATGATCTGGCCCAAAATGTTGATTGGCTGTTTTCCAACAAAACTTTATTTACAAAACAGGCAGTGGGCTAGATTTGACCCACTGCCTGGAGTGTGCCTACTCCTGGACTAGAACATAAGGAGCTTAGGGAGTAGTTGAAAATAAGGATGGAAATGTAGCAGAGATCCAGACATGGAAGGCAGTGATAACATGCTAAGGGGTTTGGACTGTGTTCTCGAAATGGTGGGAAACCATCGAAGGTGTCTGAGCCAAGGAGTGATGTGGTTCGGGTAACATTTTAGAAATCCTGCTCTGGTAGCAGTGGTAGCTTGATTGCCAGTCAGGAGGTAGTTGTAGTTTAGATTTGGGGTTTCATTTAAGTCTGATGAAGGATAATGGCCTTATAAGTGGAAAGAATCCAGAGCTTTTGTTGAAGTATAAGAGAACTTCGTATATTACTGGCGTTTGAAGAATGAGCCATGAATTGGGTATGATTCAAAGGATTCATCCGTTTTTCCAACTGTGTCAGGTTTCTTCTCTGTCTTAGCTCAGGGACCACGCAGAGGATTGATGGAGGTTCAAGACTAGGAAGCATGTTGAGTAGTTAGAGTAAACTGTGATATGTACTTTCACAGACACCTGTTTAGACTGCTGTGTCAGGCTGAGGAGAAAGCGGTGGACTCTTCTCACCTCACTGTCTGGGAATGGTGAGTTCATTAGAGGAATCAGGAAGAGGAGAAAGTTTGGTGGGACAACTGATGAGCTTGTTTGGAGTATAGTGAATGTATAGTCCTCGAGGAAGAGTGAAGTGAACAAGTTGAGAAGCTCATTGGAAATGTGGATCTGAAGTCGAGCAACTGACTCAGGATTCACGAAGGGTTCAAACCATGGGCAGTTTCCTCAAGGGAGGGGCCGGAGTTGGTCTCAGAATGTAAAGGCTAAAAAGATAAAGAGGAACCAAAGATCACACAAAGAGATGGGTGGAATATGGTGTTGTGGAAGGCGAGGGAAGAGTGTCAAGGGAGTGTGACTGTTCCTCTGTGACCCTGCAGAGGGATCGAGGGGCTGAAGAGAAGCCATGGTTCTGGTATCTGTCCATTGATCACACCATGAAAAGACTTTCTGTAGAGCACTGGGGGCCGAAGCCAGATTTGCAGTGATGGAGAAGTGAGTGGGTGCTGAGGAAACCGGAGGCAGGAAGTGTCAAGTTGGTTTGTGTGTGTGTGTGTGTGTGTGTGTGTGTGTGTTTACTATGGTATTTGGAAGAAGAGTGATGAGGTAGTAGCAACTCAAGGGGGTTGAATCATTTCTTCACAGAAAATGTGAACATGGCTTAGAGTCTAAACTTTAAGCCGTCCTCAGTTAATGATTACTGTGTGAAAGTGCTTTGAGAGCAAATGTTTGGGAAACATTAAGTTGAATCGAGACAGAGGCTTATTACAGAATTTCTCAGAGCTTTTGATGTGTTAATAACTGTGAAGGAAGCAGATGCAGACTTCTCCAAATATTTTGAACTCGGGAAACCATTTTCAGGTGTCATTTCCAGGCTCAGTATTTTGTGGAACCCATTTTGGGAAATGCTGATCTAGGCAGGAAAGGAGGAGATGGTAGGGAGGGGGGATTGTGCAATCGCTTATATGAGCTGTCACTTTCCCACTCCGTGCTCCAGATCTCCTTGGCTCATGGTGCGGTTATGTCTCTATAAACCCATCAGAAGTTGAAAATATCATGGAAAGTGCGTAGAGGACACCTAATCTGTCGATCTCATAGCTTAGCCCAGCCTGCCTTAAACATGCTCAGAACTCTTACATTAGCCTGTAGTTGGGCAAAATCATCTAACACAGAGCCAGTTTGGTAGTAAAGTGTTGATCAGCCTATGTAATTGATTGAATACTGTGCTGAAAGTGACAAACAGAATGGTTGTATTGGTACAGAATGGCTAGCAGTATATAGGTTGTTTACCCTCATGATGATGGGCCTGACTGGGAGCCATGGCTCACTGCTAGTGCCCAGCATCACGAGAAAGTACCCTACCTCATATCGCTAGCCCGGGGAGAGATCCAGATTCACAGTTTGAACTACAGTTTCTCCTGGATGTGTATCGCTTCCTCACCACTGTACAGTCGAACCATCATTAGTTGGGGACTGTACTCGGAAGCCTGGTTTACCATTCATGGCTTCAGGTCTTGATAATCATATTGTGTAGATAATGTCAAGGGTACTGTAAACACCTTGTTCAATCTACTATGGATTTAGCTCACTGCACTTTCATCCCACCATATCTTTCCAGTCTCTCCATGAAACCTACATGGAAGATTCTAGAAACTTTAAAAAATCAGTTGGTATGGAGTTTGTTGGAGATTGAGGGAGAAGCATCAGTGGCTTTTAGTCTTTGAAAATGTTGCTTAACGTCTAGGCATTCAGGAGACTTACCTTCCTGAGGCACCATCTTACCTTAGCTTTTGCTTTAACAGTGATTGGGGTGGGGGTAGGGGCACTTAAATCCATTTAATTGGCCTGAAGAGCCCAGTGTTTATGACTGTTTGATAATACTTTTCATGATTTCTGTACGCCCTCTTTTCCCCTTTTTTAAAAACCTGGTCTTTTCCCTCCATCTCCATGTCCAGGTGTTACTCTTGAGAAATTAAATCATTTGATAACTAATTAGTCTTTTTGGCTTCCCAAGCAGCTTATTTTCTGAGTCAGATTTTAGCCTGATTTTCCTGTTTACCCTTGATTGTTCTATTGTTTCCTATAGTGTGTAGTTGGCTTACCTGTTACTTCACTTTCTTCCCTTGTGCTTGTCTTGCGTAAAAATAAGCCAGCCAGAACCTTGCTACAGATACTGTCTTCTCCTCCTTCCACAGGGCCACTGGTCATTCTGACTCTGATTTCATGTCTTATTCTCAGACTTGCTGTCTTGCCACCATCCACCTGCTGGTAGCTTTGAGAAATCTCCAATCAAAATCTGTCATTCTACACAAGATCAGCATTCTAAAGGGGGTTGCTCCTTTAATGCCCTGCCCTGGGTTTCTGAGCAGCTGTGTTTCCTTTAGTTGGTTCATGTAGCCCACGATTTCCCAAACTCTCTTCACCCATCCCTTCCTGAGAACCTGCCGGGACTGTCTAGTTTCCTGTGCATCCACGTCTGTACGAACCACACTGGAGAACATAACGTACCCCTGTGGCTAACTGACCTCGCCACTTTTCTGCTCAGTAGTTGGCCAGGAAGTATGAAGGAAGCCAGGAATCCCTACCAAGTATGTTCTTCCTGACGCGCCAGAGAACTCCGGTGCGTTGATTGGGAAAGAATATCTCTTTTTTCCTACCAAGAAGCATAGTTACAGAGATACTTTGTGGATTAGGCTTCTTGCTATATTAGTCAGTGACACTCCAAGAGGAGTTTTGTGGGGGGTTTTTTCCCCCTTAGTGTGACAGATTTTAAGTATAAGAATAAAGGGAAAAATTTGACTCTAGTGTTTTGCAATCCGTCCTTTACTTTGGGAGACCTAGTTCCAGTTTCATTCCTCATTATCAGCCCCTCAGGCAGTGGAATGATCCACTCTGACAAACCTGGATATTGCTGACTCTCCCAGAGGGGCCCTACTTGCTTTTAGTCTTTGCATACTGTGATTACATTTCCTCCCAGGCTCCCTTCTGAACTCCCACGGAATTGCCATTCAGAACTAGGACTGTTGCTGCTTGAAATTCTGGTGTTAAGGATCCATTCACTCTTTCCACAAGCTTTAAGCTTTTACTTAGGGAGTACCTACTTTTGTCAGCTCTCAGGAAGGACAAAGAAATAGTCCCTGCCCTGAAGGGCTGGGATTCCAGCAGGGAGACTGCTAGAGGCTTTATGTGCTGGGGTCTGTAGGAACCCAGCGCAGGAAGCATTCTCCATTTGCCACGGGGAGAAGCCATTTATGCTCTTTCCCGCATGGCTGCCTGCATGTTAGTACCTCTCCATAGCCGTCAGCACCTCCAAAACTAAGGTCCCCTGGCCTGGAAGAGGGACAAGGTGCTTTTGTGTGTATATTGGCTTTATACCATGGTGCTGCAGGAGTTAACAGGTCTCAAATGTACATTTTATATAAGCTGTACCTATTGGGTATTGCTAACATTTTGGTAGTGTAGGACATTGGAGAAAGAGCCCAAATTTTAATGTTTTTCTCTTACTTAAATCAAGCCTGTTCTTGAAATTGTTTCTTCTGTGATGTGCAGAGGGATAATTTAGACTTAGGTTCCATCTTTGCTCGTGCTTATTCTGTGTGGCCTTGGACAAGCTGCTCTGTTTCCTCTTCTGTAAAATTGAAATAAAAATATCCGTTGCATTTCGTGAAGATTAAATGAGGTTTGTTCCTACACAAATACACAACAGTATGTGCATAAAACATTGAGCACAGTGTCTGGCTCACTGTGCTTGTTCAGCGAGTGCTCGTCTACTCTCTGTCCCTTGTAGGCCCACGCGGTTCTTGAAGGAGGTTTGGAGGTAATCTCCTGTTTAAGAAGAGGTTAAAATGGCCTTTGTTAGGAACTCTTTGGGAAGCATTTTCTCCTTAAAACAAGATTATAAATTGTGGTTGGGTTCCAGGACAGCCTGCAGAAGTCCCAGTAACCCCCAATGAGCTGAGCTGCTGTATTAATATGGCTGTGGAATGCGAACCACCATTTATAATCAGGACAACATGTTTGTAGTTCTCTGGGGTTCTATGAACACCAGCCCTTGCCACAGGTAATCTGTTCCCTTTGACTTCCTTAGCACCCGGCCACTGAAAGTTACTTCCATTGGTGGGCAGTTGGAGCACCAGGCAAAAGCTGAGGGCTCATTTAAGAAAACACCACCACCTTTTTTACTGAGAGATAATCGACCTGTAACAGTATATTAGTTTCAGAGGTACAACGCAGTGAATCAGTATTTGTGTGCCTTGTGAAATGATCCCTACAATAAGTCTTGTCACCACACAGAGTGGCAGGTCTTTTTCTTATGATGAGAACTTTAAGACCTACTCTCCTAGCAGTTTTCAAATACACAATATGATACCATTAACTGTAGTCATCATGCTGTGCGCTACATCCCCATGACTTATTTAATTCATAAGCCCAGGGCCCTTAGAGCTACAGAATGAGGACTCCGGATATGCTGGCAGTGGTGAGAGGGTAAGACGGCTAGCATCCGCTGAGTGCCTGCTGTGTACCAGTCACCATGTTAGGGGCTTCAGCATAGCTTTGTATTCGATCTTCATAACAATTTATAAAATAGGTACTGTTAGCCCTCATGTTACAGATGAAGAAAACAGGCTTAGAAACAGACAACTAGCAAGTGTTAGAAATGAGGTTTGAACTGAGGATGTTCTGGATGCCAAAGCCTGTGCTGTTCTGACATTACACACCACCTTTGTAAAGACAGAGGGGAGACTCAGCCACCGAGGCCTGTTAGCCGTGGAAAGGGGCAGCAGGATGGCGTTAGTTCTACGAGTGTAAAAGGCTGAGGTGTGTGAAGTGCTGTGTGACCCCGGCTCTGGCGGTGGGCAGTGGGAGGCCTGATGAAGAAATGGGGTCAGTCAGAGCTCTTAAATGTCCACTTTGAGCTCTGTGGCTGCACATTGTAGAGTAGAAGAAATGAGATCCCTGCCAGCCGGGGAACAGAGTTGGTATCGGGGAGAGGGGTGGGAAGTCTCCGGTGTTGGGGGGAGGAGTGGGCAGCTCCCACAGCCATCGAGCGAGGCCAGGCCAGTCACTGATTTGTGAGAAAGTTCATGCACTAGGTGTGCAGGACCACAGACCCCCCTTCCTCCTCGAGTATGGGGCTGGTAAGGAGGGTCAAATCTAGTTCTCTTGGGCTCTCTTTCTCCTCCTGCAGAAATCCAGCCTTTTTTCTTTTCTGAAAAAGTTTAAGCTTTTTGTCTCCTGGAGCGCAGTGTTTAATTTTCTCATTTTTGCTTGTCTCATTTGCCTTTCTTCTCTGATTCTGCTGACTTACCCAGACAGTCATCTTTGTTAAATATTTCTCTATTCCAGAACTACTCAATACCTTGTAAACCAATATCAGTTCTCTGAAAGCTCATGCTTCTTGCCCATTATAACATCAGGCCCCATCCTCAGTGAGCCTCCCTGCACCCCCTCGGTGCTCCTTTCCGTAGTGATCAACAAGTGTTAGAGACCACACAGGAAAGTTAAAGTGAGGCAATTCTTCCGCTCTTCCAGAGAAACACATTCTTTGTTATCCAGTGGAATCGTCAGTGACATTCTATTCATATTATACATAATGCTAGGTAATTTTGAGAGGTGAATTATATGTCACCTCTTTCTCAAGTTCTTTCGATTCAGCTTGAGCATAACCTCCTTTGAGAAGCCTTGCTCAGTGGTCCCCAAGTCTAAGTTAGATGGGTTTTCCCTGTACTTCTCTTCTCGCATCCATTATCAGCACTTCTCCTACCATATTGGTCTTGTCTGTTTGCTTGATTCTCCTCTTGACATTGAGCCCCTTGAGAGCAGGCACTGTTTTTTCTGTATGCTGAGCACCTTGGACAGTATAAACCCTGAGACATAATTTTTTGAAAGCATGATAAACTTTACTTGTATTTAAATGTACCATGTGTTGCAATACCTCTTCTCTGTAACCATGAAAACTTGCGTGTTTTTTGCAACTTCCTGTTCGGATCCAGTTTGAGGAGGTTTAGTTTTCCCTTTTGTGAAATTTGGTGCTATTTTAAAACGATTCTTCTCCAGTCTATGTCCTCTCCCAACTTTTTCTCCTCTCCCTCTTTTCAGCCACGTTCCTTGGAAGAGTAGATATATTCATGGTCTTTAGTTCCTTGCTTCCCCCCGAATTCTCAGCCTGTTACATTCTGG
Organism: Ursus americanus; assembly: GCF_024610735.1. Classification (NCBI taxonomy): domain Eukaryota; kingdom Metazoa; phylum Chordata; class Mammalia; order Carnivora; family Ursidae; genus Ursus; species Ursus americanus. Next base: position 2,269,055 of record NC_142159.1, read on the forward strand.
CTTCTGGTCCTGCCCCTCCAATGAAGCTAATCTCGCGAGGATCTGGCGAGTCATGTGAACCCAAGAAATGCCTCAATAGTCATCTCTGCTCCATTTGACCTAGTTGACTATCCTTCCTTTGTCATTTGTCACCCTTTGTCACTACTTTCCTCAGCATTAAGTCCTGCTGGTTTGTTTTTGTTTGTTTGTGGTATCATTCCTTCATTCATTCAACAAATATGAATGTGGTGCCACTCCTCCACGAGGCTAGTCCCTGAGGCTGTGACCGAGATGGACATGGGCCTTGCTCTCATGGAGGCTACTGTCCACCAGGAGAGTAGCCATTCATGCATTTAACTCAGCAAGTATTTATTTAGTGCCTCATGTTTTCCAGCTACTGCCGTGCCCACCAGCTAAAGAGGTAGTGATGTAAAACAGTTCCTTGAGGAAGGAGCTTTGAATGGAAGCTCGAGTTGGCCACGTGAGCATCCTGGGCGGGAATAGGGGTTGGCAGGGCAAGGAGACAGGTTAATGATTGATTGCACTGTTCCTTATAAAGTGATCAACTGCTGTCGCATCTTGGGAATGAGAGTCTGCTCTTATCAGTCGCCATTGTTGACGTGCTTTGATTGAGACACGCTGCTCTTTTACTGCGGCAGCCACAGTCCCGCTTCTCCTTCCTGGTCAGTGACTATTTTGAAATCTCTGCCTGGTAGAACCAAGGAGGTTTTTAGTCGTGACGGGAAATCAGGATATAGGCACGAGAGGATAATTAACAACACAGGCTAAGTGCCAAATGAGTGGTATAGTTTAATATGGTGGGAATTCAGAGAAGGGCACTGTCACTTGATGTGTGGTTGATCCTGGAGCGCCTTGGAGGTAGCGAGGCCTGAATAGAAGGAAGAGAGAGACTCAGAAAAGCAGAGAAGGAAGCAGGCATTTCCAGCAGAGAGAAGGGAGAGAGCAGAGGCAAGCGAGTGGGGATTCCGTGTGGCAATTAGGGAAGGGGGTCCTGTTGCCTGTAGGCTCAGACAGAGCCTTCTGTTGGGGTGGTGATGGAGTCACGTGGGAGAAGGTGAAAGAGGACCTACGGGGAGACCTTGAATATCAGGCAAAAGGACCTTAGCATCTGAGCGTAGAGGTGGCATGTGGAGAACACCACTGTAGAACAAATCTGGCAACGACTGGCTTCAGACCTAGGCACTGAGACATGAGAACGCCGGGCTGGTGGGTCAGTCATTCTGTTCAGCAAATGTTGACGGAGCCCCTCCTGTGTGGCAGTGGGAAGGCTGCGAAATGGAAAGTGAGAGAGCACTTGTGCAAGATTGTGTTGGGGGTGGCACAGATGAGACAAGGAGTGGGAGAGGAGACGGGAGGAGTTAGGGCTCCTCCCTTCCCCACACCCACAGGTTTTAGGGTTTGGCAAACTATGGCCCACAGGCCGAATCCATCCATATGCCTGTGTTTGTAGAATGGTTTTTACATTTTTAAGTGATTTGTTTTAAATCAGAAGAAGAATAGTATTTCGTGATATATGAAAATGATATGAAATTCAAATCCCACTGTCCATAAATAAAGTTTTTCTGGAGCACAGCCTGGCTTGTCAATTTATATATTGTCTATTGTTACTTTCACATAATAGCAGCAGGGTCGAGTGGTTTAACAGAGTCTGCATGGCCCACAAAAAATATGTACCATTTGGCTCTTTAGAGAAACCTTGTACCCCCTTTTTTTTTCTTAATAATAATTTTTTATTAGGTTATGTTAGTCACCGTACAGTATATCCTTAGTTTTTGATATAGTGTTCCATGATTCATTGTTTGCGTATAACACCCAGTGCTCCATGTAATACGTGCGTGGGGGATCGTAGGGTAGCTCTATTTTTAACTTTTGAAGGGACCTCCACACTGTTTTCCAAAGTGGCTGTACCAGCTTGCATTCCCACCTCGTACACCCTTGAACACATCTGTCCTCACCTCAGTCCTGTCCCTCTTCCCACCTGAGGCTTTCCCCTCCACCAGCCTTTCAAATACCCTTCTCTTATTTATATTCCTCTCGGATCCTCAGCTCCTCTTTTTTTTCTGGGACCTTTTTCCTTCTAAATATGCTCAGGACCCCCTACTCAAAAAAAAAAAAAAAAAAGAACTCCACATCAACTCGGAAGCCCATGCTTGCTGCAGCTGTCCGTCTCTCATCTCTGCCTCCACTTCACCTTTGGTTTATTCACCTTCTTCCAGACTTTGGGCCCCAGCAGTCCATTAAAACTGGCCTTGCTAAGCCATTAGTGATTCCCAGCTGCTGGATCCAGGAGTTTCCTCCATCCTGTCTTCCTTGTTTTCTCGGACATTTCATGTTTTGAGCATTCTTTTTCCTTGAGGTCCTTTTTCTTTTGGCTTCTGTGCCATCGTTCTCCTTGGTGTCTCTTCCTGTTTCCCCCACCCCCGCTCACCCATCAGCGGCTTCTCTTTTACCAGGACCTTACACATTGGTGACTTTCCGAGGTCTAGCCTTTGTCCTCTTACAAGAGCTATTATTTTATTGTATACCTATGATTGGTCTGTCACTGTATTTAAGTACTTCACACACATTATTCCTGATCCTTACAACAAACCTAAAAAGATAGGTTTTGTTTCCTCCATGTTATAAATAAGGAAAGTGAGGCTTAGTGTGCTTAAGTAATTTTCCCAAGGTTACACAGTAAGTGGCAGAGCTGGGCTTGAACCTGAGCCTGCTTTGATATATAGGTAAAGTCAGCTATGTGTACCAACGACTCCTGCTGTAGGCTTCCCTGTCAGTTTGCAGCCTGTATGTCTATCTACTAGAAGTTTCTGCCTGGAAGTCCTGGCAGCACCTCAAAGCCAACTCATCATCTCTTCTCCACCCTCCATTGAGCCCCAACTTGGTGGTGTGACCATCTGTTTAGTCATTCAGGCATACTCTCAACCTCGACTTTGCCTCTCCCTGACCCCTTCTCAGCACCCAGTTGCCACAACAGCCAGTCATTCCTCCCCCTTTAATTTCTCTGAAATTCATCTCTCATATTGTCATCTCTCACTTCCCCGTTCAGGTTCTTCTCATTCCCCTCCCTCCTGGACTGTTGTCCCTCTTCTCTCAGTCTCCGTGCCTTCTTCTGTTCTCTTACCCTTCCAGTCCACCTTCCACTAGGCTACCAGAAGGATCTCTCCTAAACTGCAGATCTGATATGTTGCTCTCTTGGTTGAAACCCATTAGTGAGTCCCCATTGTCCTATTCCTCTACTCTGTAGCTTGACTAAGGAGGGCTCGCCTTATTTTTCTAGATCCTTCTCCTTCCAGCCTCTTAACATACTGCAGGTATGTTTGTGGTTCACTGTACCAGCACACTTAGTCCTCTTTCCATGTAGTTCCCAAGGTGTCACCTCCTTTTTTTTTTTTTTTTTTTTTTTTTGAGGGGAGGTTGCAGATGGAGAGGGGGAGGGAGAAGCAGACACCCCGCTGAGCAGGGAGCCGGATGTGGGGATTGATCTCACAACCCTGAGATCATGACCTGAGCTGAAGTCAGATGCTTCAACTACTGTGTCACCTCTTTCTGGAATGCCCTTCTCTTCCTGCCTTGTCTGAGGAACATGTTTTCAGTTTATCCCTAAAACAAACAGACAAATGAGAAAACACTTCAGAGAGAGAACCTCAGCTTCTGAGCCTTTACCACATCCAGTTTTTCCAAGAAGGGTTAGGTTTCCCTTTTTTCTATTCCCCAGGCACCTTGGGCACATATCTGTTGTTGGGCTCAGCACAGTTTATAATAATTTGTGCACGTCCACCTCCTTAAAACTGGCACTCCTTAAAAGCAGAGATTTTTGTCTTGTTCACTTGTTTATCTGATACGGTATCTAGCTTGCTGCCTGGGACTGATAGTTCAGTAACTGGAATGAATACTAACAGTGTAGTTGGAGATGTGGACTGAGGCTTTGGAGTGAGGTCGGGTCAAAAGATGAAGATGTTCACGAAAGCTGAAGAGTAAACAATACTTGCACCCTGGTGTGTACAGCATCAGATCATTTACCACGTATTTTCACAAGTGTCTGATCTCATTTCGTTCCACTCCACAGCGCCATGGGAGAGGCAGGGCAGGCATTAATATCATTTGAGAAATAAAGAACTGAGGCTCAGAGAAGCAAAATGACTTGCAGAGAAGGTCTTGAACATAAGTGCCAGAAATGCACTCTCCTCCCGCCACGTCTAAGGCTGCTTCCCCTGCACTGGGGCAGGCATGGGAGGGCCTGGGAGGGGAGAGATAAGTTCCACAATAAACCTACATATCAAGGTGAAGGGAAAGGCGTGGCTCCGGGAAGAAGATAAACAGAGCCCTGTGGAATTGCTGTATTGTGAAGGACAAGTTTTCAGGAGGGGAGGGCATCACCAATGCGAGAGTTTTGCGAATAAGTAAAGGCACATGGAGGAGGATTCTGGAAGGGTTTGGCCACTGGAAGTGCAAGAGAATCATTTCCTGCAGTGAAACCAGCTTGCCAAGTTGTTAAGGAATATGTGGGCATCAAGGGAGATGGAGGCACACATGTATGCCACCCTCTTAAGAAGTTTGGCGGTGAAAGTGAAACCGAGAGGCTGGCATTTTGAGAAATGTCATACCAGCAACTACTCCGAGAAATTCATGATACAGTATTTTCATTTCGTAGACTTGAAACTTCACAGTGGAAACTATGCTAGGGAGATACTGGTTGATGACTGAGTGTATCAATGTCAGGATGTTTTAGGCTCAGTTCCATTGGTCAGTTCCAATCAAGGTGGGGTGCCATGAGGCAGGGTGTTTAATCAAGCCTTAAAACAAAGCCAGGGGACGCCTGGGTGGTGCAGTTAAGCATCCAACTCTTGCTGTCGGCTCAGCTCGTGATCTCAGGGTCATAAGATCGAGGCCCGTGTCAGGCTCCGCGCTTAGTGGGGAGTCTGCTTAAGACTCTCTCTGTCCCTCCTCTCCCCCACACACACAGTCTCAGTCTCTCTCTCTTTTTAAAATAAATAAATGAATCTTAAAAAAACAAAACCAAACCAAAATGTTATTTCAGTATAGGTAGCTGTAACAGTATGGGCCCATCTTTAGATGCTAGATGTGTACTAGAGTCTGAAAATCCCCTTATTATATTCATTTAGGATATTCATCTGCCAACAAGCTTATCTCATCCCCGTGACTTATTATTTGTTGTTCCGGCGTGACGTGATCAAGGGGAAGATTTCCCCGCTTTGTTGTTAGAGCTTGTTTTCTGTGTTTGTGATACGAACCTGTGTGTGTCGTCCACATTTCCTGGGAGCCAGGCTCTGGGGGGAGTTAGGCCCTCGGCAGCTCTTTTTTCCTGTTGATGAGGTGTGTTTGTCTGCCAGGTAAAGCGGTACCAGTGCACCTTTGAGGGCTGTCCCCGTACCTACAGCACAGCAGGCAACCTGCGCACCCACCAGAAGACTCACCGAGGAGAGTACACCTTTGTCTGCAATCAGGAGGGCTGTGGCAAGGCCTTCCTCACCTCCTACAGCCTCAGGATCCATGTGCGAGTGCACACGAAGGAGAAGCCATTTGAGTGCGACGTGCAGGGCTGTGAGAAGGCGTTCAACACGCTGTACAGGTTGGCCTCTCCTCCACCCTGACCCTGACCTTGTGATTGCAGAGCCCTCTCCTTGCCCTGTGTAGATGGGCACGTCCAGCGCTTTAAAGGGCACAGCTTGGGCGGGGCGGGGGGCGCCTGGGTGGCTCAGTCGGTTAAGCTTCCGACTCTTGGTCTCAGCTCAGGTCTTGATCTCAGGGTCGTGAGGTCAAGCCCCGTGCTGGGCTCCGCTCTGGGCATGGAGCCTGCTTAAAAAAATAAAATAAAAAAATAAAGAGCACAGCTGTGCTCTCGACTGTTTAAAATGCACTGGAGGAACTTGTTACATATGTGGGCTTGGTTAAAAAGAATAGATAGGACAGGCGTGCCTGGGTGGCGCAGTCGTTAAGCGTCTGCCTTCGGCTCCGGGTGATCCTGGCGTTCTGGAATCGAGCCCCACATCGGGCTCCTCCGCTGGGAGCCTGCTTCTTCCTCTCCCACTCCCCTGCTGTGTTCCCTCTCTCGCTGGCTGTCTCTCTCTCTGTCAAATAAGTAAATAAAATCTTTTTTAAAAAAATAAAAAATAAATAATATAAAAATGAAAAGGATAGTACAGTCACATTCAGATCTGTTTCTCCCGGAGTGACATACTGGCCTGGGGATTTTAATACTCGCACTGTTGCCTCCCCTTGGCTCAGAGTCTTGTGCGGAGGCTGCTGTCATTTTCTTTCCTTCTTCACCTTGAAGATAACTTTTTTCCTACCACTTGTTAGCCAGTTCTCTTTTACACCATTTGAATCAGGAGACTTCTATTAGTCTTCAGCTTTGGGTGTAAAATAAGAAAGGTGGCACTAGCTGACACTTCGGAAGCGCTCTCCGTGTGCTAAGCACTGTTCTGAGTGCTAATCCTCACAGAGCTGATGGGTAAGTGGAAGCACAGAGAGGTTGTGTAACTGGCTCGAGGCCCCCCCATCCAGTAGGAAGTGGGCCCAGGATTGGAGTCCCAGGCAGTCTGGCTGCACAGTCACACTCCTGCCACTAGGCTACATACTTCTCTGAATTTCTCTTCAAGCAAAACACTGGGGATACTAATACATTGTGGATATAGAATTCTTATGCACTGGATCCTGAAGCACGTGAAGCCGACACGGGAGCGGAGGCTCTGTCGTACATTATGCAAATGACAGAGGGACTTTTTCTCTGGAATATCTCGCAGGCTGAAAGCACATCAGAGGCTTCACACAGGGAAAACGTTTAACTGTGAATCCGAAGGCTGCAGCAAGTACTTCACCACACTCAGCGATCTGAGGAAGCACATTCGAACCCATACAGGAGAAAAGCCATTTCGGTAAGTCTTATTGTTTCCTGTTTGTTGCCGACCAGGTTGCAGCTGGGCGTCTTCATGTGCCCTGACATTTTTCAGAGCGGAAAGAAAATTCCCTCCGCTAGTTCTTTGGCAGCTACAACCAGCTCTTGCACACAGGAGGAGTGGTGATGGGTTCTAAGAGCGTCCTTACTCTGGACTCTGATGATGGCCTTTCTGCCTCAGGCTTTCCCTTTTTCAGTGAGCATCTGTTGAAACTCACTTAAGGTGGGAGGCACTTTTATCGGTGCTAGAGAAACACTAAGACACACGCTCTTCTCTTGGGTACGTAGTCTGGTGAGAAAGCACCACAGGTAACCAGACAGTACATGAGACCAAGGTGCCCAAACGACTTTGAGCACAGTGGAAGGGAGGGCTACCGAAAAATCGAGGTGGGGGGAGGAGGAGATGAAAGGGGAGCTGAGGGGTAAGAATGCAAGTATTTTATCTTGTTGCTTGTTTAGTTGTTGCCTTGTGTGTCTATTACACACACGTGTAGGAGCATCCATTTTTGTCTGCATTTCAATCTATATATACATGTGCATGTATGTATACTTAATACATCCACGTGTAAATGTGTAACCTCGAAGGAAGGACTTGTACCATCTACCTTCCTCTCTGCTCATAGCATAGAGTGTGGTTCTGGGCATCTAGTAGGGGTTCAAGGACAACTTTGGGATGATTATATGACATTTTTTTAGTAAGATAATCAGTTTGTAAGGATTCCCCCTGGATGTAATATAAATGTATTACTGAAAATTGCCCATAAACATTGTCTCTGAATTGTGGCAGGAGAGACCTCTGTTATGTATATGGCATCAAATATGCTACCTTTCCCCTCTCGAGTCACTCGTCTCCTTATCATGATTCTTAGACGGTGCCCCTGTCCTCAGGGGCAGTCACTCTTAAACATCAACTGAATGGAATGGTGTTTTAAAATTAAAGTTTCATTCCTGAGTCATAGCACATCTAACGGCAAGAGCAGTTAGTTAGTAAGTAAATAAGTAAGCTGTACCCCCAGCATGAGGCTTGAACTCACAACCCCAAGATGAAGAGTGGTATGCTCTACCAACTGAGCCAGCCAGGCACCCCAAAAAGCCAGAGTGTTTAGATTCTAGTTGGTTACTCTCCAGGTTCTGCGAAGCTTGGGTTACCTTTCCCCTCATAGGGCTGTCGAGGGGACTCTTAATTTCTATTCAATCACATGCATTTTTTTTGATGATTAAAACTGCTAATTTTTGTTGAATATTAGATGGGACTTTAGACACATGATTATATATAATTACGAAGTAAAATGCTCCAGAGAAGCTTTCTATTTAAAGAAATGAAGTACTTTCTGGGGCGCCTGGGTGGCTCAGTCGTTAAGCGTCTGCCTTCATCTCAGGGCGTGATCCCAGGGTCCTGGGATCGAGCCCCACATCAGGCTCCTCCCCTGGGAGCCTGCTTCTTCCTCTCCCACTCCTCCTGCTTGTGTTCCCTCTCTTGCTGGCTGTCTCTCTGTCAAATAAATAAATGAAATCTTGAAAAAAAAAAAAGAAAGAAATGAAGTACTTTGGCTTGCAAGAAGATGCATTCATTCATAGAGTTATTGAATGTGTGCTGTATGCAAGAACCACAGGGACGTAAAGGACTGCTTGGACCCTGCCCTCAAAGAGTTTATAATCTAGGAGAACAGATAACAAATGTATACACGTAGAGATAAAGTAAGATTAGAAATGACAGATGCCATAAAAGAGGCACATAGATAAATGCCTCAGGAGTTCTCAGGAGGGAGAGATCACTTCCAGCTCTGGTTATCAAGAAAGTAAAAGAGAAAGACGTGGATCTTGACACTGAAGATTATAAATAAGTCAATACAGCCATTATACATTATATATTGTACGGTCAACATAGTTGGGACTGATTTTGTTTTGGTGTTACATTTTAGGCTCCTGCCTCTGTGCCCACTGTTGACATTCCTAGTATTCCACTGGCAGTAGATTTTCCGTATCAGCTCTCAGTCAATAGAATTCTGTTAAGTAATTCATCAAAAGGCTTTTATTGTCAGAGCTCTCAACATGTGACTTACTTGTAGGACAAGAAATATTTATCCTGGACCATCAGTTCCCTCTGTTCCCAGATCTGTCACTTTTTCCAGTGACCTGTCTTCATTTCCCATCTCTAAAACCAATTTCCTCAATCAGATCTCAGTGTTCTGAACTTGTGTTTTAGTTTGAGCTTGTATTTATAAGAGATGTTGAAGATAAAGACCTGTTTCCCTAATGACTGCTGTTTCTTTTTGCTTAAACAACATCCGTAGGTGTGATCATGATGGCTGTGGGAAAGCATTTGCAGCAAGCCACCACCTTAAAACTCACGTCCGTACACATACTGGTGAGTTTAGGCTGATTCGTAGTTTTTATTTTAATCTTCATCAAGCCAGTAAATATCTGTGTTTCTCTTGGGACCTGTGGCGCTTCGTGGAGGGAGCAAGCCTAATCAGCTTAGCCTTCACCTATAATGTTTGAGTTTCTTTCAGAGGCAAAAGGATCTAAAGGTTGAACTCAGGAATCCAACCTTAAGAAATGAAACCAGTGCAGAGATTCTCAAAAGAACCTGGGGTGTGGGGGGGGGGAACTAATCTTCTCTTTAAACTTGCCAGGGGCAGGCTATGTTTGCTCTACATTCCGTTTTAGGACTGAGATGGTTAACATGTAATTTGTCCAACTTATAACGACTCTTCCCCGAACCCTCATAGGAATATTTACTTCCGTCTGTTAAGGAAAAGTAGATGTCTGAATCCATTGCAATGACTAAGGACATATTAACACTGTTTGTTATTCTTGCAGGTGAAAGACCCTTTTTCTGCCCCAGTAATGGCTGTGAGAAAACATTTAGCACTCAATACAGTCTCAAAAGTCACATGAAAGGTCACGACAACAAAGGACACTCATACAATGCACTTCCAAATCACAATGGATCAGAGGTGCGTGGTGTTTTGTCTCTTGTCTTGATCTGGGCAACATAGAACAGCAACAGTTGTTTGTGTGTCAAAATAAAAGGTCAGAACGTCTTCTCTGCGTAACCGTCAGTGAGAGGGAAGAAATCAGGTCAAAATATGTGTCTTTGTGACGGCATGGTGCAAGCCAGAAATTTCACCAGGCGCCCTGTGCTTCAGCTCTTGATTTGGCTCTGCCTCCTTCCTGTCAGATATGGTGCAAGAAGTGCTTTGTAACCAGAGGTCTCAGATGGGTCAGCCAGATGCTCTAAAAGGGTCTTATTTTCTCATTTGTGTTGCGTCTACGAAATGGTACATCTGTACTTGAGTTTGAAACACAAATTAATGCTTTGCTTCATACATATGTTTAATCTATCATTGGAGAACCAGACAGAATCTGGAAGGTTCCTTGCCCTTTTGAATTGTCTGTAGGCCAGAAGGTTTGAGAGCCACTGATGGGGCGTGCTGAACCACAGAACATTCTTCTGCAGAGTTTTGGACAGTTGGTTGGTTCTTTGCCAAGCCCCTCTACCATATTTCCCTCTCCTGTGCAGCTCCATTCTGGAGAGGTCCTGGGAGAAATTTGCTGTTTTTACTTCTTCTTCTTCTTCTTTTTTTTTTTTTTTTTTTTAAGATTTATTTATGTATTTGAGGGAGAGAGAGGGAGCACGGGGAGGGGAAGAGGGAAAGGGAGAGAAGCGAACTCCACTAAGGGTGGAGCCCGACACGGGGCTCAGTCTCATAACCCTGAGATCACTACCTGAGCTGAAATCAAGAGTCAGGTGTTTAACTGACAGAGCCACCCAGGCACTCCTACCGTTTTTACTTCTAACGTATTGGGCACTTATGTATGTCTCTTAAACCTAGAAAGTGAGTATTACTATTATCTTACTTTTTCATAGATAAAGGAACTGAAGCGCACTGACCTCCTTTTGAAAAATGAGGTTTTTCCTTAATGTAGGTAATATGATTTTGATTTGGGGAGAGACAGCATACTTTAATTCTGTGGTTTCCAAGTTTTAAACAGCAAAGGATCCCTTCAAACAGATTCTGCCTCTGTATCTTATTAGTAATAATAACTAACATTTGCTGAGTGTGTACCTTGTGCCAAATTCATGCTAAGTGCTTTTATATGGATTATCTCACTCACAAGAGCTCTGTGAGGTCAGTACTGTCATTAGCCCCCCATTACTGATAATGAAACTTTTGAGACAAGGAGAAATTAAATAACTTGCCTGAGTACCCAGAGCTTGTGATCACTCTAATTTAGACAGGCAGTTTGATTCCAGAGCCTGGCTCCCGACCCCTGTGTTGTGAGAGGTAAACTAAGATGAGCTGTGAAGGCTGTGCCCTATGGAGCTCAGCTGCCTGGATTCAGATCCAAGCCCTGCCACTGATCAGATGGGTGCCCACAGGCAAATGGCTTCTTTGTGCCCAGTTTCTTCTTCTGGAAAACCAGATACAAGTATTAAGATCTGAGAGTCTTTGTCTGCTAAGCTACCTGTATTAAGTCGTGATCAATCTTCTCATTCATGTGACAATCCAAGGACACTTTAATTGGTGACAGCCCCTAAGCACTGGGATGCCCCAGTGCATGGTGCTCAGGTCTTGTCTTCTCTGGGTCGCAGCTCATTCCCCACTGGACGGAAGCTCCTCTCATCACAGGCTTTCAGTGCCATCTAGATTGCCTCTGAGTCCTAAACGAAGATCTCCAGCCTGGATCTCTTGCTGAACTCCTAGACTTGCACAGACAGTCCCCACTTAGGATGGTTTGATTTTATGGCTGTGAAAGTGATATGTATTCAGTACAAACCATACTTTGAATTTTGGTTTGGATCTTTTCCCGGTCTAACAGTAGGCTAGGCTGTATGATCCTGTCTTGTGATGCTGGGCAGTGGGAGCGAGCCACAGCCCCGTCAGCCCTGCGATCACAAGGCTAAACAACTGATAACACTTCCAACTATTCCAGACCCATTCAACTGGTCTGTTTTTTCCCCTCTCAGTACAGTATTCCATCAGTTACAGGAGCTAGTCAGCACTTTGTTATAAAATCAGCTTTGTGTTAAATTACTTTGCCCAACTACAGGCTAATGTAAGCGTTCTGAGTACATTCAGGTAGGCTAGGCTAAGCTGTGGTGTTTGGAAGGTTAGGTGTTCAGTGCGTTTTCGACTCAGGCTGGGGTTATCAGGAAGTAGCTGCACTGTCAGAGGAAGATCAATATATTCAGCCTCCCTCTTCAACCCAGAAAACCTCGGTGTCCTCAAATTTGATTTGTCCAAACCTCCTCTACCTCCAGGTCCCCACCTTAGTAAATGGTACCTCTGTGTTTTTAGTGGCACAGGCCAAAAGTCTTGGAGTTGTTCTTGAAACCTCTTTTCTCCCCCTCATATCCCACATCTGCCAGCAAAGTCTGTCAGCTCTACCATGAGAATACACATAGAGTCTGATCAAGTTCTGATAACTTTGTAAGGCTGCTGTCACCTTTGGTCTGGATTACTGCAGTAACCACTAGGCGATCTTCCTCACACCTTCCCCTTCTCCCTACTCCCACCCTGCCCTGATGTAGACCAGTTTACATATTTCACCCAGAGCCGTCTTTCTAAACCATAAGGCAAGTGTCGTCTGTCCTCCGTTCATAACTCTGCAGTAGCTTCTTGCTTCACTTAGAGCAGAAGTCAGAATCTTCCAGTGGCCCATAGGGCCGTATAGATCCTGGTCTGGTCACTTCTCTGGTCTCATTTACTTCTTTTCCTCTCACTTTAGCTGTACTGCCCTCTTCGTGGTGCCTCAGACGAGGGAAGCCCATTCCTGCCTCTGGGCCTTTGTACTTGCTGATCCTTCTGCTTGGAACACTTACTTTTCCCAGATTTGTGCATGACCCATGCTCTGTTTCCTTCAGGATCTGCTCAAATGCCAGCTTATCTAAGAGGCCTCTCCTGATCTAATAAAAGGGCATCTCCTGGCCCAGCATTCCCTATTCTTATCCTCCCTAGCACTTAGCATCATCTTGTATTCTTCAGGGATTTTGTCACCACTGCCCACCCCCCCAGTGTAAGCTCTATGGTGGCGAGGACCTTGTTTTCTTCATTATTGTATCCCTGGGCCTGGAACAGTGCCTAATACATAGTAGACGCTCCGTGAATATTTGTTGAATGCATGTATGAATGGAAACATCTGATCCATGAGGTAAGCAGGTTACCACTTAAAGCGTGTGAATGCAGCTGGCATTCTAGGAATCCGGAGTTCAGAGTTAGCCTAGGCAGTCGTATTTGAAAAGTAAATCCTCAGTACTGCTGAGTGAGAAAACCTGAGATGCTGGGGACACAGTGAAACAGTGGAAGATGGAGTTCCCATCAGAAGCACTGGGTTTGTGTTCTGCGAATTAGCTCTATGATTTCGTACGAAATCATAGAGCTAATTCGCAGAACAGTGTTAGCATTAATTTTCTCATACTTGAAATGGGAATATAAAATAATACTTCAGGTTCATATGAATAGCAGATGAGGTCATGTGCAGTTGCTTTGTACATGATAAGACCAATTATACAACTATTACTGATTTCATATTATTACAGTTTTGTTACTCTGGAGCCTGAGTCATGACATAATTCTTAAACTCTTTTATTAATCATCTTGAAGAAATATAAGACAGTTTTCTAAGAATATCAGGATTTTAAAAATTAAAATAATTCACATAGCCCTTGCTTTGGATGATTTTTACCGCTCCGAGTAACAAATCTTGACATTTGGAACTGTAGGGACATTGTGATCAAGTGTTTTATGACATGCTGTGCTACTGTGATCCTGATTTTTAATCCTGATTTTTTTTGTTACTCAATTAGAATTTTTTCTCTTTCACAGGATACGAATCACTCACTTTGTCTGAGTGACTTGAGTCTTCTGTCCACAGATTCTGAACTGCGAGAAAATTCTACAGTAAGTGTACCTGCAATATGTGTGTGAGAAAAATAAGTGCAAGAATTGAGCACTCCCCTTGGGTGGGAAAATCGAGGGAGGCCAGCCTTGCAGTCTTCCAGATTTGGTTGTGTCCAATTACTGACCATTTAGGGCTGTTTTGGTTTTCTTTCCCAATGGAGCCCCCATGGGAGTGGTTGTTCTCTCTGATGTCTAATACCTTTTCACCAGTGTTGCTCACTTGATAACCTCTGGCTCCAGAAAATTTCTTTCTTTTATTCATTTGGCAAATATTTATTGAGTGCGTAGTCCATCAGGCAGTGTGCTGGTGCTGAGCTTGTAGTGGTAAAAAAGTAGGTGTGGTCTGTCCTTGAGGAGCTTAAAATTCGTCTACTATAAGGGGGCAGGGGGCAGAATTCACCACAATTCCAGTTTGCAGACTTTCTCAAGCCCTGCTGATCTGACTGGAGTCCAGCTCTGTCTTTCTTTGAACTCACTGCATTGGGGTCCTGAAGGGAACCTTCTCTCTAAGCCCTCTTCTAAAGGACAACCCCGCTGTCTCTTGATCTGATGGCTTCAGTTCACTCTGTGTGGAATTTCCCGCCATTCCCATGGCTCCGTGATGTGTCTTGCAGGCCACTGCATGAAGCCTGAGCTTACGCTCCTCCGTGAGGATCTGTGCTTTGCTACGTCACCAACACTGGTTGTTAAGGGTGCCTTGTTTGTTGGTTTTCTGTGGTAAATAAACATAGCTTAAGTTAGAGTGTTCTATGAGTATACGCATAAATAAGAAGGAAGCAACATGACAGGAAGTATTTGAACAGAGATGGAAAGACTCAGGAATGCCCTGAACCGTGTGCTGGTTCTGAGTGTGATCAGTGCAGCGTTGCTGACCACGTGGCTTCTTGGGCCTCACCCCAAGCCTGCTCCATCAGTATCCTCTGGGAACGGCATCTGACACTGCATTTTTATCTAAGCACCCCAAGGCTTGGGTTCTTGTAATGGCAGAGTTGCTCTTACCAGCCCAATCCTCCCATAGAAAACAGCTCCTTATGCCGGCAGACGATCAAGAGCAACTGCGTGAAGGCACCAAAGAGCAGAGGAAAAGCTTGGAAGAAGGAGCCACGTGGACAATGGCAAAGGAGCTGGACAGGTTTTCAAGTTTTACGGCTTATCAGCCTCAGGGCAAGCCTCAGGGGACCTCCCGATGACACGGCTAAAACTCAGTAAACATTCAGGCTCCCCAGCTTGAATAACCAGAGGACAGAGTTCAGAGCTACCACAGCGGCACCTGGAAAGTGAAGGGGCATAGCCTGGAAAGTAAAGAGCCACAAAGCGGGAGCCCCAAGCTCAGCGTATAAACCATTCACATCTCTAGTTGGCCCCTAAACTGTGCATGTGTGAGACAGACCCTAAGCAGCCCAGCCAAGGCTGAAGAGCTGGCCAAAGAGGTGGCTGCTATCCCCCGCAGGGAGGACCGCGTTTGCGGTTGGGCACAGCCAAATCAACACAGTAGTCAAGCCGACAAACAGACACTCTTCCAGGAAGTGTAACCGAATCCAGAGTCTCTACAACCTATCACTTCCAATGTCCAGGGTAATCCAAAACTAGTAAACATAAGAAGAAAGAGGAAAACATTATCCCTACTCAAGAGCAAAGGTCATCTTGGAGACCAGTCCCAAGATGAGGCAGATGTTAGAATTCATAGACAAGGTTTTTTTTTTTTAAGTTTTATTTATTTAAGCAATCTCTACACCCAGTGTGGGGCTTAAACTCACGACCCCGAGATCAAGAGCCACAGGCTCCACTGACTGAGCCAGACCAGTGCCCCAGTAAACAAGGATTTCTAAGTAGCTCCTTTATGCTCAAGGATATAAAGGAATATGCTTGTAATAACTGAATAAATAGGAAGTCTCAGCAGAGAAATAGAAACTACAAAAAGTGTACCAAATGGAAATTCTGGAACTGAAAATGTATCTGAAATAAAACATGTACTGAATGGGCTGAACAGCAGATTGGAAATGACAGAAGAGAGAAGCAGTCAAATTGAAGACAGAGCAATAGAAATGAACCAACTGAAGAACAAAGAAAGACATTAAATAGGCACTTCGTATGATTTTTTTATGCCTATTTGCTGTTCAGAGCTAGTAGTCTACAATGAAATTTCTATACTGGATGGCCCCGATGCCCTCTGAGTTATGGAACCTGAGATTTCTGGGTGTAATCTCTCTTTAATCTCAGCGTTGTATTAAGTGGTTTGTTTAGGAGTCCGTTCCCTGGCCAGGGCCATGACCTAGGACTAAAGAGCTTTCTGGAGCCCTGGGGTCATCAGGTAAGGAATCCTGGTACGGAGGGACATGAAGTACTTGTTTAAAAAAAAAAAAAGAAAGAAAGAAAGCCTTTTCTACCACAACTGACATCAGCAAGAGAGAGGCTCTGTCCCTTGGGGTCAAATTACATGGTGTGCCCTCACCACCCATCATTTATTCCAGAATTGGAAATAGTCTCATTTTTAGTCTTTCATTCTAAGTCTGCAATTCCTTGAAGTAATAGAATTAATTTTGCTTTGTTCTGCTTTTAAAAAAAATGATGAATTGTTAATGCCAAATGATACATTTTGATGAGGTCATCCTTTTCTAGGTTTCTGAGCAGCCGTGTGTGTGTGTGTGTGTGTGTGTGTGTGTCTGTCTGTCTGTCTATTTCTGTCTGTGTGTGTCCCAGAAGTGAGTTTCGGTTTGCTAGGATCTTTTGTTAAAGGAGGGTTGAAGTGGCTAGGGAATAGTCCTCTGGGCCTCTTGGCTCTTGAGCTGCAGGATCCGTCTTGGTCCCAGAGAGCTCCCAGGGTTCTTTGTCTCTCTGCTCTAGGCCCCAGAGGCTCAGTCTGTTCTGGTCTCCCCTACTTTGGGGAGTGGCTCAAACTCACTCTGTCCCCAGGTTTGTGCCCTGAAGCCTGGCAGTGGCTGTCACGGTCCCTTCGGCACTTTTTTTTTTTTTAATTTAAAATAGTTTTTATTGAAGTATAATATACATACAGAAAAGTACACCTATCACAAATGTACAGCTTACTGAATGATCACAATTTATCACATCCGTGTACCCAGCGCCCAAATCAAGATATAGAACATTCCCAGCATCCCAGAATCCTCCCACCCTCCATTCCTAACAGCTATTACCTCTCCCTAAGGATAACTCCTATCCCAGCTTCTAACAACCCAAGATGGATTTTGCCTGTTTTTGTGCTTTGTACAGTTGGAATAATGGCAGTTGTACTAGTTTGTGCTGGCTTCTTTCTTACAACATCATGTTTAAGAAATGACCCATATTGTTGCATAGTTGTAGATCGTTGGTTCTCCTTGGTGAGCAGTATTACACTAAGCGAATGTACCACAGTTTGTTCTTTCTACTTCCCTTGGGCATTTGGGTAGTTTCTAGCTCGGAGCCATCAGGATGGTGCCGCTGTGAGCATTCTGGTAGGTGATCTTTTGGAGTCACACAGGCTTATTCCTTTTTAACAGTGTGACTGCTGATATTTCGTGAACAGGTAAAATAGAAATAACCACCAGGAGGAAATTGTAGAGCTGACAGCTTAGTGGAAGTTGTTAGCCCACTGCTTTTCGAACTGAGTTGCGCCTCTCCATTGGGTTATAAAGTAGGGGATTATGGTCATCATTTTAAGAGTAAGAGCATCAGCACAATAGAGAGTATCAAAAGGCATTGCGTGTAGTAAGGCTTAACCCTTGTTTCATAGACTTTTGTTACAGTTATGCATATGGATAGTTGTGTAATGTGAGGGACGTATGTGCTGCGTATATATAAAATGCATTTCTTACTTTGCATCATGATGAAAAGTTCGAAGGCTGCTGTCCTGGCCTGTGACCCTTACCTCCCTCTGCACTGTGGAAGCAGCAGGCCTCGTGTAGATTGTGCCTTCAGCATGTGTCATGCTGGCAGTCACATTCATTCAGCTTCCAGTCCATGGAATCATGGTAGAATAATTGGCCCCTCTTAGCTCAAATGGGCAGTTTCATCTCGAGGACCTCTAGGCTGCTGGACAGTTCCACTCACCATTCTTGCACAGGCCCAGAGTGATCCTTCCCCCTCCCCGAAGCAGAGTTGTTGCAGAATGACCTTTAAACACAAGTTGGCACGGACACAAAACATGGCCTGAAGATGGGTTTTGTTTGGTCTGTACAGTGCTTTGTTTTCAGTTACTTGCTTTTAATTACAAATCAGTAGATTTCCCATAAAAATCCAAATTGTAGACCATTCTTGAGCTCTGGAAATCCCCAGTCTGCACATCACAGGGCAGCGTTCCTCCGAAGCCCTTTAGGATACGGGGGGGGGGGGCTTTCTGGTTTGCCCCAGCCTCCTGTCCCCGCCGCCCTTGCTTCATTACTTCTGTTTACCTGCCTGCTGTCCTGGAGGCACTGGCTTCTGTCACTCCTGCCCTACCACATTTGCGGTAGAGGCAGACTGGAGGTAAAAGAATTGCTGTCCCTTCCCCCTCACCAAAGAGAAGCCTGGAGGTGGCCATTTTATTTGGTGCCTATCCGGAGTCAGACCCTCACGGTATTATATGTTTTTTTGGCTTTTCCCCCCACCTTTTACCTTCTTTAAAGTGCCTCTGATGTTTTCTTAATTCTTAATTACAAAGAAACTTGCAGTGACAAACAATAGTGAGTATAAGGCGATAACTACTGCCTCTCATGAAAAGTTTCTTTGTAGTGTTTGACTTGTTACCATGCATACATGTTAGACTATCACAGATGTTCCGTAATGACCTTGAAGGATACTCACAGTGTATCATTATTACATGAGAAAAGCAGGTTGCACGTAATAAATATTATACAATCCCATTTTTAGGAAGGATTTGGTCTTCTTTGAGGGCAGGGGTCAGGAAGCTGTTTTTTTGGAAAGGGCCGGATAGTAAATATTTTTGACTCTGCCGACTGTAGAGTCTCTGACAAAACTCAACTCTGCCGTCAGAGCATGAAAGCAGCATGGACAATAAATGAACGAGTATGCATCTGTTCCAGTAAAACTTTATTTCCCAAAACAGGCATGCAGCCTACAAGTCATGGTTTGTGGGCTCCTGTCTTAGAGTATCTGAGGACCCCAATCTCTAGTGTCTGAGGTTTAGGGAAATAGATGTCACCTTAGAATGGGAGAAGGTAGAAACAGGAAGCATATCAAAAAAGATCATTCTTGTTCTGCTGCTGTGTGTTCTCTCCCGGTGAAGAATTGGCTCAGGATGACAAGTCACGTCTTTGTCTCTGTCCGTCAATTACAGGGCCAGGACCTCAGCACAATTTCACCAGCAATCATCTTCGAATCCATGTTCCAGAATTCCGATGACACGGCAATTCAGGAAGATCCTCAACAGACAGGTTTGTGTCCCAGACTCTCTTCCTTCTCACGGCTCAGCACCGGGCAAGGGCGATCCCCTCGTTGACACACCGATGCAGGCGCGGTGAAGTAGATTTCAGTTCCTTTGAACGATGCATGCGTTTGGTGAGGGGTCCGGGAAGTATGAGCCTTTTGTTCAATTCCATCTTTTCCTCTCCTTCCCTCAGCAAGTCTGCTTGAGGGCCTACTGTCCGTAGCCCTTCAAAAGGAGAGGGTCTCCTTTTCCAAAAGTTCTTGTTGGCTTTCAAAAACGAGAGGAGCTGTGAGCTCTTTCTTCTTCTGATGTGATACTGCACTCTTGAGTGGGCAGGATCCACGAACAGCATCAGATGCATAGATCCTTCTGTGTTCCAATGAAAATCTGTCCCTGAAGCTTCACAGTAGTCAGAAAGTGTGTTCTCTGGTTATGCCAAAAAGGGATGTCTGGTGTCTTTTCCAGAAAAGCCTTGGAATACGTTTTTTCTGGTGAAGCCCATGCTAGCTAGCTCTTCACATTTAGAAAGTGAGGTCGGTCGTGAAGCCTGGCGCTTTGACCTGAGTGGTCGTTCAGTGGAACGCAGAAAGCCAGCCTTCTAGGAATGAAACTGTTGGCTCTAGCGGACTTCGGCTGTCTTTGGTATCGCCATGATGACTGTGTTTGTGTGGCTCATGTGAGGCTTGGGATGTGTATATATATTTCTATTTCTTTTTCTTGCCAGCTGCCTTGATTGAAAGTTTTAATGGTGATGCAGAGTCAGTCAGTGATGTTCCGCCATCCGCAGGAAATTCAGCATCTCTATCTCTTCCACTTGTACTGCAGCCTGGCATCTCCGAGCCACCCCAGCCTCTACCACCAGCCTCAGCACCGTCTGCTCCTCCGCCTGCTCCTTCCCTAGGAACTGGTTCCCAGCAAGCTGCATTTGGCAACCCCTCTGCTCTCTTACAACCTCCAGAAGTGCCTGTTCCCCACAGCACACAGTTTGCTGCTACTCATCAAGAGTTTCTTCCGCACCCCCAGGCCCCACAGCCCGTCGTGCCGGGACTCTCTGTCGTTGCCGGGGCCTCGGCGGCGGCACCAGCCGTGGCAGCACCGCCCCAGTCACAGAGTACTACTGAGCCCCTGCCGGCCATGGTCCAGACTCTGCCTCTGGGCGCCAACTCTGTCCTGACTAATAATCCCACTATCACCATCAGCCCGACGCCTAGCACGGCCATCCTTCAGTCCAGCCTAGTCATGGGAGAACAGAACTTACAGTGGATCTTAAACGGTGCCACCAGCTCACCGCAAAACCAAGAACAAATTGTAAGTACTCTGTCTAAATGGATCCAGTGGGGTGAAGTGTATTTACATAGGTGACATGTTCCCCAGGTTTTGCTTCAGAAAGGAAAATGGTTATCGTATCTGCCCTGAAACCTATGACTTGGCCTCTTGTCCTTTTCCCCATGGTCGAGTGGTAGAAATCCAGGGAATGCCATGATGCATACCTACAGTAGGGAAGCAGAGAAAGAGCCCCCGTCCCGTTCTGCCAGGTAGCAGGAGGCCATCTGCAGTGTCCCACCACCCTCAAGGACAGCAGAGCAGTCAACAGACTGCGGAGGCCCAAGAACGATTTAGGAAAACGGTTTCTTCTCCAAGGCAGAGTCAGACTGATGTGAGGGGATGGTGGGACCCCGTCAGGTGGAAAATACAGCAGTGGCCAAGTCAGAGAGAGAATCTGCGCTCCCAGGGCCTCGTCGAGAGCCAGTCTCTACAAAAGTGTATGGTCTCGATGACAAAGGAAATGACTTGATCATTCAATTAAATATATTTTGAGGGCTTCGTTTTTTTTTTTTTTTTAAGATTTTATTTATTTATTTGAGAGAAAGAGTGAGCAAGAGAGAGAGCACAGAGCAGAGGCAAAGGGAGAGGGAGAAGCAGGCTCCCCTGCTGAGCGGGGGCTCAATCCCAGGACCCTGGGATCATGACCGGAGCCCAAGGCAGACGCTTAACTGACTGAGCCACCCAGGCTCCCTGAGGGCCTGGTATTTACCAGATACCATGCATGATACTCTTGGGGATACAGAAAAGTAGAAACCATGATCTCTTTTTCATAAAAACTTACATTCTAGTTAAAGAGGCTAAACTGCCTCAAAGAAAGTTAACATTTAATAGAGGTTAAATCACCAGTAGGGAAAGTGCCAAATAACAATAAATGGTAATAAAAAAAATAACAGCAGTGATTTATTGAACCCTTACTATGTGTAAGGGCTCACTGTGCTGATGAAGAACTCTTTGAAATTGAGGGTCTAACACGTGCCAGTCATTATCTTATGTACATTATTCTTAGATTACCTTTTTTTTAGATTTATTGAAAAGGTGGTACGGAGAATTTCCATACACTCCCTGGCCACCCCACCACCACCACCACCACCACCACCCAGTTTGCCCTGTTAGTGACATCTTTCATTAGTCTGGCGCATTTGTTACAACTGATGAATCAGTATCGATATATTATTACTAACTAAAGTGTATGGTTTACATCAGGGCTTACTCTTTGTGTGCACCATTCTGTGGGTTTTGACAAATGCATGATGTCATGTGTCTCCCATTACTGTATTCAGAGTAGATTCACCACCCTAAAAATCCCTATTCTTCCCTTACTCATCCCCTCCCTTACCAGCCACTGTTATTTTTACAGTCTCTAAATGTCTGTATGTCTAAATGTCACCCACTTTGCTAACTAAGCACTTTTCAATGCTTTGCTCATTTAATCACAACAATCCTTGGAGGTAGGTATGGAGAGATGAGGCCCAGAGAAGTTAAGTGACTAGCTCAAGGTCACACAGCTCATGAGTGGCAAAGCTGGGATTTAAGCATAAACAGATTGATCCCAGAGCCTGTGCTCCTGACTGCTACATCATGCTGCCAGATGAGGGGTGCAGAGAGTCGGGGCTTGTTGGGTAACCGTCCGCGGCAGGTGAGCCTTGAAGTATGAGGAGGACGTAGATGGACTAAGTAGGAGAATGTCTGGGTGGATGTAGGACGCGGTCAAACTGGAAAGGTAGTCTGAGGCTCAGCAGTGAGGCCAGAGCGTTCAGATTCCATAGATCGGGCTCCAGCCACCTCGGGGGGCCACCTTGGTTTCACGTTCAGATAGTCAGAGTCACTGGAAAGGCCTTTTTGGTGTCGTAATCCAGTCTGCTCCATGTCATTTTTATCATTTTTCTTCTGGATCTGCCCTGGGGAGCTGCATGGGGCAGGTGTCATTCCTTTTCCATACACTTCATTTTTGTGTATTTAAATATGGCTCTCGCTCTTCATTGTTATTTAATGTGTCAGCTTCTGTAACTTAGCCAGAAGCTTTCACATTCCTCCTAGACCCAGCCTAGAGGGACCTTCCCCCCCTTAAAGGGATAAAAGACAAAGCCTTTTTAAGATAATACTTCAAGAAAGCAGAAATCCTGTAGCGAGTGTAACAGGAAGTGTTAGCACAGTGAAAGGGGTGATCTCCGGGCCGCACTCTATGGTCCGCCTCATAGTAACATGAGTAGCGCACGTTTGCTGCGGGCTCAGCATATGCCTCAGGCTCCACACGCCTCCTCTCATTTCACCCTCACGGGGCCCTCTGGGGGTGGTCCTTTGGTTATCATCCCCATTTTACAGATGAGGAAACTGAGACTCTAAGAGGTTAAATCACTTGCCTGGCCTCAACAAGTAAGAGGTGGCGGGGCTTGGACTTGAGGCCAGGGCCTACCATTTAGCTGCTACCCTGTGCGGCTTACAGCACACCTCACGGGGCTCTTCTGCCAGTGAGAGGAAGTCTTCTCCGGTCCTTAGCATGCAGCTTGATCCTTGAGGAGACAAAAGAACTTTCCAGCCTCACAGAAGTATTGGGGTGTGGCGGCAGTGGAGGGCTTGTAGGGAAGCTAGTCCTGGGGATCCCTGTGAGAAGACCCCAGCTTAAGCAAAGCAACCTTGGCAGAGCCTTTGGGCAGACAGAACCTACTAGATTGGGCAGCTGGGAGACAGCCAAGTAGTAGGGGACAAAGCCGGCTGCATCGTCAGCACTGAATGTCAAACAGTGCAGTGACCTCATGTCAGAGCACAAACAAAACATCACTCAGTGCAAAAATCCTTGAACACTGAGGGTTTTCTGTCCTCTTGGATGACCAGTACAATTGGGCAGGCTTCAGGTCCTTGGAGATCTGCCATACTTGAGTGGCCATAAATGTGATTTTTTTTTTTTCCCCCAGCAACAAGCATCTAAAGTTGAGAAGGTGTTTTTTACCACTGCAGTACCGGTAGCCAGTAGCACAGGTATGTAATTGTGTGGTTGCTTTAAAAGCAAGTCAGCTCTCTGGGCCCCTTGAGGCACAGTTCATTGTTGCTTTGCCCCAGTTTTTAAAACCGCAAATTTGTCAGAGTGTATTGTTTATTTATTAGAGTATTTCCCATTCTCTCGACTATTGCAAGTTAGCACACTTACGGCATAAACACCACATTTAACATTCGTTAAGGAGTAATGGTTCTTTCCCTCTCAGATACAGCTTTTAAATGTAACCAGAAGAAAGTTTGACTCACAGTTAATGCCAAAGAGGGCAGCTGTTAATCCACTGGACTCTTTTCTAGTTACAGTAATGAAGAAATAGCATCTGGGCCAGAGACTCATAGAAAGAGAAAAGTTCCTTTTTTTTTTTTCCAAACTATTTTATAGATTAAGAGACGGGGCCCTGAAAGATGAAATGAGTCCTCTGAAGTGCTAAGTGAGTTTGTGACCAAGCCAAAGCCCTAGTTCTCAGGCTCCTGACTCCCGCTCTGTTCTCCTGCCCCCTGGTCTGTAGCTTTTTTGAGACACACACAGCCTATCTGATTTCAGAGTGTGCGTGTGCAGAGCACACAGACACGCACGAAAGAGCGGGAGAATGCGTGAGCACAAGGCTGGCAGCGTAAAGGGGGATCCCACCCCCCCGACTATGTGTCCGAGACTGGGGATGCAAGTGTCAGCAGGAAGCTCTGTGGGACCTTGGTCGTGGGCGGGGGGACTCAAGCCCCACGGCCCACACAGTGTGCAGAGCGGTGCGGAGGGAGGCAGTAGCTCGGTGCACCCAGACAGGAAGCTCGTGGGCCGGCTCTTCTCGGGCCAGACCTAGGTGTGAGCCTTCTGGAATCCCAGGAGAGGAGGGGATGAACTGGGTCTTCAGAGACAAGGCCCAGAGGAACGAAGAACAGGTCAGGAAAAGGGAGGCATCTGCTGTCGCTGGCATGGAGGGTACAGGGGAGAATGGCTGGAAACGAAGCTGGAGATCCAGGGTCACGTAGTTGGTGTGTGTGGCTTTCTGAGGAAAAGGGACTTTGCCTTGGAGGGGATGGGGAGCGTCAGGCAGAACAAAGCCTGGAGCGTGGCATCCTCCCTCCCCACCGTCCCTGCCTTCACGGCCCTCCCTCGGCGCTCAGTCGTCTGTACCCCTGTCCCTCAGCCCCTGCCGGCGGCTACTTGAGGAGCAGTGTCTCTTGCCTCTCTCGCAGGGAGCTCGGTACAGCAGATTGGCCTCAGTGTTCCTGTGATCATCATCAAACAAGAGGAGGCGTGTCAGTGTCAGTGCGCGTGCCGGGACTCTGCCAAGGAGCGGGCGGCGGGCAGGAGGAAGGGCTGTTCTTCCCCACCCCCTGCAGAGCCGATCCCCCAGCCTCCTGACGGGCCCAGCCTGAAGCTACCACCGCAGACTTTTTCCTCACCCCCCGGCCCCCTGTCGTCCTCCTCCGCTGTACCCTCTTCCTGTGAGCAAAGCAGGCAAGCAGAGACTCCTTCAGACCCTCAGACAGAAACGTTAAGTGCCATGGATGTGTCAGAGTTTTTGTCCCTCCAGAGCCTGGACACGCCATCCAATCTGATTCCCATTGAAGCACTACTGCAGGGGGAGGAGGAGATGGGCCTGACCAGCTTCTCCAAGTGAAAGGGCCGCACGCGCTCACCTCCAGGAAAGGGGGGCGAGCGGGAAGCGTATGGTGCGGTGCCTGCCGTCATGGGGGGTCAGCAGTTCGAAGTATGAAGAAATCTACTGTTTGAAATCCTCACCTTTCAGACGTATTTTCTTTAGTCATATCCCAGGAGCATCCATTTTAAGGAACTGATCTTTGGAAAAAAAAAAAAAAAAACCAACAAAAAAACCCACAAAAAAAACAAAAAAAGCTAAGTTATAAATGAACTGTTTGGCTGCACTGTATGTCACTTTTGCTTATTGTCATGTGAACTTGGAAATTAAGGTTACTCGTATGCATAAACATTCGAAATGAAAGGGCGTGGCTTCCATCAGTCTGATGCTGCCCGTCACCTGCACTGGGGTCTCTGTGGTTTGGGCAGCAGAGTTCAGAGTGTCAGGTATTGCTCCTCCCTGTGCGTCTTTTGAGTCTGAGGCTGAAGCTGGCCCGGAAGGCCAGACCCTCGCTCCATCAGAGGGGGACGTGGCCGAGGCAGGTCAGACAGCTGTGAGCCGGACAGGAACTGGGTGAGGTGGTTTTGTTGTTTGCTCTTGGTGTCAGTGGAGCTCAGGGCGACTGTGGCAGGTGTCATCCAGCAGCCAGCTGCAGCATGATGGGTAGCTAAAAGCCTGGCCCGAGGCTGTGTGGGTGATTGGGTCTGTGGGGGCCCTGGGCGAGCTGTTGACTGCTGTCTGTCCGTGCGTGTGCAGAGCAGGCTCTAGCCACGTTATCACAGTCTTTGCCTTCCAGGTTCTTTCCCTCTCTCAATTGGCGGCCAGGTCTTGCAGATCGCAGTGAATTTTTCTTGGGGAATGTCTCTGTTTTGTCCTAGAGTGGACATGTGGCTTATGGCCAGTGGCGGGGTGGCGGTCTGCCTGCCTTTAATGGTATTTTCTTCCTCAGAGCAGAAGAGCTGCATTTTGCTTATCGGGAGAAGGTGCAGCTTTAGGGGAGTTTTTTTGTTTTTTGTTTTCTTTTTTAAGGCGGCATGTAATTGGCAGGCTAGGTGTCCTGGTTCCAGGTTCTAGCCAGGCTTTTGGTTGCCCCTTCCATCCCCGCCTCTCACCCCTCTGGATTTTGCATACAGTCTAGTACAGTGCAAAGAAGGATGTGACTTGCTCAGCTTAGTCATGTGATTTCTCAACAAAAACAAAAAAACAAACAAACAAACAAAAAAAACACCACAAAACGATGATCTTCTACTCAGGGTAAAACAAAACAAAACAAAAATCCCCCTTCCACCAAAAAGCCTGAAATGTTGCAATAAGTTATCTCATTTGGAAAGTTTCATTGAGTTGTGTTATAGGGAAAAAAAAATTTTTTTTTTGATTTGTGTATAGAATTATATCCATCTGTCTGCCTTTGGCTCCAAGTCATTGCCTCTTTAAAATAAAACCTAAAATACGATTCACACTAAATTGGAAAGTTTCTCTCAACTGGCTATATGAACGTAGTCATGAGTGCTCACCAAGCTCCTGGAGCTGAGAAATGAGGCCTGGCCCAGGCCTCTGACTCCAAGAGCCCCTTCCCTGCCCTGAGCAAGGAACAGGGGGTCCACAAACAGGGCTGCTCTTCTGGGTCAGCAGGGTCAGGCAGAAAGCAGCCATAATTTTGCCTTCTTTTTCCATTCCCTAATGTAAAGAGATCTGCACGTGTCACTCTTCTGTTCTCTGAGCTATTACTCAGGGCCAGCCAAGAGAGTATCCAGAGCTGATCATTTATCTGGGGGCCCAGAGGCCCTGCCTTTGACAGAATTTCAGGGACGGAGTTGGACAAGAGGGCAGAGGTAGTAAATGTTGTTACTGCCATGAGGAGAAAAGGACTTTCCCCCAGGTAGCTGGTCGTTTCTCATCCCAGGAGTCTAGTGCGGAGAATCCCATTTCATTCTGATCTTCTGCACTCCCTTCCCCCAAAGGGTGGTGGGTTCTGGTGACCGCTGACCTCAGCAGAAGTTGATAAGGGGGGAGGAATCTTCTATTACCACAGTGGCTTAGTCTTCCTGGAAAACCAGTTGCTGAGTGTGGCTTGTCCTTGGCTGTCTCTGGGTCTTGCTCCCATAGGAAGCTTTGAGGCAGGAACCTCGCTGTTTTCTCTACAACTTCTGGCAGAGCAGCGCGATGGGGTCCCAAAGGTAGCTCATATCAGAAGGCATGAATGACCTCCCCACATACCAAGCCTAGGGGGGCACCTGGGATTCGGTTCCCTGGGAGCTGAGGTGGGAAACAGGAGCCCAAGGAAGGCCATTGGAAGTGTCCGTGGTTTCATGATCTCTTCTTTCTAGTTAGCCAGGACTGTGCTCCTATTGGGCCTAGCTAGGTCAGTGGCTTTTCTGCTCTCCAGAGATTGGGGGAGGGGGGAGGGTGATGAAGAAGCATCTTAAAACAGTATTTAGGCTGACAGATTTTTCTAGTTAAGTATCTGCCTTTTGAGAGCAACTCAAAATTATAATGGGGATTATCAGAGCCAATTAGCTTTTGAAAAATCAGGAATGTGCTTAAAATGCTAGCGAGTGGTTGTGAAGAGCAGGTCTTTTCCACAGGGCAGGCGGTCTTACCTTCCTCTTCCAGAGCTCTTTCCCTCCCATCACCTCCTCCAAAGCCTGGCCTCTGGTGCCAGGGACCTCAGGAAAGAGCAGGCCACTGGCTAAAGTGGAGCTAGAAAAAGAGCCTTCGTGGAGAGTGTGCTTTCCCAAACCCAGGAATGAACCTGTGGTGAGGTTAGGGAAGGGCTGCAGACTTCGGGCAGGTGAAACCAAGCCTTTTTCTAACCATGGTAACCCTAACCATTTCCACCTGGTAGATGTAGACTTCCAGCTCCCACCAGCATCTCCAGCTCCACCGCCCCTTTACAGGGTGTCGTCAGCACCAGGGACTGGAGTTCTTGGACTTAGGAAGGGCTAGGAAACCGGCAGGTACCCCCAAACTGCCTTAGGGATGTGGGCCCTTCCCCAGCAGGTGGGTGGGACATGGAGGGGGAATGGCCCTGCCTCTCCTGGGGGTCTGGCCAGCCTCATGGGGCCTCACTAGTTTGGTGACAGGAGTTGGTGTCATTTATTAAATTCTACCCCTTTCCCCGTAGAAGGAGATCATGGTACAATGCCCAGGAGGGGCCTTAAGGTGTGAAGACCTGTCTGGGTAGAAGCCAGGGACTTCTCTCCACCAGCTCTGGGAAAGTCAGTAGATTGGAGTTTTACCTTCAGGGTCAAGGCAGTGGACTGATGGGGATCATGGAGGGTGGGTGGATTTTCCTGAGAGACTTTGTATAATGCTGAATGTGTCCAGAGGGATGAGTTTGCAGAACCTCATATTGGTATATTAAAGAAATAATAAAATAAAAAAGCACTTTAGGTTATTTTATCTTTAACCCAATTGCTGCAATTTCTTTTGTGTATATATATACATATATATACTTTCCACAAAGTTTTATTTTTTGCTCAGAATAAAAAGTTAAATTGAGGTGTGAAAAGAAAAGCACTTACCTTGGTGCAATATGTGTAGCTTGACGGTCGTTGTCCCATGTGGCCCTGGCCTGGCCGCGTTTTTCTGCTCAATCAGCCCTGTGCTGTGAGGCTGTCTATAGGGAAACACTATTATGCATTCTCAGCAACTGCTCAATCTATGCAAGCCTTCCCTGTGTGCCCGAGGGCGCCCCCTCAGGCTCTCTGAAGAACTGCTGCGGGTCCTGTTTTCTTCTGCTGACTGTTGAGGCCCTTTCTCATCACTTCTTGGTCCCTTGCCATCTTGCCCCGCCTTCGCCATTACAAAGTGATGCCTGAAAGGAAGGAACAGGTTGTTCCTAGGTAGAAACCTGGCACCTTCTAGACTTTTCTATGTGTAATCACGTTCATTGTCCTTAATCTTAAAGACTTCTCCAGAGTCACTGAAACCATTGATTTGTGGAACTGCAACAGTATTGCTAGAGTTTACATTTTCCTCCACCACCAATCAGAAATATGTTTGGGAGGTGCTGGTGGTAGTGGGGGAGCGGGCAACATGAGCCATTTCCCTACTGCTCCCCTCACCGCCCATGTTGGCTCTTTAAGAAAAAAGGTCTCCAGCCTTCATTAAATCCAGTAAACAAAGCTGTTAATAATCTGCCTTTATCGACTTTCTTCCTTCCCCCATATTCCCTTTTTGTCTTGGGGGGTGGGGTGGGGAGGACCCCTCCCCCATTTTATCTTCAATTCTCAGGCCTACCATAGAATAGAGAAGTTTTGAAAAAACACTTCAGCCAAAGCAGAAGGATTTCCACAGATCAATATGCAAATGGTCCTGCTGTGACATGGATGGGAAATTGTCTATTCCCTAATATTGGGGGTGGGGTGGGGGGAAGCGACAAAAGGGAATTTTGCATATTTCTGGTTGGTAGTCAGTTTAGCTTGTTTCCTCTTGCATATTTTTGGGGGGCAGGGAGAGGGTCCCTTGTTTCTTCTCATGCCCTTTGGGGAAGCCGATGATCACTGTTTGAGCATTTCTCACTGTTATTCCTGTTCCAGAGGGCTTCTCAGTCTGCACTGAAAAATGCAAATTAAACTGGATCGTATGTCAATGTGTACATAGTACAAGCTTTTTTTACTGGAAGCAAAGTTTAAAACCACACACTGCCCTTTTGGTGGTGTGCCTGCTGGGCCAAAAATTGGGTGATAATGTAGTGTCACTTTCTCAGCTCAATGCAGTTTCTACTCTTTTTCTTATGGGAAAATTTTTCATAAAACCTTTTTTCACCAAAACCCAGGGGTGTTTTTTGCAATATCCTTGTTATCCTCGTAGTGGTGCCAAGTCAGAGGCCTCTCTTGCCCTTCTCCCACATCCTTAGGCCTCCCCAGAGCGCCTTTGATTCAACAGTCTACAACCTTTGTTGTGTTTTGGAGAATGTGGGGGTGGGGGGTCAGAGTTCAAGGTGGCTGTTACCTTTCCCTGTCAACTCCTCCTAGTCCCTTTTGGGGAAGGTGGCTGGAAACAGGTTTTTGCTGAATTTCTAGCTCACATCTGGTCAGGAAAGGCAAGACCCACAGAGAGCCTTCTTTTCTGACACGCACTAGTAGTCATTGGCCGGAGGTCTTGGTGACAATTTTTAAAATCTCAAATGGTTTTATTTGGATTATGTGAAAGCCTATCAAATTTATTTAAGTGTGAAACATGGGAACAACGGACTTCCACTGAGCGATATGAAAACGTTACAGGTTCAGTACTTCCAAAGGAAGAAACCTCCAAACCCAAAAAAGAGTAAATATGAATTTGTATTTTTGAAGAATGTGAAATAATGGTGTTTGCTTAATTGCTCATTTTGTATAAACTTAATATTGTACTTTAAAATATCTGCTAAGAAGTGAAAATTTAACTTTTTGGAATTGAAAAAGCAATATTAAATACTAATGAAATCCTAATTAAATGCTTATTTAAATCTGGTAGTATCTGTGGCATTTCTTCCCAAACCTACCCATGGTTGACGATTTTCCACTACTTACCACCCCACCCCACCCCAGCTGAGTCTTAGGGGACAGAAAGGAAAGGTCGGTCACCAGGAGAGTCTGCAGGTTTCCTTTTAATCAAGGCTCTGCTAAAAGTGTTTTGTGGGACTAGGAGCCCCCAAAGCATGAAATGGACATGTAACACCACCTGGATCCCCCAAAGCAGGCCAGACCACTCTGGAGAGCACTGCTGGTCTGCCCAAATCCGGGTAATCAGACTGGGTATTTGTTGGCTACATTTCAAAGCTCAGCACTGCCTTCAGCCAGGATGAAGTGGGAGTGAACCCAGCTGCTAGCAGAGCTGCCACCCCAGGCTGAGAGCCAAGTACCAGCCACTGCCAGTGAAGACTGGCCCCTTTATTGAAGGGAGTTGTTCAGAGTCCAGCCACCAGCCCCGGGAGGGATAGAAGTCAGGGCGCCCATCAGGGATGGTCAGGGCTCCGCAGCTCCATCACCAGCATCCTTTGGAATGCCACCTCTGGCGGAGACAGCTGGCTGGGGAGGTGCTCCGGATTTGGCTGAGACGTTCTGGTTGGAACAGAAAGGAAAAGTGAGGCTGGGAGGAAAGGCCTTGGATTAGGCCCCGCAAGGATATGGCCACTTGGCATTCAGATAGCACTTAACTTTTCCAAAGCCTCTCGCCCAGATGAAAGGAGGTTGGGGGATAAAGCGGTGGGGGACACTCTTCCACCCTCCAGGGGAAGCTAGGGCTTAGCAAGTCCAGCCACAGGGCAGTCCCCACCTCCCAGGCCCAGCCCGGGGTGGGCACTGACCCCGCCACCAGCCGGCTCCGGGCGCCGGCGGCCCAGCTGCCGCAGCATCTCCTCGCAGGCGGCGATGGTGTCCAACAGCTGCCGCTGCCGCTGCTCCACCGCGTCCAGCAGCTGCTGGGCGCGCTCATCCCGGGGCGGCTGCGGGGGTGGCCTCCCGCCGAGCCCCAGCCCCGCCTTCCCACGGTCCACGCCGGCAGCCTCCCTGCCCGGGAGAGAGCGACAGACACACGGTCAGGGCCGGCGCTCGCGCGGGGTCCAAGCCCCTTCCCCCCGCCCCGACGGGCCCCCTCTCACCCCCGTGACCAGTCTGAGCCCGGGCCCCATTCCATCTCCGCCTGCGCGGCCCGACCACCGCCCCCCTTTCGGCCGCCCCCCTCCCCAGCGCTGCGCTAGGGCTCCGCAAAGCTGCGCCCCGCCCCGTCCCCACCGGTCTCCTTCAATCCTCCTGGGGGTCGCTGTCCCTTTAAGCTGCCCGGCGCGGAGGTGGGGCCGAGCCTCCTCGGCCGGAAGCTGCCTGAGCGCGTCACTTCCTCCCGGAAGCGGGCCCGGGCGGATGTCTCCGGCGCGTCCGTGCAGGGGGCTGAGGGCCGCGGTGGCTGCCAGCGTGGGGTTGAGCGAGGGGCCGGCCGGCTCCGCCCGGAGGGGCCGCCTCCTCCGCCCGCCGAGCCCCGCTCCGGCGGCGCCCGGGGCCCGGCTGTTGCGGCTCCCGGGGAGCGGGGCCGTGCGGGCCGCGAGCCCGGAGCGCGCCGGCTGGACCGAGGCGCTGCGGGCCGCCGTGGCCGAGCTGCGCGCCGGCGCCGTGGTGGCAGTCCCCACCGACACGTTATATGGCCTGGCCTGTTCGGCGAGCTGCTCGGAGGCACTGGGCGCTGTGTACCGCCTCAAGGGCCGCAGCGAGGCCAAGCCGCTGGCCGTCTGCCTGGGCCGCGTGGCCGACATCTACAGGTGAGGCCGCCCCGACCCGGCCCCGCTGGGGGCGGCACCGCGGGAGGGGCTTCCGGTGACAGGCTTGGGAGACTGAGGCGCAGAGAGCGGGAGGGGCTTGTCCAGGCTCACCCAGGAATCCGGAACTGGAAATGTGTATCGAGCACTTAACGTCTTTCAGTCCCTGAAAGAGATGCTAGGGCGCAGCGATGAATGAGGCAGACAGACAGGGTCCCTATTGGCGCTTTTGCGATAATGAGGGGAGGGGGTCGGGATTCCTACGGTTTAAAACAACAACAACAACAACAACAAAGGAAACAAACGTGATAGCTGAATTTAGTAGGGGATACCTGGAAGAAAAGGAAACACGTAGCGTGATAATGGTGCAGCAGTTGTAGTCTCGGAGACAGAGGTATGTGGGCTCCAAGCCGAGGGTGGTCCTCTGGTGCCCTACCTTCTCAAACTCAGGGAGGTGAAGAGAGAAGATAGATCCCATTGTAGTCCCCAGCGTTCCCTTTTCTAGATCTGCCTACCGTTTGGAATAAGACCAGCAGCGACCCTTCATTCTTGGATGGATTTGTGCCCTCCCTGTTTTCCAGGTACTGCCATGTGAGAGTACCTGAGGGACTCCTGAAAGACTTATTACCAGGACCAGTGACCCTGGTGTTGGAACGCTCAGAGGAGCTCAATAAGGACCTGAACCCCTTTACTCCTGTGAGTCAGATTTTCTCTTGTGTCCCCAGACTCCTGCCATCTGGCTTTCACTAGGATCCAGGCCAGAGCCATTCTCCACCCCTTCCAACCTTTCTGACTATCCTCTTTCCCCTTGCCTCCTAGCTTGTAGGCATCCGGATTCCTGACCATGCCTTCATACAGGATTTGGTCCAGGTGTTTGGGGGACCACTCGCTCTCACCAGTGCCAACCTTAGCTCCCAGGCCAGTTCTCTGAATGTCGAGGTAAGTTACCCAGTCCTCCCCCCAGAAACATCACCAGGCCAGACACAGTTTCCTCTGAACCGGTGGGGTTGATGGTTCACTGGAATGCCTTGCAGGAGGCTCACCCATTTAGTCTGATGGTGGGAAGTCTGTCCAGTTGGCAGGGGTAGGGTAGCGGGGATCCAAATTAAAGAATCTTGGAAAGGTTTAATTAAAAAGCTTGAGAGGTGAGGCGGAGAATTGTTTTTTCCTGTTGTCTTTTTAATAATAAGAAACATCATGGTAAATGTAACTCTTTCCCCCTTTTTGTGGTGGTAGCTGTCTGAAAATCTAGTTAGGCAGTAAGTCTTTACAACAGTGCTGTAAAGAAAGTGAAGGCTCTGAAAAGTTAAATCACTTGGCCCAGGGACTCCTGACCCTGTTCTTTTCCCTGGTCACTAGCCAGGTCAAAGAAAGGATCATCATAATTCTGTCTTGACTGCATAGCTTGAAACGAATGAGGACACAAAGAAATGTCACTTGCCACACATTTTTCTTCTTCCTGAACTTAAATGTAAAACATAGCACAGTGATGGGGTTTTCCATGCCCAGACCTAGAGAGTGGCTTCAGGGGCCTTAGAAACTGAGAGCCCAGCATGCTTTCTTATTCTGGAACTGCGGGCTTTACCTGGTGGCTTATGCCTGAGGCAGTGGGGATGGGGGTAGGGGTATTCTTGTCAGCAAACAATTGACCCATCCAACACAGTGACTGGTGGTTATGCTTCTCCATCCCAAACGCCGAGGCCTAGCCACCATAGCAGGGTTTTCATGAGTGGTGGTGGTGGGGAGAGTGGGCAATGCTCTAACCGCTTAACAATTCAGGCCACGGATTTCGGAGGGGGTATCCTTCCTGCAGCCCAAGGATTGACTGCTGGTGGTGTGCGTATGCAGGCCCCACCCTGTCTTCCTCTCCCTGCCCTTATCCAGAGTTCTCCTGAGATCCAGGAAATGCCCTGGATGAAGTAACTTGCATGTGGTGACACAAATTGGGGCGAAAGTTCAGGGTAGAGCCTACATCTTTGGACACCCACCTAGGACTCCTGTCCTTGTACCTGTATGTCCCCAACAGAAGCGCCGTGTGGAATCTCCTCTTGGATAGCTAGATTTTCTTTAAGCTCTAGATGGGTGTTATTTGAGGTGCTAACCTGGGGTGGTTCCAAACCTCATAGGATGCCATGTCCTAGGTCCTAACTGACCTTAACTGTATGAGGTTCCTTCCTCTGCTTAGAGGAAGATGCCTCCTGTTTTAGAAGTGTGTGGTCTTCGTCTTCTTATGAATGCTGCGTGCAGTGTGACATCATTGCAGATGCCAGGGGTAGTATCCATGCTCTTCCTCTCCCTCTTCTCAGGAGTTCCAGGACCTCTGGCCTCAGTTGTCCCTGGTCATTGATGGGGGACCAATTGGGGACGGCCAGAGCCCCGAGTATCGCCTGGGTTCAACTGTGGTTGACTTGTCTGTACCTGGAAAGTTTGGCATCATTCGTCCAGGCTGGTGAGTCTCTTTGCTGTGGCATGGGGATAGAATTTTAGGAAGGCTGAAAGGTGCAAAAAACAAAACAAAAAAAACCCCCCAAAACCAAAAAACCTTAACAAAATAAAGATTGGCACTCCTATCTTGTCCTGAGCAAGGTGGGCAGGTTTGGAGAAGTGGTGGATGGAGGAGGGCTAAGTTTGCTAGTGTGTGCTGGCTTTTTGAGGACTCAAAGGATTCATCACGGGTTTGGTGAAGAGAGCATAGTTAAGATCAGAGGGTTTAGAGGTCGCTGATCACCAGACTCTGGTGGGCTCAGAGCTTTGAGAAGTCGAACTTTAACTGCCCTCCATTTCTTCCTCAGTGCCCTGGAGAGTACTACAGCCATCCTCCACCAGAAGTACGGGCTGCTCCCCTCACACTGACCTGCTTGTGCATCTCGGGAAAAGGGAGGGCCCGAGGACTGGTGCTGGACACTGTGTGTCTGTCCACTGGGGACTGGCCAGGCCTCATTGACAGAGGCCACTGGGACTGCAGCGTCCCTAGTCTGACTCATTAAGGGAGTGTGTCTCTCTGAACCCTGTAGACCAAGCCCCGGAAGCTGCTGGTTTCGTCTCACACGTGGTGGGGGAGGTCATAGTTATTATCTGTAATTTCATATATCAGCCAAAAGCTGACTTAGAGACTTTGAGAACATTCCTAGGATGGCCTTGTTCTAATAAGTTTCTTTTTAAAAAATCTTTTTTGAAAAATAATTTGAGGAACAGATTTGGAATCCAGTCGGAGCCGCCTTTCTGGGGGGTAGGGCATTTAAGGTCCAAAGCAGCCACAGCACCAGCTGGTGCTACTCAGGTCTCCAGTGACCAGAGGCATGTACTTAGGCACCTGAAGCTGGAACCAGAGTAGGATAAAGATTGTTGAGCCACAGGCCCAACACTGTTTACTCTGAACTGGAGAGGCCGGTGGTGTGGTTTGCGGTAAGGCCTGGTGAAGAGAGTCAGCATTTTGGACTCATGGTGGGCAGTGAGCTCAGTTGGCAAGGGGCGGAGAAGTCCAAATCAAAGAATACTGGAAAACAAATCTCCACTATTCTTTTCAGCCAGTGGCTTTTTTTTTTATTTATTCATAAAATAAATTATAATGAGTTATGCCTCTAGTACCTTTATTTGAATCCAGTGTGTACTCAGAGCCTTTATCTTTATTTATATGTATACCAGCTGTGAAACAGAATTATTCTTGGCTATTTGAACCTTGTTTTTCTTTAATAGAAAATGTTTTGTAAATAGTTTATATTTCTTTTTTTGAATTATTTCCTTAGGGGTAGGATTACAGGGTCAAAGTGTATGAACATCTTTATGGCTCTTGCTACAGATGAGCCTTTGAAAGAACTGATCAAGCTGCAACGAATGAGAATTACTGCTCCTGGCCCCAAGCTTGCCACACTTTTAGTACTTTTCAAACCGTGTATGTGTGAAATGAAGCCTCAGGGTTTCTCCCTTCTGTAACGTACTGCAGGTCGCCATCCAGCGCTGTGCTCCTGTCCTCATCGGCCCTGTCCATCGGAGGCATTCAGTGCCCATTACCTAACTGGAGCTCCCATGGTAATCCATAGGCCCCCATCTCCTCCCCTCCTGCCTTGCACCCTAGTCCCACAACTGGGATTCAGGCTTGAGCCCATAAAGTAATGCACGTATTTCCAAGTAGCTCCTAAATCTTGCCAAGAAGGTGTTCCAGGGCCTGCTTTGAGGGCCCCAACAAGTATATTCGTTTATTTGTAAATAAGCATGGTTAAATATCCCCTCTAAAAATCTCGTTTGCACTCCTCGTTTCTTAAAGCATCCTCACTCTTCCTTGTGCAGACACTGGCCAGCCCATCTCACATGTCAGTTTGTCACAGCATTTGAAGGAGGGCTCAGAGTTCAGGAAGGCTTGAAGAGAGCAAAAGGAATGCTTACTTGAGAAGACCATGTCATATTTAATTAATACAAATCACAGTAGCACTGAAAATGGCTCTACTGAGTGGGCTTCATTCGGTTTAGGCAGCTATAGGGAGGGAGGATGTCCTGGTCCTCTCCCTGGAGCTAACTGGTCATCTGGGGAAATGTGGCCTCTGGGGCACAGAGGTATTTTCTTAGAGGAAAAAAGAACGGAACTGCCAGCACTGGACAGAACTGCGAAAAAGGAAAATCTGTGCTCAGGCACTACCTACAAGGCCACGCCAAATAAGGAAAGCTGGATCCTGGAAGCTTCTGGAAGAAAGGAACCTTTCCGTGTGAAGTCTCTCCCCGGTGCCTAGCACACAGTCAGGTGGTCCGTTAGTATGGCTGAGTGAATGTACGAACGCCCAGGGTTATTTCCTGATCGCTGTGTTCAGGAATCTACTGGGAAGGGCTTAAACCTAGAATTTCTCTTTTGGGAGGTCTCAGAGGTGGTTCCCTCACTTGGAGAAGACAGATGCTGTGGGAAGGACGCTGCAGAGGGAGCAGGGCGCGTGCTTGCCCGGAGCCCTGACCCCTCCTAAGAGCAGTGCCCTGGGCACTGCTACGCAACACCAACCTGCTGAGTTCTAAGCTCGAAGGGATTATTTTACGACAAGATGTGGAGCGGCCCTGAGCTGAGTCCAGTCACCTGCCAGCCTCTTTGTTCCCCTCTCTGGAACCCTGCCTCACTTCCTGTCCCTGCAGAGCACCCCAGCACCACATGCCCGAGGAACAAGCTCTGTTCCACACGGGCCCAGCCTGATGGCCCAGCCAGAGGCGCCCCGCTGCCGACTGGGAGACTGGCGAGTGCCTCTAACCTCAGCTGAACCCTACACGGTGACACCTTCCAGGGAGGCCAGGACATTGGCACCTCGTGGCCAGGCTCCTCACATCAGCCATTGCTCCTTCTCTTTGATGAAGTGCTCTGCCCAGCGGCGAGTCAGCTCCAGGTACAGGCTGGGCCGGTGAGGCAGGTAGTCCAAATACAGACGTGTTGGCGTCTTCTTGGGGATGGCCTTCTCGATCTGGGTGCCCTCGTGCCACTCGTTGAAAGATGTGATGGAGACGATCTCGGGCCTCACGGTCAGGGCTGCCTGCAGGGCTGTCTCATAGTACTTGCCATTGACCCTGTTCCGAGTATTGTGGTTGTTCCAGGGCCGGATGCTGGTGTCTATGTAGCCAGGCCCCACGCTGGGGATGAACATGAGGTTGTTGGCATCACAAAAGCTCTTCACGGCTTTCCAGTTCTGATGGGAGGAGCCGAAGGAGAAACCATTGGAGGCGAAGTATGTGTACATGCCATCAAACCCGGCAGCCAGGATGTCGTGGGTGTGGCCCTCTTCCACCAGCAGTGCGATGAAGACCCCATCATAGGGGGTGTTGCGTATTGAGTGGGGCCCGTTGGGTGTCAGGAGGTGGGCCCAGGCCTCCGGGGATGTCAGGTATGAGTCGTAGATATAAAAGAGTGGGAGGCTTTTACCCATGCTGTTCTTATAGCGGTAAAATGCACCATGGGAGCCATACCTGAGGAATGGAAGGGAGAAGAACCTGAGCTGGTGGCCTAGGAGGGGAGCAGCCAGCACAGCCGTAGGACAAGCCATGGATCTGATCTTTCCTGATGTCCAAGGGTGATTTGGGATCCAGCCAGTCCCTACGGTTGTACTCCTCATGCCTCTAAGCAAGAACCTAGTTCCCACCCTCCTCTCCCCAGCCTCAGCCTCCCTTCATTCAAGCTTCACTTCCTTGTCCCACACCACGGCATCCTTCTCTTCCTTTGGGACCGCAGCAGCAGCCAGCTAACTGGTCTCCAGGCTCCCACTTCTCGTTCCCTATAATCCACTCTGAGGCACAAACCAGATCTGACTGCTCCTGACTGAGACCTGCAAGGCTCCTGCTACTTGATCTGGCCCTGCGCACCGCCATCCCTGCTATTACCCCATCTCTACACACCCGCTACACTGGCCTTTTATTCTGCTGTCAAGTTCGTCCCGTCATGGGCCTTTGGATCTGACAGCCCTCTGCCTGGAATTTTCTGCCTGCCCCAGATCTTTGCAGAGCTGACTTGTCCTTCAGGTGTTAGCTCACACATCCTCTCCTTAGGCCCACTTGACCACCCGTTCTCAAGTCTAGCACCCATTCTCAGATGTGCTCTAACACAATACCCTGCTCTATTCTTTATTATTACTTTCTCATAGTATGGGTCACTATTTGATTTTTCATGTGTAATTACTGTCTGCTTCACTGCATCCACACACTAGAATTTAAACTTCGCTAGTCCTTCCCATGACTGTACAACCGGGGCTTGGGACAGTGCCTGGACACCTGAAGGCACTCCAAATATTTTTTGAATGAATGGATGAAACCTGCGAACACTATACAAGCCACTTTCATGTATATTAACTCATGTTAATCTCACAAGATTGAAGGTTAAGAGGCTGGCATCAGATCACAGATCGGAGGCTGCGGAACTGGACTTCAGACCCAGGTTGCTGACTCCAAGCCCAGTACTGTGTTTCTGTGAAGTAGCTGCTGAGGCACCGGCATGCTGCCCTGGGGTCTCTTGACCTTCCCCTCTAAATCTGTCCCCGCCCCCGTTTTGATCCCCATCGAAATCAGGCCCCACAGCAGCCTTACGTGTCAATGATGTACTTGATGTTGTCATGCAGAGTGATGTCATCCCGGCCCTTGTAGGGTTGGATATGGAAGGCCACCTGCCACAAACAGAGGAGGTACTGGTCAGGGGAGTATAAGGCTCATGCTCCACCAGGGCTTGGAGGATGCCTGGCAACAGTGGGCATAACAAAGATAAAAGCAGCCACTGGCCTTAGGGCCAAAAGAGGAGGGGCATGAAGCCTGACTGCCTCCCACAGCAGGGCATCTGGGAATCATTCTGACAGGATGTCACTGGATGGCTAATAGGTTTAAGCTTATGTGCCGGCTCCATGTGATTGGCACCAGCTGTCTGAAACCATGGGAAGAAGTTTGCTGAAGCTGTCAGGCAGGGTGCTCCGATCTGTTAAACGTGTCGGTGATGGGCTCAGGAACAGGGGTGGGGCTCCTCTCTGCTGTTTCTCTTCCTTCACCACAGGAGAGGGGAATGACTTATTTGGTTCATTTGGGGGAAATAACTGGACATGGTAGCTCCTCTCCATCATTCCTCTTGAAAGTGTGCCCGCCTACCTGTATCTACTACTTGAGGCTCAGCACTGCCTCCCGCCAGGAATCTGAGACATTCAGTTTCTGGGCCCGTTTGGCACTGCCTGCCCTCTATCCAGAGTCAGGGTCTCCAACTTAACCTCTGTCACAGGGATACTTATTCAGTCTTCCATTTCTCCTATCTTTAGTTTTCCCAACCCCCCCCCACAATTCAAGAAAATAAGAGTGATAGGCGCTATTTATTAGAACACCCCCCCCCACACACACACACACCACACTTGATGTGTATTTGCCATACCTGGGCGAAAGCCAAAAACGAACCCCTGGGGGCAGAGAAGGGGAAATCTCCAGAATGGGCCAAAAAGCGTCTGACCTCTTCTTGGACACTCACCTGGATGTTGTACTGATGGGCCGTGTCGAGAATGGCAGGTACCAGGTCGTCTGAGGGTTCCCCGTTATCATCAGCCATGCCAGGTGGGTACCAGGACAGGACCAGGACGCCTGAGACATACAGAAGCTACTTCAGAAACACACAGTACCCCCGCAACACAGATGCGTTTCCTCCCAAATCGTCTCCAACTGCAAAATGGTTTCCGAATGAAACCTTAAGCGAGGCTCCTGCCAGGTTCACTTCCTGCAGATCAGATCCCAGAGCCTAGCGTCCCGGAGCTGTCCACGCCCACGGTGCTGAAGCTCAGCGGCAGCGGGAACCTTTGCGCACCAGGCGGGGAAGGAGCCTGAGAAAAGCCAGTAGGACTCGAGCTTCCGCTTGCATCCGCAAGAAGTAGAACAAAAGGAAATGAGTGGATAATGCCACACCCATCTGGAAGCCACGGTCCTCTCTCTGGAGAAGAGGGGTACCTCTAAGTTCCCACAGGGAGAAGAGCCCCACGCAGAGGTTATCTTATGCTTCCTGAGGGAAATAACATTTGTCTCGGCTGCTTCTTTAGACTAAAATCCTAAGGGATAGCCTCTGTGTTATTTATCTGGTAATATCTCCCACCACTGTCTCTGTCATTCAATTCCCCCCACCCCTTCACTAACCATCTCTAGATAAATTGAAATGTGTTCTAAAATCCAGGAAATTCAGTGACACGATCTGAAAGAAGTGAGCCTCTCCACCAGAGCTTCTGCCTACAAAAGAGGCTCCCAGGGACCTCTTTCCAAGCAGAGTACTTGAAGAAAAGCTCCTGCCCCCCTACTGTAAACAGCAAGGTCCATCATGCAACATGGGCAAACTTTCCTTTCTGCAGCTAGCAAAAACTGGAAGGGTTGCTGCCCTATCCTGTATCTGGTGTGAAACCATTGGCCATTCCAGGCGTCGCTTCTCTGAACCCCACACCTGCAGGGCCAGGATGGCCAGTCCTCGCTTACCCAAGCCTAGAAGCCCAAGAGACATGAAGACTTTCTCCCTCTCCTCGCTATCCCTCCTTGGGACGGCTCGGAGCAAATGCCTTCTTCCACTGGCCCTCCCGGCAGCTCCGCCCTATGAAAGGGCCCTGCTGTGAGGGGTCAGATGGCAGAGACGGGGGAGTCTTAATACTAGGAGGTGGGGGGCCGCGCTGCGTGGTAAGAGCTGAATGAAAATAGAAGGACGGGAGTAAGAAGCCAAGCGGAAGGGTGAGTGGGACCAGAGGCCCGGTGACAGGACCAGCGGGAGTTGGGGTGTAGAAAGAATGGTGAAGCTGCGGAACAGGGCAGCCCGGGGGTGGGGGGAACTCACCGATGGCGGCTTCCTTGAGCTGGGTCATGTGCTCCCGCAGCACGTCGGGGTCCCGGGAGCTGTAGGGCCCCAGCTCTGGGTAGAAGCTGGAACCCAGGTCGTCGGGAGGACTATGGCGGCCGCGGGGGTAGCTGGCCGAGATCTTGGGGTCCCAGTGCGGCACCATGACGTGGTCCCAATGAATGTAGTGGCCCTCGCGCCGCGGGCTCCCGTACCACGAGTAGTAGAAGGCGTGCAGGTCCGAGTAGACGCGCAGACTCTGCCCGGGGACGGGCTCGGCCTCCGCGGGGGCCGGGCCCGGGGGACTGCCTGGGCCAGCGGTGCGGGGCGGCGGCGGCGGCGGGGGCGGCGCGGCGGGGGCAGCCGGGGCCCGGGCGGCGGGCGCGGGGGCTCCCTCCGGGCGTCGCTCAAAGGGCGCCAGCTCCAGGCCCGGGCCCAGCGCCGGGAGTCCGTCCGGAGCCTTGAGCGTGCGCAGGCCCATGAGGGTGCCGAAGGCGAAGAGCAGCACCAGGAACAGCGCGATGCAGGCGCGGCGCCGCCGCCGGGCCATGGCGGCCCCTGCGCTCCCCGCGGCCCGCCCGGCTACCGCCCCGCGCGCCGCGCCATGGCCGCCCGCCCGGCTCCCGCGCGCCGCGCAGCCCGCGCGCGTCCCAGGGAGACGGCGACGCCGAGCGCGGCGTGGGCGGCTCCCCGCCTCTCCCCCGCAGTGCGGGCGGGCCCGGCACACAGAGAATGCAGATGGCGCCGACCAAGTGGTCAGGAGCCGAGGGGGGAGTGGACGAGAGGAGAGGCGAAGAGTAGCAGAACTGCGAGTTCCCGGGCCAAAGGAGCAGGGGCCTAGTCAAGCTGCGTGGCTCGCGGAGCATTTGTCGCCTTTCGGCCCGGGCCAGTGGCGTAGAGGCACCCAGTGGGGGAAAAGGAGTGTCCTCGTTCCGGAGCCCAGGAGAAGGTCCGGGCAGCGGCGGCAGAGGGCAT
The DNA here is from genome assembly GCF_024610735.1 of Ursus americanus. Lineage (NCBI taxonomy): Eukaryota > Metazoa > Chordata > Mammalia > Carnivora > Ursidae > Ursus > Ursus americanus. The sequence continues at coordinate 2,311,648 of NC_142159.1, forward strand.
GGGAGCAGAGGGCAGGGTGGGGAAGAATGCGACTGTCAGTGTCCGTCTCTCTCTCCAAGGATTTCCTTACCCACTGATCCCTCTTTACTGACTTCACTAACAGCCTCCGTTCTGATCTCAGTGACCTCCCTTCTTTGCATTCGCCCTCCATCGCTCGGACCCCCTCTCACACCCCAGGCAGCCTCTGAAGCTTGGGGCGCCGGGGAAACCCCAGGGGTCAGACGCTGCAGACACTGGCTAGAGCGTGGAAGGACGAGGGAGACCGTGACTTGCACAAAGTCACACGAACATGGCCTAAACCCAAGGGTCAGGACTGGCTGGAGGGAGCTCTTGTCACTGGCCAGACTGCTGGGTCTCAGGCCTGTTGTCCAGAGCTGTTTGTCCTTTCGCGAACTCCTAGAATCGGTGAGGACTGAATGAGATAGTTACCCAAAGGCACTTTATACGAGGCCTGACAAAATTAGCACTCAGTCCATGTTCGCATTCTTTCTGGACTCAGCTCCAGAAGGCAGGCCCTGGGTGATTATTTACCCTTCTAGATTCAAGGGGGGCTGCAAGAGCAGGGTTTGACACTCAGTTCCCAGGTCTGTCTGCTGCGTGAATACCAGTCTCTGGTCTGATACTCTATAGGCAATGATAACTTTTTCACTCAACACTGAGTTCCTACTCTGCATTATTCGTTATTTCATTTATTCAGAAAACAGTTTTGTTTATTGTCTGCCTCCTTCACTGGTCCTCGAGGACAGCAATCTTGTTTCATCAACTGCTCTAGCTACAGTATCTACAACAGAGCTTGGCATAATCGTAGGCACCTGATTCTTCTTTCTTACGTGAAAGAATTGTAGGAAACCCAGGAAGAGGAGGAGCAAAGTTGGGAAGTGTGGGTAGGTCTGGAGCCCAGGAAAGAGAGTTTGAGAGAATTCATAGTAGTAAGTGTGAATTAAGTAGGATGCCTTCATCTCCAAGTAGCAGACACCTGATTCAAACTGGCTTATGCAATATGGAAATGTATCATCTCACAATGCTGGAAATCGAACGGGAGGGCAGAGCGAGTAGATTCCCTGGTTCAACGTCATTAGGTTCCCGTTGTACCAGTCATGGACACCAACCTGAGATGCTTCGTCTCACTGCTCTGCTGTGCCCACCGTTGACTACATACCGAAGCTGGCTCCCCTCATATCACAGGATGACTGCTGGGGGCAACTGAGGCAGCATGCTCCCCTTTCCCATCCAACAGGCAGATTTCTCTTTCCTAGAAGTCCTAAGCAAGCTTCTCCTGAAATCTCACCAGTCTAAGCTGATTAAGTCCTGTACATCCCAAACAAATTGTTGCCAAGGGGGATGGAACTGCCCTGACTAGATTAGATTAAATGTTTGGAGAGGATTAAACGCTGGGGAGAAGACCATGCCGTCTACCATGGAATTAGATGACTCTGGAAATGATTAAGAATGGGAAGAGAAAAAGAATAAGGAAGGAACTTTCAGGAACAGCAGCACTTATGCATTGGGCAGAGGTAGGACAGCATATGAGGGAAGCTGAGGAAGAATCAGGAAAGAGGAAGTAATGATGAAGTTTTTTATTTTGGGTTTTTTTGGGGGGGGTTGGAATGTTGTTGTGTGTTGGTGGGGTCCAGAGCTGATGGTCAAGAAAGAATTCTTGAGACGTTTAGGGTGTAAACTGGTGGTTTTATTGAAGTACAGGGACAGGACTCATGGGCAGAAAGAGCTGCTCCCTGAAGCTCCCTGCTGCCCCGGGATTGGGAGGGGCAGTGATTATATACCTTGGGGGTGGGGAAGTAAAGATAAGGGAAGTTCCAAAAGGACTTTCCTATGCTAAAGAAGACTTGCAGGATCCTGGAGGAATGTTACAATCTGCCTATCTCAAGTAGTTGTCAATGGGCTCCAGGTTATGTGGACATTTAATTTTATCTTTATTTTCGTCTGCCATTGTTTCCCACACCAGTAAGAGAAGTGAGAGTGGATGGCAATGGTTTTAGAAAACTAGTGGAGCTTTCCCCATCTCTTAGTCATTCCCCCATCTCTTAGTCATTCCCCCATTTCTGGGAATGCCCTGCAATATAATGGTGGCTTCCACTGGCCATGCCTGGCGTCCCTGACACTACCGCCCAGCCGTAATAGTTTGAAATGGGGCTAGAACACTGACCCACAGGGAACCAATGAGAGTGTTCTGTTTCCCATTGTACCAGTCATGGACACCAACCCAAGGGTCATCAATTACAATCCTTCTTTGGGATTTTTCTCTCTGGTGCTGAGGGTAGATTCAATCTTTCTCTCTAAAAGTAATACCATTAGGGAACGAACAAGGAACAGAGAGGGACTTCGTGGTATTGGATCCCTGATTTCAGTTTTCCCTGAGGCCTGGTTTCAGTGTGAAACACTGAAATAATCCTCCAGTAAATTAACCTTTCGTTCTGAGCAAGATGAGTTCGTGGAGTCGACTTTACTGGTTGCCTGTCAATCTCAAGCAGAGATTGATAAAGGGACTTTGGAGCAGGGCAGGCATTTGGAAGGCCATCGTAGGAAGCAAGAGCAAGGAATTGAGGAGAATGGAACAAAAAAGAAAGAAGAGGCAAACATGTGAAGGGTGCACCATGGTGGTTGCTGCTACGGGGGCTTTGAGTCTGCCTTCTAAGACGCGTACAAATGCCTCCCAGAATTAAAATGTTACAGCTAAAGCAATTATCTGCTGGCCCCCATCATCCCCAAGTTGAGTGTTTTCCTTAGGGCTGTTAACTTCCTCACCCTTCTGGTCTCCTTTGTGCCAGGCAGGCTCCCGTGATGTCAGAGAAGGTCCCGAGGCAGGCATAAAGACAGAAAGACGCATCGTAGGTTTGAAGGGGGACGCTGCCCATGAGAGGTAAGTCCGGGCGTAGCACAACTGTCCACCCTAACTGTTCTGTCCAGAAAAAATGACTACAGACTTAGCAGCTTAAAACAGCAGGGAAGTGTCCTATCTCACGATATCTGTGAGTCAGAGGTCCAGGCTCAGTGTGGCTCAGCTGGTTTTCTGCTTAGTCTCATAAGACCAAAATCAAAGTGCTGGCAGGACTCTGCTCCTTTGTGGGGGCTTTAGGGACAGATCCGCATCCCAGATGGCTGGCATAGAACCTCAGTTCTGTGCAATTGTAGGACTGAAGTTCCCACTTCCTTGCTGGCTGTCAGGTGGGGGGTCTTTCTCACCTTCAGGAGGCTGCCTGCATTTCATGATTTGTGTCTGCCTTCCTCCATTTTCAGAGCCAGCAACGTCAGGCTCAGTCCTCACACACTGAACCTCTCTGACTTCCTCTGCTACTCGGAAGAGCGCAAGCGATCGTGTGATATATTAGGCCCCGTTAGGTGCGCCAGGATAATTTCTCTGTTTTAAAGCCAACTGATTAGCAACCTTAATCCCAACTGCGAAGTCCCTCTGCAGCGGTAACTGTATTAGTATTGGGAGGAGTAGCCCAAGGACAAGAACCTCAGGGGCAGGGACATCTCCAGAATTCTTCTTACCTCGGAAACTGTTGCCGGAATCAAAGCAAGCCAAGGGCTTGTGACTTGAGGCTTCAAGGTTGTCGGCTGCACCCACCGTATCAGTTAGAAGGTGTTTGGCTGTAAATAAGAAGGGAGAGAGCTAAATATGGCTAAAAGGAGTGCGTCTCCAACTTTAACATCGTATCAATCATTTGGGGGTTTTGTTAAAATGCAGATCCTGATTCAGGGGGCCAGGAGTGAGGCCTGAGATTCTGCATTTCTTTTCTTTTTTTTTTTTTTAAGATTTTATTTATTTATTTGACAGAGATAGAGACAGCCAGCGAGAGAGGGAACACAAGCAGGGGGAGTGGGAGAGGAAGAAGCAGGCTCATAGCGGAGGAGCCCGATGTGGGACTCGATCCCAGAACGCCGGGATCACGCCCTGAGCCGAAGGCAGGCGCCCAACCGCTGTGCCACCCAGGCGCCCCGAGATTCTGCATTTCTAATAAGATCTCAGGTGGTGCTGATTCTGGTGGTCTCAGACCACATTTTCATGCTTAAAGTATAGTAAGCTTATGACCCCACATTTTGAGGAGTCTTTAGATAGGCTGGTTTTAGAGATGGTTAACCCAGTGGTTCAAAGACACCGGGGTATCATATTGCCTTATCTGTGGTTTCTTTGGCCTTCCCCTCATGGTTGAAAAAGGATGGAAGCAATCCCCAGCATCGCATTCCCTCCTGACAATATCCAGATGCAGAAGAGGAAATGGCTGTCTTACTTTTTCTTTTAGGAAGAAAAAAGAAGTGACATGCCCCCAAGGATGTGGATTAGAATAGCTCTGGGAGCCAGAAGACAGGGGAGAGTTACCTCCAAAACTCTGAGGGAGAATAACTTTGAACCTAGAATTCTATAACCAATTTAACAAGTGTAAAGGGAGAATAAAGACATTTTTAGGTATCCAAGGTCTCGGTTTTTTTTCCCCATGTCTCCTTTCTTAGGAAGCCACCAAAAGATATAATGAGAAGGTAAATTTTAAAAGGTAAGGGGAAACTTGGGATTTGGTAAAAAGGAAATCTAAGAAAGAAAAGCTTTGGGGAGCCCAGAATGACAGCTGGGCAAGTCCAAAGAACGGTCTGCCCCCAAGGAGTGGAAAGATACCCTAGGGCAGGTGTGTCCAGGGAATGACTGAAATTGATAGACATCCTGATATACAACCCAGTCCCAACTTTCCTCTTCTGTGACTGTATCGTTATTTTAGGTTAAAATCACTAGTAGATACATTATGATTTATAATACTTTCCACTCTTGAACCAAATGTGAACTACGATTATACTTCCTTCCTTGTATAATTTTTGTTTCTCCTGGAGTTAATAATTCCCCCTTTTCCCATTATTTGTTTACTGTATCTTTATTCATTGTCTCTCCTAAACTCTCCAACACAACTATAGACATTCTTTGAATACTGTCTTCTACCTATTTCTCATATGAGGATGTCTATCAATCAGTGAATAAGGAAGAGTGATCAGATGATGATAAGGGCTGTAGAGAGAAAAGCAAGCCCGGGTGGAGGGAGGAGGGCCAGGGTGGAGAAGTTTTGTAATTTTTGTAGATTGGTCAGGGAAGACCTCACTGCAAGGGTGACCTGAAGGGAGAGAAGAAGGAAACCATGCAGACATTTGGAGGAAAAGAGTTCCAGGCAGACAGAGCAGCAAGTTCAAAGTCTTGGTATAGATCTAGGTACTGAACATACCACAGTGAAACAGGCATGTCAGCTTTATGCCTTGGTGGAGTTTGCACAGAATGCGGTGACCAGAGCAGCTGCCGGGGCAGGCGGAGGCCTCTGGCAAGAAGAGGCATCTCCATTTGCTGCTGCCCAGTTTGGTGCAATGGAATTAAATAAAAGACATGAATTGGAGTGCCTGCTCATTCACACACACACACACACACACACACACACACACACACCTGCTTAAGTGGCCATTTTGTTCCCTTGATCATGGCTTTTGGACCGGTAACAGACACCTGACCCAAGCTGGACAATTAGATTCCTCCCCCAAGAATTTGCCAAAATTGGCTGTGGGGAGGTAAGTTGAAAGGTCATGCAGGCTCAGGGACACAGCAGAAGCCAGAGTAGACATGACAAGTCAGGTAGACCATGAAAAGCCAACGTCATGGGGAGACCAGAGTTTAAGAGCAGATGCCATGAGGAGGCTGAGGTGAGCACTGTCTACAAAAAGGAAAATGCAGCAATTATGCTACGAGAAGAAGAAACTAGAGATCATTTGACCTCAGGGGGAAAGAGGAAGAGAGAGCAAGCAAAAGAGGGTGTTTTTTTTTGTGTGTGTGTGTGTGTTTTTTTTAAGGAGAAATCAGCTGTCTCCATATCTGGCAGCTTTCAGACCTGCTTCATTTGCCACCAGGTCGTCCGGTTCATTCTTGGTAGATATTTCCATCCACCCAGTAAGTCTTCTCTCCTACACATGAGTGGATATGACTCTTTCCGTCTGTGGTCCCCATGATTCCTGTCCCCTGGTGTGCATGTCCTTCTGAAATCCTCTCCCCTGCGTGTGCGTGGTACCTGTGACTTGCTGCAAACCAGCAGAATATGCCAAAAGTGAGAAATTCTGTAGATGTAGTTACGGTCCCAGATCAGTTGAGTCTGAGTTAATTAAAAGGGAGATTATTCTGACTTAATCATGAAAAAGGCCCTTAATGGAAGGACTAGGTGCCCCTGAGGTGATAGATTCTTACAGCTTGATGAAGTGATCAGCCACTTTGGGAAGCTCATATGGCAAGGAGCTGTGGGCAGCCTCCAACCAGCAGCCAGCAAAAATCCAGCCTCCTCAGTCCTACAGTCATAAGGAAATGCATTCTGCCCACAAAGTGAATGAGCTTGGAAGTGAATTCTTCCCTAGTCGAGCCTTTGATGAGAATGCAGCCTAGCGAACACCTTGATTGCCGGCTGTAAGACCCCGAGCAAAGGACCCTTCTAAGTTGTGCCCAGAACTGACCCATGGACAATGTGAGATATTATTATATGTATTCTCGTAAGCTGTCAAGCTTGTAGTGATTTGTTAGTACAGCATAGAAAAGTAACACACTGTCCTTCCAACCAATTTTGACCAAACAAATAGGCTTGAAATTTTTAATCAGGATGCGCAGGTTCTAGTCTAAGCTTTGCAGAAGTTTTCTTGGACCCAGGCAAATGTCTTTCCCTCTCTGGGCCTCAGGTTCCTCATCTGTACAATGGGCGAGTGGACTAGTGGAGCTCTGATGTCCTTTCCAGTTGCAATGTTTTGGATGTTGTCCCTGACCACTGGCCTATTGTGGAGTGATGTATGTTGACTCCATTTCTTGTCTCAGAGGGCTCCAAAACACAATTACTGCCCTCATCTGAGGGTGTAAATCCTAACTCTTTGTTTGGTCTTCCAATTTTGCCACAGTCCTTTTGTGAAACCATGCAGCCTCCCCTGCTGGCCCTATTAATATTAAAATGTTTGGGGGTAAGGAGTGAGGAAGGGACTGTGTTTGAATTGCTGTCTGTAGTCTATAGTCGAAACCACATTATATGAAAGGATACAGGTGTTTCTTTTAACCCTGGATCACCATAGGACCTCTTCCAGGGGTTTTGAGGAAGGAATGTTTTGAAGCTAAGGAAGATGCTATGTGGGAGAGAAGGGAAAGAAGAGAGCAAAGGAAGGAGACAGAGACAGAAACAGATACACAGAAAGAGAGAAATGGATAGATGCTATTTTGTTTTATTTTTGTTTTAAGATCTTTTTTTTTTTTTAAGTAATCTCTACACCCAACATGGGGCTTGAACTCTCAACCACAAGATCAAGAGTTACAGGCTGTACTGACTGAGCCAGCCAGGTGCCCCGGATAGATGCTATTTTAAAGATAAAACAACTGAGAGATTACTGGGAAGGTAGAAAAAGAATTTTTTACACCATTGTCAAGTAATGGCATACATCGGTAGAGGACACAGTTGACTCTTGAACAGCACGGTTTGAACTGCACGGGTCCACTTATACATGGATTTTTTCCCCCAATATATGTACTGGAAAACTTTTTGGAGATTTGTGCCCATTTGCAAAAACTCACAAACCACATAGCTTAGACATATCAAAAAAATTAAGAGTTGGGTATGTCATGTATTCATAAAACATGTGGATATTAGTGTATTTTATCATTTACTACCGTAAGATATACACACACCTATTATAAAAGTTAAAACTTGGGGCACCTGGGTGGCTCAGTCAGTTGGGTGACTGACTGTTGGTTTCAGCTTGGGTCATGATTTCAGGGTCGAGTCTGCATGAGATTTTTTTTTTAAAGATTTATTTATTTATTTTACAGAGAAAGAGAGAGTGCAGGTGAGAGGAGGGGCAGAGGGAGCGAATCTCAGGCAGACTCCCAGCTGAGTGTGGAGCCCATCCTGGGGCTTGATCCCAGGACCCTGAGATCATGATCTGAGCTGAAAACAAGAGTTGGCCACTTAACCGACTGAGCCACCCAGGCACCCCATCTGCTTGAAATTTTCCCCCCTCCCTCTCCCTCTGCTCCTCCCCGCCTCCTTCCCTCCTCCCTCTCTCTCAAATGAATAAATAAAATCTTTTTTAAAAAGTTAAAACTGGGGCACCTGGGTGGCTCAGCTGGTTAAGCATCTGCCTTTGGCTTGGGTCATGACCCAGGGTCCTGGGATCGAGCCCCGCCTCAGCTCCCTGCTCTGCAGGAAGCCTGCTTCTCCCTCTCTTTCTGCCTGCCGCTCTGCCTGCTTGTGCTCTCTGTCTCTGTCAAATAAATAAATAAAAATTTTTTTAAGTGAAAACTTATCAAAACTCACACAAACACTTACAGACCATATGTGACACCAGAGAAATGTAAGCCAAAGTAAAGAGGCAGGAGAAGTCATAACTGCGTAAGGTTAACTGCAGTGCGTACTGTGCTACCACGGTAATTTCGTAGCGACCTCCTGTTGCTGTTGCAGGGAGCTCGAGTGTTGTTAGTGTCTGCTTAAAACAGCATGTTATCAGAGAATACACTGGTGGCTGCCAGAGGAGAAAGAGGTGTGGGGACGGGTAAAATGGGTAAAGGGGAGTGGGAGAGAGAGGCTTCCAGGTATGGAATGACTAAGTCAAGAGGATGGAGGGTACAGTGCAGGGAGTATAGTTGGTAGTGTGGTAGTGGCCCTGTGCGGTGACGGATGGTAGCTAACCTGTGCCGGGCACAGCGTGAGCGTGGAGTTGTGGAATTGCTGTGTGGTACACCTGAAACGGGTGTGACACTGTGTCACCTCTACTTCAAGTTTTAAAAAGCAGCACGTGATTGATGCTAATCATCTCTGAGTGAGAAGCTGGTCTCTCCAGTAGGCTGGGTATTGCAGTGAGAAGTGATCTCTCATGGTTCTTGTGTTTTGCGGTTAGTACAATACTGGGAACTTTGAATATCACCGAGGGACCCATGTGAAACGCCACTAGTGATGCTGGAAGTGCTCCCCAGAAGCAAAGTCATGACATTACAAGAAAAAGTTGAATTGCTTGATATGTACCGTAGATTGAGGTCTGCAGCTACGGTTGCCCTCCATTTCAAGACAAATGAATCTGCTGTAAGTACTGTTGTAAAAAAAAAAAGGAAATTTGTGAAGCAGTCACTGCAGCTATGCCAGCAAGCACAAAAACCTTGCATTTCTTGCAGAGTACCTTTTTATCTCATATTGAAAGTGCAGCTTTTTTGTGGGTGCAGGATTGCTCTAAGAAAGTTATACCTATGGACTCTAATATGATTTGAGAAAAAGTGAAGTCATTATATGACAACTTAAAGCAAAAGGAAGGTGAAGGATCTTAAGTTGGAGAATTTAATGCCGGCAAAGGATGGTTTGATAATTTTAGGAGGAGGTTTGGCTTTAAAAATGTCAAGATAAAAGGAGAAGCAGCGTCTGCCAACCAAGAGGCAGCAGACAAGTTCCCAGATGCCATTAGGAAAACCATTGAGAATAAAGGCTACCTGTCTGAACGGGTTTTTAATGTAGATGAAAGTGCCCTATTCTGGGGGGGAAAATCCACGAAGGACATTTATTAGTAAGAAAGAGAAGCAAGCACCAGGATTTAAGGCAGAAAGGGATAGGTCAGCTCTACTGCTTTCTGCAGAGGCAGTCAGGTTTGTGATCAGGACTGCCTTCCCATATAAAGCTGCTAGCCCCTGAGCCTTGAAGGAAAAAGATAAATCCTGGTTGCTAGCCTTTTGATTGTACAATAAGAAGGCATGGACAATGAGAACGCTTTTTCTGGACTGGCTTCCTTGATGCATTGTCCGGAAGTGTCTTGCCAGTAGGACTGCCTTTTAAAGTTCTTTTGATATTGGACGATGCCCCTGGCCACCCAGAACCCCATGGGTTCAATGCCAAAGGCATCCAAGGGGTGTACTTGCCCCCAAACACAACATCTCGAATTCAGCCTCTAGATCAGGGAGTCCTAAGGACCTTTAAGGCTCATTACACATGGCACCCTACAGAAAGACTTGTCAGTGCTATGGAACAGAATCCCAATGAAGAGAATGTCATGCAAGTCTAGAAGGGGTTACACCACTACAGACGCCATCCCTGTTATTGAAAAGCTGTGAAAGCCATCAAGCCTGAAGCAATAAATTCCTGGTGCAGAAAACTGTGTCCAGATGTTTTATATAACTTCACAGGATTTACAAGAGAGCCAGTCAAGGAAATCATGAAAAAGATTGTGAATATGGCAGGGGCGCCTGGGTGGCTCAGTGTGTTAAGCGTCTGCCTTTGGGTCAGGTCATGATTTCGGGGTCCTGGGATTGAGCCCTGTGTCAGGCTCTCTGCTCAGCAAGAGAGTCTGATTCTCCCTCTCCCCTCTCCCCCTACTTGTGCTCTCTCTCGCTCTCTCTCTCAAGTAAATAAATAAAATCATAAAAAAAAAGATTGTGAATATGGCAAAAAAGGTGAGGGGTGAAGGGTTTAAAGATATGGATCTTGGAGGAATTCAAGAGCTAACGGACACCAGACCGGAAGAGCTAAGAGAAGATGACGTGATGCAGATGACTCCTTCCGAACCGGGTCCGGACAATGAGGGAGACACGGAGGAAGCAGGGCCAGAAAACAAACAGACATTAGACGATCTGGCAGAAGGGTTCAATTATTCCAGACTGCTTTTGACTTCTTTCATGACATGGATCCTTCTATGCTCAGGCACTGAAACTAAAGCCAACGGCGGAAGAAGGATTGGTACCGTACAGAAACATTTTTAGAGAAATGAAAAGGCAAAAATGGGTTAAACAGAAAAGACCATGTGTTTCCAAGTTGCACGGAGCGTGCCTGCCTCTCCTGCCTCCCTGCCCACCTCCTCCACCTCTTCCACCTCTGCCACTTCTGAGACAGCAAGACCAACCCCTCCTCTTCCCCCTCTTCTCCAGCCTTCCCAGCATGAAGACAGTGAGGCCAGAGACCTTTGTGATGATCCACTTCCACTTAATGAAAACAAATCATCGTCACGCTCTATAGTGAATAAGCTGACCTGTTGTGTACGTGTGCGCGCGTCTCCGTGTGAACATCTATTAACTGTACGGCAGGAGACGGTCTTTTCTCTCCTTGTCATAGACGTTTTGGGAATGAAATCCTATGTTTGATTTTTGTGTCATTATCACCATCATCACCTAAGTATTTGTCACATAGAACTCTGTGTACATAACTTGTGTGGAAGTGAGTTGTATGACCAGTGATGTTTAATACACAATTAATAATATGTTAGTTCTCATCCCTCTTTTATAACTTTGCTCTCAAAGAATTACATTACTGTACAGTATGCCTCTCTCTCTCTTGTCATTGGAGAAACTGTATCAGCTTATCACCATAGGTAAGTGAGTTTTTAAAAATGTAACCACGTGTCCAATAGTGTATTGTGAATATGACTGTGGTACTGTATGCCATAAAAATTTTATAATGATTCATTCATTAGTGTATAGGCGAGGCTACCATGAAGCAATCGTATCGATCACACTAGGCTACCATAAACTAATCATATTGCCACTTCCTCATCATCAATGCACGGATCATTATACCAGTAAATAAGCATGAATGTCTTTTTCACATTATCCTTCCATTTTTGATGTCTAGTGTTAGTAAAACATACCATATCTACAGTGCTTGTATCATGTAATAGGGTATCTATGTAGGTACTCACAGATGATTCGCCTTGTAAACAGACAACATAAACTTACAGTGTTGATAAATACAGTACAGTTCTATAAACATATTTTCTCTAGCTTATGATTTTCTTAACATTTCTTTCCTCTAGCTTACTTTATTGTAAAAATACAGTATATAATACATATAACATACAAAATATGTGTTAATCAGCAGTTTGTGTTAGGGCCCCTGGGTGGTGCAGTCGGTTAAGTATCTCACTCTTGGTTTTGGCTCAGGTCCTGATCTCACGGTGGTGGGATCGAGCCCACAGTGGGCTCCACACTCAGCGTGGAGTCTGCTTGGGACTCTTTCTCCCTCTCCCTTTCCCCCTCCCGCCGCAAAATAAGTAAATAAATCTTTAAAAAAAAAAAACCACTTTGTGTAATTGGTAAGGCTTCTGGTCAATAGTAGGCTATTAAGTTTTTGGTCCAAAGTTATACACAGATTTTCAATGGTACAGGGAGTTGGCATCCCTTATGCCAGCATGTTCAAGGGTCGACTTATTTTCCTCTAAGGATCTGGAGAATTCCTGTAACAAAGAGAGTGTCCACCAAATATTCCATGTGTTCCCCTATATTTCTCATTCTCCTTGAAATAAGAATAGAGCCATGTGAATGGACCTAGCCAATGATCTTTAAGCAGAAGTGATTTGTGTTACTTCTGAGCTGAGATAGTTAAGAATTTTGTGTGTCTTGGGGCATCTGGGTGGCTCAGGTGGTTAAGCGTCTGCCTTCGGCTCAGGTCATGATCCCAGGGCTCTGGAATTGAGCCCCACATTGGGCTCCCTATTCAGCGGGGAGCCTGCTTCTCCCTTTCCCGCTCCCCCTGCTTGTGCTCGCTCTCTCTCTGTCAAATAAATAAATAAAATCTTTAAAAAAAAAAGAATTTTGTGTGTCTTATACACCTCCCTCTTCCCCCATCACATGTTCCTGATTCTACAGGGTCAACATGTTAAAGCTTCTGTCAGTTTCTTCCCCCAAGGACTGTGAATGAAGCAGAGTCCCTACTAAGCCACCCTGAACATGTAATGAAAGCTAAAAATAAATTTGTTGAATTAGGTCATTGAAATTTGGTGGGATTTATCTGTTCAGAAGCAAGTAGTTAAATATACCAAGCGATAGTCTTTTGTGTGTGTGTGTGTGTGTGTGTGTGTGTGTGTACTATTTATCTTTATTTTTATTCATTTTATTTTGATTTAAATTTTAGGTAGTTAACGTACAGAGCAATACTGGTTTCTGGAATAGGATTCAGTGATTCATCACTTACATACAACACCTAGTGTTCATCGCAAGTGCCCTCCTTAATCCCCATCACCCATCTAGCCCATCCCTCACCCACCTTCCTCCATCAACCCTCAGTTTGTTCCCTATCATTAAGAGTCTCTTATGACTTATTTCCCTCTCTCCTTTTTTTCTTTCCTCCCTTCCCATGTGTTCATCTGTTTTCTTTCTTAAATTCCACATATGAGTGAGATCATATGGTATTTGTCTTTCTCTGACTTATTTTGCTTAGCATAATACACTCTAGCTCCATCCACGTGGTTGCAAATGGCAAGATTTCATTCTTTTTGATGGCTGAGTAATATTCCATTGTATACAGACCACATCTTCTTGATCTATTCATCAGCTGATGGACGTTTGGGCTATTGTTGATAATGCTGAGCAATACTTTTGTGCTATGTTCATATCACTGAGTGCACTCTGTCTTCCACGTTCATTCTTTTGCCCAAGTTCTCCTTTCTTGGATTCCCAGGAATCAGTTTTTATACTGCAGATGTGGAGGTGTGACGTGATGTGCTTTTGTATACTTTAAAGCTATGTTACTAGGTGGATACAAATTTAGAATTGTTGTATCTTCCTAATTCATTGACATTTTACTCATTATATAACATCGAATAATGCTTTTTGCCGTAAAGTCTAATTTGTATAATAGTTTTGCTTCACTGATTGTCTTTTAGTTACTATTTGTCTTTTCTTTAGCATATCCAAGTCCTTACATATAAGAGTTTTTGGGTTTTGTTTGTTTGGTTTTTTTGTTTTGGTTTGGGTTTTGTTTCTTGTTGTTTTTTTTTTTTTTAGAGTGGGGGGTGTGTTTTTTAGAAGGGCAGAGGGAGAGGGAGAGAGAGACTCTCAAGCAGGCTCCATGCCCCACATTGAGCCCAACACAGGGCTCAATTTCACGATCCTGAGATCATGACCTAAACCAAAATCAAGAGTCCAACGCCCAACCAACTGAGCCACCCAGGAACCCCTATATATATGATTTTTTAAAGCAGTAAAGAGTTGCTTTCTAAAAACCAATTTGACAATTTTTGTTTTTTAATAGGAGTATTTACTTCACTTATATTCAATAGCTATTTATACATTTGAGTTTCAAGATATTATAGTATTTGTTTTCTTTTTCTCCCACATGTTTTATGTTCCTTTTTCCTCTCATCTTTTAAACCTTTTTTTGAGGGGCACCTGGGTTGCTCAGTTGTTTAGGCATCTGCCTTTGGCTCGGGTCATGATCCCGGGGTCCTGGGTTGGAGCCCACATCCCATGCAGCTCCTTGCTCGGCGGGGAGCCTGCTTCTCCCTCTCCTTCTGCTTGCTGTTACCCCTGCTTGAGCTCTCTCTCCCTATCAAATAAATACATAAAATCTTTTTTAAAACCCACCTTTTTTTGGATTTGTTTTATTATTCCATTATTTTCCTACAGTAGCTTGTTAGAAATATATATATTTACGATTTTTCCATGATTACCATGGTGATTACAGCATGCATTCTTGTCTTGTTAAAGTTTAATATAAGTTAATTCTTTTACCATTTCCTGGACAATGCAAAGATCTTAAAATACTTTATTCACCTGCTCCCACAGTGTGTACTATTTCTGTGGTGTGGTTTAATTTTACATTTGCTTAAAACTCCGCAAGATATTATTGCTTTATACAGTCGTTGATTCATTTACTTTTACCCATATATTTATCCTTTCTGTTGCTCTTTATTTCTTCCTGCATATTCATGCTTCCTTTTGGTTTATTTTCATTCTGCTTGAAAAAGTCCCCTTAGTATTTCTTTAAGTATGGCTCTATGGATGAAAAATTTTCACAGGTTTTGATTGTTTGAAAACATGTACTTTTCTTTCATTTTTGAAGGATGTTTTCACTGGGTATAGAATTTTAGAGTAACCATATTTTCTTTCAGCACTTTAAAGATGTTATTCCATCATTTTCTTTGTTTTATCATTTATGTTGGGGAGTTAGTTGTCAGTCTTAATGTTCTTCCTTTGAAGGCAATGTGTATTTTTTCTCACTCTAACTGCTTTTAGGTTTTATTTTCTTTGTGTTTGGTTTTCAGCAGTTTTATTATGAGGTGTTTAGGTGTTTTTTTCTTTGCATTAATCCTGCTTGGGATTGATGACACTTCTTGAGTATATGTCTTGATGTCTTTCATCGGTTTTAGAAAATTTTCAATTACCCTCTCTTCAGATATTGCTTCTTTCCCATTCTCTCTTTCCTCTTTCTAATTCCATATATTTAGACTTACTCACCATGTCCTGTATGTCTCCTAGTCTCTTATCTATAATTTTCTCTTCTTTTCTCTCTCTACACACTTCAGTATGGATATTTTATACTGACCAATCTTCCAGCTTATTAATCCCAGAATTAATTGTGTCTAATCTTGTGTTAGATCCATCTATTGTGTTACATACAGTTATTGTATTTTTTAGTTCTAGGATCTCAATTGCATTCCTTTTTAGAATACCCAAGTTTGGTGATTAGCTAATAC
The DNA here is from genome assembly GCF_024610735.1 of Ursus americanus. Taxonomy (NCBI): domain Eukaryota; kingdom Metazoa; phylum Chordata; class Mammalia; order Carnivora; family Ursidae; genus Ursus; species Ursus americanus. The sequence continues at coordinate 2,327,095 of NC_142159.1, forward strand.
TCTACCACAATCCCAATGCTAAATGTTGCTGTTGTATGCAGATCAACCTCATTCAATTACACAAATAAAATAGTGTAAATAAAACAAATAAAACATCATTTTTGTTTAAGCCAGTTTTGGTTAGGTTTCCAGTTACATACAACTGAAAAATCTTAAAGTATTGAGCTCTCTCTCTTCATGTCAAGACAGCTGCAGCAGCCTCAGGTGTCAGATGCAGACATGACCTTCAGAGAAGAAGTGGGATGTTGCCTGTTATGCAATTCTTTTTTTAGGAGTGAAAACCTTTCCTAGAATTCCTATTTCAGAAGGCCAGGGCTGTATCACATACCCATGCCTACACTAACCCTGACACATGGTATGGGATAACGATGACTAGCCAACAACAATCTTTATTCATCCCTGAACTTGGGGAGAGGGTCATCTACTCTGAGCAAAGGATGAGAGCAGATGAACATCTAAACAAAATTGGGGCTTTCTCAGCAATAAAATATGAAAGGGAAAAGGTATTGGGTAATCAACAGTGTTTACCTCACTAACAGATATACTTATTTTCTGTAAAAGTGTGTGTGTGTGTGTGTGTTCATAGAAAATATCAGGAAGGGTACGTATCAATCTGTTTACACGTTTAAAATTTGAAATAGGACTATATGGGGTTGGTATAACTTTACTTTTGGATATCTTTATGGATATCTTTGCTTTTTACTTATAAAAATTTTTATGAGTTTATATTACTCTGGTCGTTTAAATTTAAAAGGGCTGCTTCAATCTTCAAATGAGCTCCTCAGAAATGAAATCAGGATTTAAAAAAAAGTCAGAGAAGCATATGTTGATAGATCCCATTCCAAGCCCTGGCCCTTAGTACAGTCACTGAGGTGCCACTGGCAGATTTATCCCTACTGGGAATTTGGAGGCACAAGGCTACCAGAGCCTGATGCCATGAAATATTTAAACCATCCAAAGGCCTCCCCTTACACTCTCAAAGCAGGCTTCACATCATAAATTGGCTTCCTGTGCACATTTTCCTATAAGGGAAGAATTTGCTGGACATGGCAATGTGAGAATTCTGGCTCCCTTGGCAGTTCCATTTCTCATTGTGTATTAATTCATTGGTTCTTTGGCTCAGATAGCAGGGTCAGAGCTGAGTTAGTTATGATCTACTTTGCGACCCTCCAACACATAGGTTCTTTATTAATGCTTTTAAAGTCAAGTTTATGATCCTGGACTATGATTAATTCACCAAGATAAGTGTCACCTTTGAGGCCACTTGGCAGCTGGCCAGCCAGCCTGCCCTCATGACACTCCTGTCCCTTCAAGCACATTCCTTTCAGGCTCTTGTGCTTTCCAGCCACATTCATCTCAACAGACTGTCTCCTTCTTTATCCCTCATTATGTCTTTTCCTCTATGACCGTCTCCCTAATTCTATCTCTCTCTCCTCCTATCTCACCATCTAACCTTCCTTTATCCTTTCCTTTTTTCTTTCGGTTTTTCACTTTAATTAACCATGAAGTTGAGTAATAAAATATACCAGAACTCTGTGCCAAGTGCCATGTGCTGGGCCATACGAATAAATTATATTCTGACTTCACAATAACTCTGAAATGTTTTCATTCTTATTTCACAGAAGAGAAAGTAGTGGATCATAAAGTCTAAATGGTTGTGTTTGATAATGAAAGGTTTTTGCTGCTTAATTTTCAAAGTCAATAAATGTTTTATATTTCCTTTATCTTAGAAAATTACAATTCAAACATTTGTATGTGACCTCCATCTTATTTTTGCCTATGAGTTTATTGTCCTAGAAAAAAATTCACCTTGGATGTGTTTATTTGTTCTTAAGCAGAGGAGTAGGAGAGAGAATGGAAAAGGAAAGAGACAAATTGGAAATGTCCCTTTGAGCAGTAGAGCTCACCAGTACGCTTTGCTCCCTCCTTGTCCTCTTTGTTGAGGACAGACCTTGACCCTGATTTCTCTGAATCAATCTTAGTCTTCTCCATGGAGGAGATGGCCTTCTCTGTCCTGCCATACGAATGTACTTTCTGGATTTGTGCAAAAGGAAGAGATAAAATTTTCAGCCCCTAAATTTGTAACTTTCAGTAACTTGGAGATGGAGGTTTCAGTAAAGTTGGGTCTGCTCCCTGGAAGACCACTTCTAATTATTTGGATGTTGAATTAAGCTGCTCAACTCTAGCAGGTGTTCTCCCTATCAGTCTGCAGATAGTGAGGTAGAGAAGAGAGAAGGATCCTTTCCACACTACCTCATATGGGGGTTTGGGAGGAGCAGAAGAGAAAACAGGAGTTTCCAGATGGTTTCCAGGCCCCTCCACTCCTACTCCATGGAGTAAAGCTGCTTGTCTTCTGGGGGCTCAAATCACTGGATCTGGGTTATAGGTTGGAGGAACATGCAGCAAGTCCTGGACTGAGGATTGGAGTGGGGCAGCGGAGATGTCCCAGGTCCGGTTGAAAATGGAGGGTCCAGACTTTAGTGGGTTCAGCACCACAGACAGAAAATGTAAAGGGCTGAAGCTGGCCCTTGGGCTCACTCTCACAGTTCAACACCATACCAGGACCCCACCCGCACCCTGAGCTCCCTATTCCAGGAAAGGATCTAACCTAGCCCTTGGTTGACTGGACCCCAGCACTTAAAGTTCACAGTAAACCATGGCTTAATTTCCTTCTAAGGCCCCTTTGACTATCTTCACTTAGGTGTCTATTCCGTAGTCACCTGGTAGAGTGCAGTCCGCCCTCGAGTAACTCTTAGAGTCTTGTTGATTTGCATACATCCTCATACACTGAGGCTTCTCCGTTTCTGGTTTTATTATAAATGAATTGTTCAGAGGAAGAAAGAAAAGCATTGTTTCAATTTTTCTTTTCCTCTTCTTTCCAATTCTTCTTTCCCCCATTGCTAGGGTCTCAATCTGGCAATGTCCCCAAGGCCCAAGGAGCTTGCACGTATGTGTGGTGGGAGAGGGGGGATCCAGACTCCCAACAGCCAGGGGTTAGTTGGGGCATTCTGTATGGCTTTCCCCAGATAATTTCCCCCATATGCTTGGCTCCTGAAAGATCCTTTCGGAGGCTCACAAGAAGTTTGCATTTTGTGTTAGCACATAAGGGTCAGAACCTCTGGGTTGAAGTCCCTGGAGGTAAGAAGCCATGACTGGCGCCTTATGACTGCATAGGGGATGGGACCCGGTTTTGAAGAGAAGGGTGAGGGGTAGTGGAGTGAGGACTCATTTTGAAATGAAAGGAGTCCTGGGTCTCTAAGCAGCTTCTAAAAATACCAACTCCCAACGCTGGGGGTGGAGGGGGAGGGGAAAATCGAGCGTGAGAAGAATGAAGATGGAAAGAGGTGGGGGTGTAAGAGCCCATCTTCAGGTAGGTCTGGTTTCAAAGACCCCGCCTGCATCCAAGAACCCCCCGGACGCCACACCTCCTTCTGTTTCCTCAGCGGGCTTCAGGCTCCTGCAGTGTCCGAGGCCCAGCCCCTCCTGATGACCTTTCTTTCTACGGGCAAAGGAATCCAACTCCTCCCAGCCACTCCTCCTATTGCTGCCATCCAGCGAGTGTATCTGTGAGCCAGCAAGTGTGCGTATACCCATACTAGACGCGCGTGGACACACACACACACACACACACACACACACACACACACAGAAATGACACAGGAAAGAGGCTTGTAAGTGAGCAGTATTCTACGATGCCATGAATTTTCGTTATTCTCCGTGCTCAAGGAGGTATGGACTGTGGCAGAGACAAATTCACCCAGATATTTTCAGCACAGAGCATGGCACTCAGGGAGTGTTGGTTGGAAGGGTAAGGAACACATACATACAAAACGCACAGTCAAGCCACGCAGGTCATGTAGACACAGGACGCATTCATTTTCAAGGGTTCTCCAGCTACTTTAGCTACCAAAAGCAGAGGGGTTGGGTCCCCCAAGAAAAGAGCTCTGAAAAGCTACAGGGCGGGTGGAGCTTCGTCTGCTCAAGTTCAGCCCAGATGGTGGCGCTCAATAGCCGCCTCCCTCGTCCTGGAGGGCTTCAGCCCTACCCACCACCAACGCCTTAAACCCTCAGCTTGCACATAAATGACCTTCACTAGATAGAGGTCGTGTTCCACGTTTCCTTGCAGCTTCTCCAGCGCTGGTCGAACTCTGTATTGGCCGCCTCTCTCGCAGACGTCTCGGAGTCCCGGCCGCTGAGCTCCTCACCAATCCCCTGGGATGGACGGAAAGGGATTATCAAAGGGGGGAACTCCAGGCTCTGAGCAGACTGGGGAAAGGGTAGTTGTGCGAGAGCTGCCTGTGTCCTGGCAGCAGAACCCGAGGAACCAATCGTTCATGCAAAATCTATCACCAACCCCATCCTGACGTCCACATGGTTTCCCAACCTCGGAAGCGCTGCTGGTAGGGTGAGACTACGTCTCCCACCTCGCTCTCCTTCCTCGAGTAGCTCCCAGGGTCGGGCTTAGCCCCTTCCTCCAGCCGGGGTGTGTGTGTGTGTGTGTGTGTGTGTGTGTGTGTGTGTGTGTGTGTGTGGTGTGTGAGGAGGGCGGGGAGAGAAGGGGGCGGGATCGAGCCAGGAGACACCAGGAGCCGCAGACATAGGAAGAAGCCAAGAGCTGGGAGATAGAGGAGCTCCCCAGAGCTTGGGGTCAGGACATCAGGCTTCAAAATCCTTTGCAAGTCCTGGGAACAAGGGAGCTTCCAGGCTAGCTCAGAGGCTGCAAGTGTCGCTGTCTCCCCGAGGTTCACCCTCCTTAAGCCACGCCCACATCGTCTGCTTCTCGGGATTGAGAGGCTAAGGTTTTGCGCTCTGGGCCATCGTTGTGGGCGCATCCTCCTCCCCAGGAGCCAGGCCAGCGCTCAGCGCTGCCCCACCCCCACGTTTGGAGATTGGCGGGACCCCTTCCTTTCCCCCTCCATTTGGCGGTTCCGCCCCTGGCCTATGAAACTCCACCCCTCCACCTTCTGCTGGTGAGGATTGGTGGAGCTCCCGCGGCGGTGCCTACTGATTGGTCCCCATGGATGATGGTAACCAGCGAGATCCCGCCCCCAGCAGGCGCTGGGGTCTGGGGGCACTGCTCAGCGGTGCTGGGGCTGGCGCGGCTTGAGCCGCCGCCGCACTGACAGCTCGGTCTGTGGACCATGGAGACCGGCGCCGGCCCACATCCGCTGCGCCTGTTCGTCTGCCTGATGCCGCTCTGTCTGGCGTTGCTTTTGGGACCAGGGAGGCCCGGGACCGCCGAGGAAGGTGAGGAAACTGGTGACTGTTCTTGAGCTTGGGATGCCAGAAGATAAGGGGCTGGAGAACTAGGGGTTCTGAGGGAAGGAGTCGTATAGAGAGACTGGAGTCTGTATTGGGGTTTGAAGCAAGAGGGCAGCGGAAAGCAAAGAACTAAAGAGACAGAGAAAAAGGTAGCTAAGCAATGGAAAAGAGAGGGGCATTGAGGAGATCGGGCTGGAGACCTGGGAGGATGGGGAAGAAAGAGCCCAGGAACCGTGGGAGCCAGAGGCGGCGGTTCAGGGGCCGGTGAGACGGACAGGCTGAGCGATTGGAGGTGGGAGGTGTGGGGGCGGGGTAATGAAGAGAGCAGAAGAGACAGGGAGATGTGGAGGTGAGATCGAAGTATGGGACAGCAGGATGGAGCCCGAACAGCGAGGCAGGAGGTGGAGCGCTGGTCGGGAAGGGGTGTCTGGGGCCGAGAGCAGCCGGATGTGCTGGTGAGGGAGCTGTCCGCAGTGCTGAATTTGGAGCGTAGACTACCCGACGCTGTCCGCGTTGCTCGGCTTGGGGCTGCCTGCGGTACCAAGCCCGCGTCTTGCCTCTGAATCTGGATTTGGGGGAGCTGCACAGTCAACTGAATCCAGAGGCGTCATATCCAGGTGCAGAATCCTGAGGAGCTGGATTCTGAAGCGCTGACCGGGGGGTTGGGGCGCCGGATCTCTGACGCTTTCCAGTATGCAATTCCGATGTGCTGTCAGTTGTACCCAAATCAGGAAGCTGTCGGCGGTCCTGCTTACTGTCGCCAGTGCCTCTGGAGCCAACCCTCTTAGAGACCCTCACCTTGGAGCCCCGCCCCTTTGGTTAAGCTCCAGCTTTGTAATCTTCCAAGACTTCGGTGTAGCCTGGGCTCCTGTCTCTGAGCTGCTGCTGTGCCGTCCAGACCAGTCTTTCTTTGGGTTTGATAATGATAGAGGAGAGAAGAGATTTTTATTTCTCCTGCTGCTGGCAGAGTCTCTCCAGTCATTTCCTCCAGAGCCCCTGGGAGTCAAACTGAAAAGGTTCAAGTCTCTTCCATCCCTGGTGACTTCAGACCTCAGAAGAGCCCCTGAGTATGAGTGATTTCAGGATGTATGCAGAAATCCTCTAATACGCTCATGTTCTCCCTCTTTTTGACACTCCCTTATAATTTAGAGAGCCTAGGGAGGCAGGAGGGGGGCTCACTGACACCCCCCCTCTTAGAGCCAATCTTTGAGTACTTCCATGAAGTCTGTGGCAGGCTGAATAATGACTCCCCAAATATGTCCGCATCCTAATCCCTAGAACCTGTGAATGTTATTCTAAATGGCAAAAGACTTTGCAGATGTGGGTAGGGATCCTGAGATGGAGAGATTATCCTGGATTATTTGGATAGCCCCGATGTAATCACAATGGTCCTTATAAGAGGGATTCAGGAGTCAGAGCCAGAGGAGAAGGCAACTTGATCACAGAAGGAAATCGGAGAGGAGCACTTTGAAGATGGAGGAGGCAGCCACAAGCCAAGGAATCTAGGAGGCCACTAGAAGCTGAAAAATTCTAGTGGAAATGGATTCTCCCCTCTGAACCTACAGATGGAGCCAGTCCTGCTGACACCACGACTTTAGACCAATGAAGCTGATTTCCAACTTCTGACCTCCAGAACTGTAAGAGAATGAGTACTGGTATTTGAAGGAACCAAGTTTATGATCATTTATTACAGCAGCTGCAGGAACCGAATACAGGCTCCTTCCCTAATCATTGTAGCTACCTCTTTCTGGACTCAGGCTACTCACACCCCACCCCCTCATGGGAAGGTATGGTGTGGGAAAAATTTATCTCTGTCCCCTCAGCCAATTTACAGTGAACTCACAAAAGGGTCTCTCCCACCTTCCTGGCTTTCTGACATCTCTGTTCTTCCTTCTCCCTAGTCATCCTCCTGGATTCCAAAGCCTCCCAGGCTGAGCTGGGCTGGACCGCCCTGCCAAGTAATGGGGTAAGTGTAACCTTTCCCTCCCTGTCCCAGGAATCTTCTGGTGGTCTGGGACTCAAATCCTTTAGTTCCTTGTGGTTACAGCAGCACAAAATGCTCCTCAGAGCATGTGGTCTCCAGCAGCACTGGCTTCAAGCCAGTGGCCTATTAGAAAACGGTGAGTCTTCAGTCAGTCCAAGAAGCAAAGAAAAGAAAAAAGAAACAAAAAGATAGGGGACACTGGCTGTGTCTAGTAACATAAATGTGTCATCTAGGTAATCCAGTGGTGGACAATGCCTTGCACATAGTACATCCTCCAAGCAGTGTTGTTGATTGATGGATGGACAGAACAACAAGATTTAAAATCCTAAAAGAGGCTTGGAAACTAGGGGTGGGGATGGGGAAATGTGGCTGTGTGGAGCCTGGTCGCTGAGTGGGCACCTGATGGAGAGCCAGGAGACTTCAGGCACCATTCCCAGCTCTGCTGCTAACTCGACGTTCATATCCAGACAAATCCCTCTCTCTGGAGCCTCAGTTTCCCCATCTATAAAATTAAGGATTGGCTCCGTTGTCTCCAACGTCTCTCCCAGCTCTGCATCTTAAAATTTTGGGGGCCGGAGGTAGGGGGAGGGAGAATGCGAGATGATGGGGAAGGGGGTTTTCAGCTTTCGTCACCGCCAGGGCTCGACCTCCTGGGGGCGCCTTGTCTCTGAGCTTCCCACATCTTTGTTCTCCTCCCCAGTGGGAGGAGATCAGCGGCGTGGACGAGCATGACCGTCCCATCCGCACATATCAGGTGTGCAACGTGCTGGAGCCCAACCAGGACAACTGGTTGCAAACTGGCTGGATCAGCCGTGGCCGCGGGCAGCGCATCTTCGTGGAGCTGCAGTTCACGCTGCGGGACTGCAGCAGCATCCCGGGCGCCGCCGGCACCTGCAAGGAGACTTTCAACGTCTACTACCTGGAAACAGAGGCTGACCTGGGCCGCGGGCGTCCCCGCCCAGGTGGCAGCCGGCCCCGCAAAATCGATACAATCGCGGCGGATGAGAGCTTCACGCAGGGCGACTTGGGCGAGCGCAAGATGAAGCTGAACACAGAGGTGCGCGAGATCGGTCCGCTCAGCCGGCGGGGTTTCCACCTGGCCTTTCAGGATGTGGGCGCATGCGTGGCGCTGGTCTCCGTGCGCGTCTACTACAAGCAGTGCCGCGCCACGGTGCGGGGCCTGGCGGCGTTCCCAGCCACCGCAGCCGAGAGCGCCTTCTCCACGCTGGTGGAGGTGACGGGAACGTGCGTGGCGCACTCAGAAGGGGAGCCCGGCAGCCCCCCGCGCATGCACTGTGGCGCCGATGGCGAGTGGCTGGTGCCCGTGGGCCGCTGCAGCTGCAGTGCGGGATTCCAGGAACGTGGTGACATCTGTGAAGGTATTCCGCGGACGAGGGGGTGGGGCGTGAGGGGTGCAGCGCGCAGGTGGCAATGGGGAGAGAGTGTGCTGTAGATGAGAGGCAAGAGGGGGAGTGGAGAAGCTGTGGGCTGTGGAGCCCAGAGTCCTGACCTTCTGTGGAGCTTTCCAGTGGGTCCAGCCAGGACCGTTGAGGGAAGTTACTAGGAGGTGAATTTGACTTCATATACGGGGGCATTAGGGGCTTGTATTTCGGGCACTATGATCAGCACCTCACAAAGGACGTCCCATTTATTCTCGGCAATAAAACAAGTCGCCAGTATCCCTATTTCGCAGATGAGGAAACGGAGGCTCAGAGAGATTAACACCTCACTTGCAAAGTTAGTAAACGGGGAATCAGGCTTCGAATCCAGATTTGCCCGACTGTCGAATTCTTTCTGTTACACCATGCTGCCTCCCTTAGGCATAAGGAAGAGTGAGACAGCAACCCACCTCTACTAGCTAATGGATTGCTTACATTATAAAGAGTGAGCTCCCTTTCACTGACGATATGCAAATCAGAGGCTGGCATGGGGATTCTTGAGCTGGCGAGAGAAAGAGAGATCGGGAGGTGTTACTAGATGACAACTAAGATCCCACCAACTCTCTGAACTCTGAGTCACTGTGGACCCCCGAGGGAGACCCCTCATGTGCGGGTTCTGTTGGGTTCTCAGATCTGTGTGGGCACCAGAATCAGACCTCTCCTTTTCTCCCCCAGTCTCTGGCTCTGAGGACTGAGGGTAAGGATGGGGTATGGACGTGCACCCTTAGTGTGAAAAGATCAAGTGATGCTTCTTCTTAGCTCCATCCTTTTGTGGATGCCAGGACAAGAGAAGTGAGTCAGGCAGAGTCTCAACTCTTCAGAAAATCTACAGATGAAAAATGTACAAATTTAAAAATCACAACAAGGTGATATATGATCTAACAAAGGGATCGATTTAGTGGTGGGAAAACAGAGGAAGAAATGACTAAACTTACTCTCTTCCCTTTGTTCAATTGTCCATTCAATATGAACTGAGAACTTACCAAATGCATTTAGGAAGTTTCATTATATGTATTCAGATGATGTCACCATCTCTTTCCTCAAGGGAACTTGTGGATTAGTAAGGGACTTGGAGGTATGAACCTTCCTGAACTCTCCAAGTAGGGTTAGGATCCACTTCTGCTCTCCAGCACCTATTGCAACCCCTACTTCTTGCTTTTTTTTTTTTTTCTTAATTGAAGTGTAGTTGACTACAACCTCTATTTCGGCACTCACCCCATGGTATGCAGTGACCTACTTATGTGTGTTTCCACCACTGGACTAGAAACTGACCTCAGGCAATGGTTATATCAGTCTCAGCAGCCTCAGTGTCCATAACAGGATATGGTAGGTGCCCAGTGGAAATGAACTGGGTGAAGGAGTGGTTACCATAGGGTATGATACATCAACAGAGAGTTGAGGAAGCCTGGAGAAGGGAGAAGCCAATTCTAAGGGTGGAGAGAGATGGTGAGAAGACCTTTCTTCTAGGCAGCGAAAAGCGTTCTCAGTTAAGAGATTATCTGCAGAAACATGGAGGCAAGAGATAATGTAGCATGATTGGGGCTAGGAGCAGAGGGCATTTGGGGATGTGACAGGTGATGGGGCTGGAGAGGGGCGGGAATAAATCAGGAAGGGTCTTGAACACTAGAATAAAGAGCTTAGACTTTATGCTGTAGACCGATGTGGAGGATTTGAAGCAGGGATCTGATATGTTCAGATTTATATTTTCAGAAGATCACTTGAGCTGTAATTACAAAGAAATGATTGGGGGAGGGGAGGATTAAAGGCCAGAAAAAGATGGTACAGTAGTCCAGGAGAAAGAGCACAAGGTCTGAACTAGGGAGTAGTAGCAGAGATCGTTGAGACATGAGGATGGAAGGGGTAATGAGACACATCCGCAGCCCTTGGTGGCCATGTGACACGGGAAGAGAGAAGAGCCCTAGAGGATTGAATGGACAGAGGATCATTCACTGAGGTAGAGAACATGGGACACTGATGGACATCGAATTTATGGTGTCCATGGTGCATTTAAGTGGAGGTAGCTAGAAAGTGAGTCGGGAGCTCAGCAACAGAGACATAGGTACCACTTGAAGCCGTGGGTACGGTTGGACAGATCAAGGTGAGGCAAGAAGCAAGAGGGCCAGTGATGGAGTCTCATGCAACAGCAGTATTTAAGGCGGCATACGGAGAAGAATTGAAGGCCATAAAAAAGGACTTTGAGGGAGAATCAGAGGTTAGAGGGGATCGAGGAGAGTGTGATTTCATGGCAGCCCAGGGAGATGGAGGGGTCCAGGAAGGAACAGCTTACAGTGTTGGTGAGCACTCGGGGAAGGCAAGGTTCTGACAGTGTCTGCTTGGTGGCCCAGGCAAGAGCAGTGGAGAGAGAGAGTACTGGAGGGAGAGAGAGAGAGAGAGACACAGGCTGCAATAGGCTGGTGGGTGGAGGAAGATGCGGAACTAGAGTCAGGGCATGCACACAATTCCTGGAACGCTGGATTTGAAAGGGGAGGAGAGGGGGTGGTATCTTAAAGAGGAGCTGGGTTGAGAGAAGATGTTGACTGTAGATAGGAGCCTTGTTTATCTGCAGAGGAAGGAGCCAGTGGGGTACCAAGTGGGGTGTGGTGGGAGCAGTCTGCCCAGGGGGATGTATTTTACTACTGACATGGTTTAGAATTGCTGATGCTTGTTACTAATAAAGATCAGAGCAGGTTTTAGTCAGTTTCATTGTTTTTTAAAAATATATATTTCTTTGTATTTGTTTATTTATTATTTATTTGAGAGAGAGAGTGAGCTAGAGAGAGAGAGAGAGAGAGCGTTCACAAGCAGGGGGAGGGGCAGAAGGAGAGGGACAAGCAGACTCCCCGCTGAGCAGGGAGCCCAACACCGGCTTGATCCCAGGACCCTGGGATCATGACCTGAGCCGAAGGCAGATGCTTAACCGACCGAACCACCAGGCACCCCAGTTTTATTGTTTTTTAATACTCTATAGATAGTGCCTTTACTGTCTGCACCCTAAATGGACCACTTTTACTGCTCCACTCCCTTGTTCTGTCACTGGGAAGAACTGGTAGAGAAGGACTATGTAAGAATTAGGAGCCATATGACTAATGGGGAATATCATCTGGGAGGAAGAGAAGAGGCAGGACCCGGAGTGGAGGAGGAGGGGCTGGAGGTCTTCAACAAGAGGTGGCCCCTCCCCTTGTCTCCCCGGGAAGAAAGAAGAGGGAAGGTGGGTGCAGATGGAGGTCTGTGGGTTTGATGGCCAGACCTTGCAGGGATTACCAACTGACAGCCTCTCTTCTCCCTGCGAGGTGGGAGGCAGGCATCTGGGCCGGTGGGCTCCTGTCTGTTTTATGCGCTTTACCTCCAGACCCTCACTCCTGAGAACCTGGCTCAGCGTAGGTGCTAAGAACAAATCATCCAATGAATAGATCAGGGTCTGGACGAGGGGGTTTCAATACACATTGTGGGCAGTCACGCAATCACACACACACACACTCTCAGGAACCCAGTCCCACTTCCGACTTAAGCTGAGACTAGACAAAAGCTACTTGTCATGGCGTCGGCTCTGCCTTGAGGAGTCGGGAGCTGGGAGAACGCCAGGGACAGCTTCACGAGCGAGGTATTATTTTGAACTGGGGTCTGGAGAAACATAGGAGTTTGCCAGGAGAGAAGGGGCGTAAAATGTTGCACGACAGAGGTGTGAAAGGAAGAGTATAGTGTGGCATGGGGGGGGGGGTTGGTACTGGGGAGCTGGTGGAGGGTTTTAAGAAGGGAAGTGAAATGGTCAGATTTGTGTTCAGACCTTCCAGGGCCTTCTGCAGCTGGGTACAGAGCCCTCTCTAAAGTAGATGGATGTGGAGGGGATAGAACAAAGGTGTTCTCCTTTTTGTTTCTCTCTTTTACCCTCTCCCAGCCACTAGAGGAATTGGGAGTTTCCCCGGGGAGGTGGGGTGGGGAATCAGGGTGTATGACGTGTGTCTTCAAACCTCCGTAGGACTGCCCTGGAGCAGAGTGACCCAAGGAGATACGCCAAGTCTCCATGGGCACATGAGGGCCCTGTGATGGGGTGGCATGGGAGATAACAGACAGGGGGCTAATTTGGACTCCACATGAGGAAGCCCTCCCTCCCGGCTAGGGCCGTTCAGCAGAGGCACAGGTGAGGGTGGGCTCCTCATTTCTGAGCAAAGATTGTGGCTCCTGCTGGGGAAGCTGCCGGAGGCCAGTGGAATTGAACTAGGTGGTCTCTGACACTCGACTCTGACCTTGAGGAAGAGAGGGAGGGGCTGGGAGTCAGGAGGCTTCAGGAGTCTTCCCCCTCAACACAAACCTCTTCTTCTTCTTCTTCTTCTTTTTTTTTTTAAGATTTTATTTATTTATTTGACAGAGAGAGAGACAGCCAGCGAGAGAGGGAACACAAGCAGGGGGAGTGGGAGAGGCAGAAGCAGGCTCACAGCAGAGGAGCCTGATGTGGGGCTTGATCCCATAACGCCGGGATCACTCCCTGAGCCGAAGGCAGACGCTTAACGACTGCGCCACCCAGGCGCCCCAACACAAACCTCTTCTAAACAGAGATAACCACTGCTGTCTCTGCTGGGACACACGTCTCTGGGACCACAGATGTCCACAAACTCACAGAAAAAGGGACCCTCTGGTTCTTTGGTCCTACTGCTGTGAGACCCTGCAAACAGATCTCCTCTCTGACTTTACAACGGACGTTGGCAGGCCATGGGTGTTATCCCCACCTGACCGATGAGTTCTTGAGGCCAGAGAGGCATAGGGAGTGGCAGAGTTAACACTGGAACCCAGGCCACCTGAGTCCCAGCCAGCCGCTGCTGCCCACCAGACCACGATGTTAGTGAGTCCTGTGTTCTGTTCTGAAGGCAGGTAGTTGCAAAGCCCCTGGGGCTTGAGAGGCCCTGGCCAAAGCTGTGCTGCGCAAGGACTCAGCAAGATGGACCCTCCCAAGCCTGAAGGCTTCCAGATCATGCAAACCCTCAGCCCACTCCCCTCTTCTCACCCCAACATTCTTCCCGCGGGCTCGTCTGCATCCCCCTCTGTTGTACACTGTGTTCTTGGGGCTGGAGAGCGGCCAGCCTTCCAGAACCAGCTAAACTAGAAAGAAGGCCAGGTGGGTGGGGGCAGGGAACAAGGTGAGAACCACCCAAACTCCCAGAGGCGGGCCCGGAGCCACAGCCTCCCTCCCACCTGGCCCAGCTGGTGAGAGAATTTTTCAAGTGGGTGTTTAGCAGTTTCCACTTCAGGCCCGTGATGGAGGAACAGTAATTACTACCCCTGGTGTGTACATGTTGTCTGTGCTGGGCTAAGCGGCTTAGCTTCATCTCAGCTAATCCCCCACCAACATTTTTGAGGTGGGTATTCTCCGCAAGGCTCAGAGAGGTCAAGCAATCTGCCCAAGCCAACAGCAATGAAGGGGTACAACTCAGCTGCAAACTGAGGTTGTCGAGATACAAAAGCCTGTGCTGTTAACCACCTGTGTTCTGGGTGAGGTGAGAGAAGCAGAGAAGTGAGAGAAGCAAGTCATTGAGGAAGGTGTCAAGACTAGAACCGGGGAAACGTCACCCTCCTTCTCTCTACTCCCCACCACCTGGCTGGCTCCACATCCAAACTGTAACAGGTGTGTCAGCTGAGGATCTGTGATGATGAACCCTAAATGGTAGTGGTGGGAGGATGGGCTCCGACCCCAGTGTGAGTGTGTGTGTATGTGTGTGTGTAACTAGGAGTGTGTGGGCGTCTGTCCCTGGGGAGCTGTGACACACCCCTTGGAGGCACCTCTCTTCTGGCCTCACATCTAGACTGGAGAGTTTGGCTTATTTTCTTCCAATGGGCATTAGGGTAGCATGGTGTCTGCTTGGGTTGGAATACCGCCATTTACTAGCTGTGGGACATTGGGCAAGTTACTGAACCTCTCTGAGCCTTAATTTACTCATTTTAAAAGTGAGGATAAAGTACGTACCTCACAGGCTGTTGTGAGGATTAAATGAATTCCTAAAAGTAAAATACTCTGTGTTGGGCACACAGTAAGCCCTTACTAACGGTTAGGTTGCGGTGGGCTCTTGGGTCAGGAGCCGCCACCCTATGGGGCAGTGCTGGAGTAGCTGAGACGCACTTTCCCGGCACAATTCCAGGCCTTAAACGCACCGTAATGGGGCAGGCAGGAAAGGGGGGGGGGAAGCTGTGGAGGAGACCCCTCCTCACGCGGCTTGGCCCCGCAGCCTGTCCCCCAGGGTTTTACAAGTTGTCCTCTCGCCGGCTGCTCTGCTCCCCGTGCCCAGAGCACAGCTGGGCCCTGGAAAACGCCTCCACGTTCTGCGTGTGCCAGGACAGCTATGCGCGCTCGCCCACCGACCCGCCCTCGGCCTCCTGCACCCGTGAGTGCCCCTCCGGAAAGCGTCTGCGGGGGGGGGGGGCGGGGAGTCAGGCAAGGCCCGGTGGAGGGGTTGCCGAGGCAGGGGGCTCTGCCCTGGGGAGCGTGGGGCATGTGGGGACCAGACACCCAGACGGCGGGGTGGAGGGAGGGGAGCCGGGTGTGGGATGGGGGCGGGGGCCTGGGGTTGGAAGAACCGGGACGAGAGTCCCAAGACGGAGGGGTGACGTCAGGCTTCGTGCCTGGTCGCGGAGCGGACTGTCCCCCTTGCCCTACCTCACCCTGCGCCCCAGCCAGGACGGGGGGACTCCTGCCCTTCACACTCTGTGCTCCGTCCCGCATCCTCCTCCTCTCACCACCCCCTCCCCCCCTCCCTTGCCCCTCCCCCCTCACTGGTCCCCACGCCCCCTCCCCTGTCCCTTCCCGCTCACTGGCCCCACACCGCCCCGTCCCTCCCCGCCACTGCCCCCAAGACCCCTTCTGCCCCGCCCCCCCCGCGCTCGCCCCTCTGACGGCGCCCCTCGCCCCCCAGGGCCGCCGTCGGCGCCGCGGGACCTGCAGTACAGCCTGAGCCGCTCGCCGCTGGCGCTGAGGCTGCGCTGGCTGCCGCCGGCCGACTCGGGCGGCCGCTCGGACGTCACGTACTCGCTGCTGTGCCTGCGCTGCGGCCGCGAGGGCCCGGGGGGCGCGTGCGAGCCGTGCGGGCCGCGTGTGGCCTTCGTGCCGCGCCAGGCCGGGCTGCGGGAGCGCGCCGCCACGCTGCTCCACCTGCGGCCCGGGGCGCGCTACACCGTGCGCGTGGCGGCGCTCAACGGCGTGTCGGGCCCGGCTGCCGCCGCGGGAGCCACCTACGCGCAGGTCACCGTGTCCACGGGGCCCGGGGGTAAGGCCGCCCGCCAGTCCCCGGCCCGCCTCGCCGCCGCCCCGCGCCGGCCGCCCTCGCCCTCCGGGCTTAGAACGCGCGCCCCGCGTCTCTCCGGGCGGCGAGCCCCCCTCTCGCCCCCCCCCAGCAAACATCCCTGAGAGCGGGGACCCCCGCCGACGGCCGGCCCTTCCCGGAGGCCCCGGGGGAGGGACTGAGGACGCGGGTGACTCGGTGCCGCTGGGGCCTCTCGGGGGAGCGTCTGCGGGAGCCCGCGGGCGCCCCAGCTCCCGACCTGGCGGAGAGCCCGGCACCACCCCGGCTCGCAGCCGCCCTGCGTCTCCAGTCGCGGGGGAGAGGCGGACAGCCCCGCAATCTTTTGCCCGCCCTTTTCAAACATTCAGCAGAGAGAGCAGAATCGTCCCTCCTCCTCTCCTGCCTCGGAAAGAGGGGTTCTGTCTTGTGTCCCCCAGCCTCCAGCCCTGCCGCATCGGTCGCCCTGTTCCCTGGTCTTGGAAAAGAACAAGGAGGCACAGCAGGGTCCGACTGTAGGGACGGTAGAAGTCACTGGTCAGCCCGTAGCAGTCACGGTTCTCAGTCTGGAATAGAGATGAGGAAATAAAGACCTACGGTCCTTTCGTGCCCCACCTTCCCCATTCCCGAAGCGGACTTTTCATTTGTCTTTCACCCAGCTGGGGGACACCTGCAAGTAATCCTTCAAGTATCCTTTGCAAGAAAGATAAGTGAGTGGTAGGGTTTCGGGGTCTTTTCCTATGTGAGATGGGATGGGTTTGTGACTCTCCTTCCCTGTATTCGGGCAGCTGGGTTGCGGAGAGGTCTGAGGCCAGGGTAACTTTTCTTCTCACTAAGTACCTTGGGCGTGTGTATTTGTGTAATTCTTTCACGTACTAGTGAAAATAAAACTTAACCCATATCGATCTCTTTGCATTGAGTTTGGCTGGTACCTAGTAAAACTTTTGATCTGCACACAGTTTTTATTCCTGGAAAAGAACTTTTTTTCTGTTATTGCTTTGACTTGAATTTCTGATAGTTCTAGCGTCTCTCTAAGAATCTCTCTAAGCCTTAGATTGCACATCCATTTTCTGATTCTCAAATCTCGTCACAGCCTTTATCATTTTTAGCTCTTAATCCATTTTTCTCTGCCTTTTGGGAGAGATTTCCAATTTGTCTGGTTTTCTGGAATGACAGTTTTGTTCTATTTTTTTTTTGTTTTGTTTTGTTTTACTATCTCTACTGTGACTTAACATTTGCTATTGCATTTACATTGAACAAAATTCAATTTGGAAAAAGAAAAAAGCACCCATAATCTTGTTACCCAGAGCTATACACCTATTAAGGTCTTGGAGTATATCCTTCCACATTTTTTCCTATCTCTATATCCATATCTAGAACCATCTACTATAAAATCCCTTTTGTATAATATATGTGACATGGGATTTTTATCTGGTATTTCATATTAACAATCCTGTTTTGATATAGATGGATTTAAAAATCTTGTTGAGGAGATGCTGTTTCCATTTTACTAATAAAAATGCTAAGCTTCCACTGATTGAGCGCTGCTCTGTGTTTGGCACTGGCCCTGTGCAGTATGACTTTCTACGTTTATTCATTTAAATGGAATGATAATCATCTTTCAAATAATGAAACTGAGGCCTGAGAGCACAAGTGAATTGTCCAAAGTCACCCAGCTAGTAAGTGGACACCCTGTGCTTTTAAGCCGTTTGGCCAAATAATGCTTTCACTTTTTACTGAACTTTAAAAAAAAAAATTAGGAATGGATGTTAATTTTGTAAAATGCTTGTTAAGCATCTTTCAAGATGACCGCATGTTTTTTCTCCTCTGACCTATTGGCACGGTGAATTCTATTCATGGATTTTTCAGTGTGAGCTCTTTTTGCATTCCCAGATTATACCTTACTGGATAGGAGTGTATTATTCTTTTAATATTTTGCTGAATTAATTTGCTTATATTTTACTATTTTTCCATGTACATTTACAAGAGAGATTAATGCTTTATTATTATTATTATTATTATTATTATTATTATTATTATTATTGTGCTCTTTGTCAAGTTTTAGCATTTGTCAAGTTTTTCTGGCTTTGGAAAAGGCATCCGGAAAAATCTCTTCTTTTTCTCTGCTCTGCAACCGTTTAAATACCATAATTATCATTCTTTAAAGGTGTGCAAAACCTCTTTTGGGGGCCTGCACCTTCTTTGGGGGTAAAGTTTGGTGATATTCTCAACCTTTTCCATACTTTCTGAATCCGTTTTGTTAATTTGTGTTTTCACAGCAAGTATTCGGTGATATTTTTCTTATTCAGTAGCCTAGACATGTGCATTTTAAAGCTTTCCTCAGTATCTGTCGTTAACTCTGCCTTTTCATTCTTCATGTTATATGCTTGAGATTTCTTTTTAGTTAATTATCCTTGCCAGAAGTTTATTTTACTGGTTATGATAAAGAATCAGTTCTTGTATTTGTCAATTCCAGTGTTCTGTACTTTTGTCACATATTTTATAGTTTTACCTTTATTAAAAACATCCTCTTGCTTTCCTGAAGTCTTTTTCTAGGTGAGTTCAGTGCTTAGTTTTGTTTTCATATTTTAAGCCTATGAATTTTCCTCTGAGTGTAACTTTGGTCACATCCAGTATGTTTTTATACCTACTATATCACATCCTTAGTATGGTCACTTTTTGGGGGAGATAGTCACATACCCTAAAATTTCACATACCTTTTAAAGTGTACAATTATGTGCTTTTTCGTATATTCATAGTTGTGCAACCCACACTATCTAATTCCAGAACATTCTCATCACCCCCTAAAGAAACCCATTAATAGTTACTCCCCATTCCTCCCACCCCCTCTAGCACGCAGTAACTGCTAATCTACTTCCTGTCTCTATAGAGTCGCCTATTCTGGGCATCTCATATACTAGACTTTTACAACATGTGGACTTTTGTGTCTGCCTTTTTTTTTGTTGCTTAGCCTAATGTTTTCAAGGTTTGTCCATGTTGTAACATGTATTGGTACATCATTCCCTTATGTGGCTGAGTAATAGTCCATTGTATACCGCAGTTTTCTTTATCCATTCATCAGTTTATGGGCAGTTTTTCTACTTTTTGGCTATTACGAATAATGCCGCGATGAATAGTCATGTACGCGGTTTTGTAGAAACATGTTTTCAGTTCTCTTGAGTGCGTACACAGGAGTGGAATTGCTCGGTCCTATGATGTTATAGACTGAATGGTGTCTCCCCCAAATTCATAGGTTGAAGCCCTAACCCCCAGTGTGACTGTATTTGGAAACAGGGCCTTTAGGGAAGTAAGGTTAATGAGCTCGTAAGGGTGGGGCCCTAATCCCATAGGACTGGCGTCCTTACAGAAGGGGAAGAGACACCAGCTCCCTCCTCTGTCTGTGCATACACAAAAGCAAGGCCAAGACAGGACACAGCAAGAAACCATCGTCTGCAAGTCGGGAAGAGAACCCTTCCCAGGATACTCTGGATACGAATCTGTAAACCTCTTGATCTCGGTCTAGGGCTAGAGCTGTGAAAAAAATTCATTTGTGTTGTTTATGCCTCGGAGCGGGTAGTGTTTTGTTACGGCAGCGTGAGCTGGCTAAAACCCACAACTCTTTATCGTTTTGAGGAAACGATGAACTTCCTGCCGAACTGCCAAGATGTCTTCCAAAGCAGCTGCACCGTTTGACGTCCCCGCGGGCAGCCTGCAAGGTGCCAGTCTCTCCACCTGTCACTGAAAGGGGTTTTTGTCTTTGCTGGTTACATACAGGCCATCCTAGGGGGTGTGAAGGGGGACCTCACTGTGGTTTGGTCTCCTTAACGACTGGTGGCCCGGAACATCTTTTCATGGGCTGGGTTTTCTTTTTGTCATTGAGTGATGAGCTCTTTTTTTTTTTTAATATATATATATTCTGGATATTAGGCCCTTGTATTTTTCTAAGTTTTCTAAGGCCTTTCTAGTTTTCTAAGACTGCTGTAACGAAGTACCAAACGTTAGATGGCTTAAAACCAAAGCAGTGTATTGTCTCACACTTGGGGAGGCTGGAAGTCTGGAATCGAGGTGGCAGCAGAGCGGCTCTCTGCCTGCTGGGGGTGGGGGTGGGGGTGCTTCCTTGCTTCCTGCCTCCTGTGTGCGCTGGCAGGCCCTGCTCCTTGGCGTGCAGATGCGTGTTCCAGCCACACGGCCTCTTCTCCTGCGCGTCTTTATATTGTGTCCGCTCTGTGAGCGTCTGTCTCTGTGTCCAGCTTTCCCCTTTTCAGAAGGACATCACTCATGTCGGATGAGGGCCCGCTCGAGTGACCTCAGTGGAACTTGATTATGGTTGTGAAGACCCTATTTCCAAAGGAAGTCACATTGTGAGGAGCTGGGGTGTCAACATTCTTTTGGGGGGACACAAGTCAACACATAACCACCCTAACCTGATATAGGATTTACCAAATTTTTCTCCTACTCTGTGGATTACCAGTCACTTTTTTAAAAAATTGAGATAGAATTGACATATAATATTCATTTGGGGTGCGGCATCACGATGTGATACTTGTATATATTGCACAACGGTCACCACAGGACGTCTAGTTAACGTCCATCACCGCACATAGTCAGACATTTTTTCCTTGTGATGAGAACTTTTAGGGTCGACTCTCTTAGCAACTTGCAAAAATACAACATGGTATTTTTTTTAAAGGTTTTATGTAGGGGACGCCTGGGTGGCTCAGTCAGTGAAGCGTCTGCCTCGGCTCAGGTCATGATCCCAGGGTCCTGGGATCGAGCCCTCCATGGTGGGGGGGCCAGCTCAGCGGGGAGCCTGCTTTTCCCTCTCTTCTCAGCTGTGCTTTCTCTCCCTATCACTGTCTCTCTCTCAAATAAATAAATAAAATCTTTAAAACAAAGACTTTATTTATTTGAGAGGGGGAGAGAAAGACAGCACAAGCTGGAAGGAGAGGGAGAAGCAGGCTCCCCACTGAGCTGGGAGCCCGACCCCGGGGGTGGGGGGCTCGACCCTGGGATCATGACCTGAGCCAAAGGCAGACGCTTCACGGTCAGAGTCACCCAGGCGCCCCCACAACATGGTATTGTTAACTAGAGTCGCCACGTCATACATTGCACTCCAGAACTTATTTTATAACCGGAAGTTTGTACCTTTTGCCCGCCTTCCCCCGTTTTGCTCAGCCCCTAGTCATACTGCCAGCAGACACCTGTCTCTCACTGAGTAGTGGCTTTTGAAGCTCCGAGGTTTACATTTTGGTGAAATCTTGGGTTGCCTGTGCCTTTGGTTTCCTATCTAAGAAACCACTACCTGGTTCAAGGTCATGAAGATTTAGACCTATGGTTTTCTTCTCGTATTGCTGTTTTGCTTGAATTTATTTTAGAGAATGCGTTTCCATTTCTGGGTGATTCGCTTTTATTTTTGTTTCTGATTTTACTGCTCCATGCTTAGAGAAAGAGGTTTGTACAACTTTTCCCTTTTAAAGTCACCGCTGAGGTTTGCTTTGTTGTGAAAGGTACGGTCAACATTTCAATGACTTCACG
Source organism: Ursus americanus (assembly GCF_024610735.1). NCBI lineage: Eukaryota > Metazoa > Chordata > Mammalia > Carnivora > Ursidae > Ursus > Ursus americanus. Next base: position 2,348,577 of record NC_142159.1, read on the forward strand.
GCTGCTTGAAAGCAAGGTGTGTTATTTTCGCGCTGCGGTTTTGCTCTCGCGTTCTGTATGTATAAAGCAAACATACTCTTCATTTCTATCGCCTTCTTCTTGTCTGCTTGATGTTCCCATCCTGTGTGTGATTCTGTCAAAATTCCTTATGTTTGCAATGCCTTTTCTTTTAAATGCTCCGGTGCTGCTTAATGCACCTGTGGGTTCCCCCCAGGCCTCGCTCACCCTCTCCACTTGTACCTCCCCCCATCTTCTTTCTCTTCTCCACTTGTTGTCCCTTCATGGCCTTCTGCGCCCGTTTTGGGGAGGCTGTGTTTTCTCTCATTTTCTTGCAGATGCCAGACAATTGCCTCACTTGTCTCTCCGTCACACTGAATCCCTTGGAGGAAGCTGCTTCTCCTGGATCTTCAGAATAATTTTACTGTTCATTTATTCTGGAAGGTTTTTTCCATGAGCCCAATTTCTTGGTGTTTTCTGTCTCCTTGTTCTTGAGCAAGGAGATAGCTAGTGTCTGCCAAAACACCCAATGTGTGAATCGTCCCCTTAGGTTGGTTTGTAAGGCTTTCAGCTGCAAATAACAATAAATCTCCATCCAGCTGGTGTTTAACTAAAAAGGATTTTTAAAAAGATTTTATTTATTTATTGAGAGAGAAAGAACAGGGGGAGAGGCAGCGGGAGAGGGAGAGAATCCCAGGCAGATTCCGTGCTGAGCACGGAGCTCCACACGGGGCTTGATCTCATGACCTGAGCCAAAATCGAGAGTTAGACACTTAACTGACTGAGCCACCCAGGCGCCCCCTAAAAATGCTTTCTTAGCTTACCTAGTGGTGGAGGTAGAGCTCCCTTCAGCAGCTCCTCAGGGTCCTCAAGGACCCAGGTTCTTTCTCTCTTTCTGCTGTGCCATCCTTATCACATTCGAGGGCTGGCTCCCTGGGTGGCCAAGTTGGATGCAACAGCTCCAGACATCACATCCTTACCATCCAGAGCAGAAAAGCACCTCTTTCTTCCTTGTAGGTACCATTTTAAGAGCAAGGAACCTTTCCCAGAATCCATCCTCCCCTTCGCTGATTGCTCCTTATGTTGGCCAGAACTGGCTTACGAGCCCGGCCCCATCATTGGCACAGGAAATGAGCGCGCACCCATATCTCAGAACAATCAGAACAAACGTGAGTCACGTGGCGGGGAGACAGTACACCCTGAATCAAAAGCTGGGCTCCGTAGGCAAGGAAGGGGGACGTGGCCGTTGAACGGTTTTCCAGTAGCGCCTGCTGTGCTCTTGGTCCCGCTTGGGCGCTGGCCGAACTTCATCACTGATCTGCTGTGGGAGAGCAGGTGGGCTCGGTGTCCAGCTCCATTCTCAGGATTTATCAGGCTTTCATCTAACGTATCTCTGTGGGGTTGAAGCTTCTCCTACCTCTGTATCCTGGCCACCTGATGCTTTCAGCAAATGTAGTCCCAAAAATTGACATTCCTAGCCTCTTCCTATCTGTGCTATCTGTATCTGCAAGGGGCTTCTTCTCGGATGCTTCCTCACCCTTCTTCCCCCTGAACCCATGTCTTTTCTGTGAGCTACCATCTCCAAGTGGACGCCCCCCCCCCCTCCCAGGGGATAGGGAAGAACACTTTCCCTCCAGGGCAACAGGCAGGAGACTGATGGCTAAGCACCGTCCACTTGACAAAGACCCTGCCTTTTTTAAGGGTCAGACAGTGGGAGGAGGGATCAAAGATCTTTCAAGTTATTTTTAGGATGGGAGGCAGGGTCACTCTGTGGGCAGCGTAGCCTGGGGGTTCACTACAATTGCACTTTTCAGTCTAGTTCCACCGGTGTTCTCCTAGGTGGAGATATGCCACGGTCCTCCTCCCGCATTCTGGCAATCGGCTGTCAAGACTAGGGCATGGCGATGTTCTGGGTTTTCAACTCTTTCTGTACCTTTATGTTTTAATTAGAATTTGGGAGAGACTGGAGGTGGGGGCTGCTCAATGGTGACCATTTAAAACTAGAAGCCGTATTCATGTGCCATCCACCCTGTCTCCACCTCTTGGCCCGTTGCCACCTGGTATCTGCTTCCCCCAAACCCCTGAAGCCACCAGGACCCTCCACATTGTTAAAGCCAGAGGGCACTGTGAATCGTGGTCTTACCCTGTCTCTTCTCAGCGTGTGACACTGCCAACCATGGGCACCTCTTGTTGGTACGCCTGTGTGGCATGCTTGCTCCTTGTCGGGTAGTGCGCTGAGCTCTTCATATACACGACATCATAGAATTCTCACAGCCAGCTAATGAGGTCATCATTCTTCCCCTTCTACACGCGAGGAAACAGAGGCCATGGACCAAGAGCTCATAACCGAAAGAGTCAAGAAGGAACCCTTAAATGCTCTCTCCCCTGGGCTTCTGTGATCTCATTTGCTCCTGGTTTTCCCACTCCCTCTCTGGCTCCTCATTTTTGAGCTCCTCATCCTTTACCTGCCTCTTAAATGCTGGTTTCCTAAAAGCTTTTCTTTCTCTTTCTCCGCATCCTCTGGGGCAGCTTCATCCCGTCACCCTCCGCTGGCTCTTGGATCTCCAGCTCATTCCCAGATCCTTTTGTGAGCCCCGAAACCAGCTGCCTGTCCGGTGTCTTCTCTTGGAAACCCCTCAGCTCAACACACCTAAAGTGAGGCCTCCCAGTAACTTGGTGGTCCCTGCCTCAGATCAGGCATTGTTACCTTTTTTTAAATTCAGTACTGTTCAGTCAACGTTATCTAGACTAGTGATTCTCAAAGTTGTCTGCACATTGGAATCACCGAGAAGATTAAAAAAAGAAAAAGATACTAATCCCTGAGTCTCTCTCTACAAAGATGATTTAATTGTTTTGGGTTGTGTGACCTGGGCATGCATCTATCTATCTATCTATCTATCTATCTATCTATCTATCTATCTATCATCTATATATATTTTTGGTGCGGAAAGAAATATATAAAATTTACCAACTTAACCATTTTTAAGTGTATAGTATGCAGTGGTGTTAACTATATGCACATCCTTGTACAACAGACCTCTGAACTCTTTCAGAACTCATGCTGTGTGCCCTCTGAACAAAAACTGCTCTTCGCCCTCTTCTCTCCCCCATTCTACCTTCCGTTTCTAAGCTTGATTACTTTAGGTGCCTCATGTAAGTGCATCATGCAGTTTTTGTCTTTTGGTGACTGCCTTATTTCACTTGGCATCACGTCCTCCAAGTTCATTCATGTCATACCTGTGATAGGATTCCCCCCCCTTTTTTTTTCCTGAATGATATTCCATTGTATGTCTATATCACATTTTCTTTTTTTCTCGTTTTATTGAGATATAATTGACACGACGCTTGTGTAAGTTTAAGGCGTACAATGTGATGATTTGTTATATGTATGTATTGTAGAACGATTACCACGATACGGTGAGTTAACACATCCGTCACCTCCGGAGTTACCTTTTGTGTGTGTGTGCGTGCGTGTGTGATGGGAACACTTAAGATCTCCCTTCGCAATTTTCAAGTGTACAAGACAGTGCTGTGGACTAGAGTCACCTGCTCTGCATTAGATCCCTAGAACTTGTTCATCTTCTGACTGGAAGTTTGTGCCCTTTTGACCAACATCTCCCATTTCCCCAGCTCCTAACCCTTGGCAACCAGGATCTGTTCTCTGTTTCTATGAGTTTGGTTTTTTTAGATTCCACATAGAAGTGAAATCATGCACTATTTGTCTTTGTCTTTCTTATCTCACTTAACATCATGCCCTCGAGGTTCACCCACGTTCTTGATGACGGCAGGATTCTTTGCTTTTTATGGCTGAATAGCATTCCTTTGTATATGTATCACTTTCTTTTCTTTATTCATCCGTCAACAGGTACTAAGTAATTTCCACATCTTGGCTATTGTGAATCATGCTGCAATGAACACGAGAGTGCAAATATCTCTTCAAGATAGTGACTTCATTTTCTTGGGATATATACTCAGCAGTGAGGGAGAAGCAGACTCCCACTGAGCAGGGAGCCAGACACAGGGCTCCATCCCAGGACCCTGGGATCATGACCTGAGCCGAAGGCAGACGCTTAATAGACTGAGCCACCCAGGCGCCCCTGTCTCTACCTGTTTTTAAATTGGGTTGTTTGTGGGGTTTTTTTTGTTGAGTTGTAGGAATTCTTTATATATTCTGGATATTAATCCCTTATCAGATAGGTGTTTAGCAAATATTTTCTCCCATTTCATAGGTTGCCTTTCATTTTGTTGATGGTTTCTTTTACTGTGAAGACGTTTTTAAGTTTGATGCGGTCCCATTTGTCTATTTTTGCTTTGTTTCCTGCGCTTTTGGTTTCATATCCAAGAAATCATTGCCAAATCAAGTGTCAGGAAGCTTTCCTCTATACTTTCTTTTCTTTTTTTAAATATATTTTTAGAATTTATTGCTTGAGAGGGGCGAGGGGCAAAGGGTGAGGGAGGGAGAGAGAGAATCTCAAGCAGACCCTATGGAGTGCAGAGCCTGTTGTGGGACTCGATCTCACGACCCCGAGATCAAGACCTGAGCTGAGATCGAAGAGTTGGACACAAGGGCACCTGGGTGGCTCAGTCAGTTGAGTGTCTGACTCTCGATTTCGCCTCAGGTCATGATCTCAGGCTCAGGCTCTGTGCTCAGCAAGGAGTCTGCTTGGGATTCTCTCTCTCTCCCTCCCTCCCCTCTCCCCCTCCCCCTGTGCTCTCTCTCTCACTCTCCCTCTAAAATAAATAAATAAACCTTAAAAAAAAGAGTCAGACATTTAACCGACTGACCCACCTAGGCACCCTCCTCTATATTTTCTTCCAGGAGTTTTATAGTTTCAGGTCTTACGTTTAGGTCTGTAATTTATTTTGTGTTAGACTTTGTATGTGGTAGAAGGTAAGGGTCCAGCTTCATTCTTTTGCACGTGGATAATCAGTTTTCCCAGCACTGTGTGTTGCAAAGTCTGTCCTTTCCCCATTGTGTTGGCTTGGCACCCTTGTCAAAAATCATTCGATGGGGCGCCTGGGTGGCATAGCGGTTAAGCGTCTGCCTTCGGCTCAGAGCGTGATCCCTGCGTTATGGGATCGAGCCCCACATCAGGCTCCTCCGCTATGAGCCTGCTTCTTCCTCTCCCACTCCCCCTGCTTGTGTTCCCTCTCTCGCTGGCTGTCTCTATCTCTGTAGAATAAATAATAAAATAAAATCGTAAAAAAAAAAATCATTCGAATGTATATGTGAGGGTTTATTTCTGGGCTCTCTGTTCTGCTCAGTTGGTCTGTATTTCGGTCTTTATACCAGTACCAGACTGTTCTGACCATGTGGCTTTGTAATGTTTTTCAAGTCAAAAGTTGTGAGGTCTCTATCCTTGTTTTTCTTTTTCAAAATCGTATAGCTGTTCATGGTCCTTTGATTTTCCATATGCATTTTAGAATTTCTTTTCTATTTCTGTAAAAAGTATCTTTGGGATTTTGATGGGACTCGAGTTGAATTCGTAGGTCACTTTGGATAGCATGGACATTGTAACAATATTAAGTGTTCCGCTCCATAAACATGATGTCTTTCCATTTATTCGTGTCGTTTTCAATTTCTTTCAACAGCGTTTTCTCGTTTCTCGTTGACTTTATTGCTAAGTGTTTTGTTCTTTTTGCTGCAGTTGTAAATGGGACTGTTTTCTTCATTTCCTGTTCGGATTGTCCATTGTTAGTGTGTGGAAACACGACTGATTTTTGCATGTTGACTTTGTATCCTGCAACCTTGCTGTTTTCATTTACTAGTTCTAAGGCTGTTTTGTGGAATTTTTAGGATTTTCTACGTATAAGATTATGTCACCTGTGGACTGAAAAAATTTTACTTCTTTCTTTCCAATCTCAATGCCTTGTATTTCTTTCTCTTGCCTAGGCTCTCTGGCTAGGACTTCGGTACTATGTTAGATAGAAGGGGCAAGCGTGGACATCCTTGCTTTGGTCCTGATCTTCAAGGGAAGGCTTTCAGTTTCCCACCTTTGAGCATGTTTGCTGCGGATTTTCATATATGGTCTTTATTATGATGAGGTAGTTTCCTGCGGTCCCTAGTGCGTCCAGCGTATTGCCTCTTGACCAGACCGATAGAATAGCTAAATAGGTTGTTTTCCTGCCTCCTATGCTTTTTAATGTTTCCAAACCACAGAAAGTGTAGGAAGAACCTGGGGAATTAGAACCAGCCACCGCTAAGGCAGCTGGAGTGCAGGGGGTGGGCAAGCAGCAGGTGGTTGGCCCTGCCCCCCCCGCAGAGACGGGGGAAGCTGAGAGCTGTGGGGTGAGAGCGGCATCCCTTCCCGCTGGTCCCTGGACTCCACCTCAGGCCCCGCCCCTCAGGAGGCTCTGCCTCGCCCCCACCTGGCCCCGCCCCCACTCCCTGCATGGCCCGCCCTGCCAGTCCCAACGCCGGCCCTGCCCCACGATGGGATCCGGTGGAGAACCCCGCGTTATTTACTTTCAGCGCCCTGGGAGGAGGATGAGATCCGCAGGGACCGAGTGGAGCCCCAGAGTGTGTCCCTGTCGTGGCGGGAGCCCATCCCCGTCGGAGCTCCGGGGGCTAACGGCACCGAGTATGAGATCCGATACTACGAGAAGGTGAGGGGGCGGGGGTCTCGGCAGGACCTCGGGTGGCGCTGGGGAGCTGTGGTCTGTCTCCACGCAGCTGCTTCCTTTTCTACCTTCTGGCGGCGAAAGTCCTCCTTACTTTCTTTGTGAGCAAATCCACCGGCCTCCTAAGGCCTGAGTTTCTTGCTGTCCCCATCACTCCATGCATGGACCCCACCTCTGTCCCCCGCCCTCGGCTCCTCACCAGTCATCAGCTCCTTTGTCACCATTTCTGCCTGGTGTTTACAGTTGACTAAGGGCTGATCCAGATCTTCCTGGCTAGATCCCGTACATACAATCTGCAACCCTTTTTAAGAAAAAGAATGCAGAAATACCCTATTGTTTCAAAATTTGCAAAACTGTCTGACCCAGGTCAGCTGGTCCCCTGGCACTTGGCCAGGCGCTGGTGAATGTTTAACACCCTGCTCTCCCTACAGCCGGTGAATGGACGTATGAATTATTATTACAGCTCTACTGATAGACACATGTGTAATTCATCATTGACAAGCAAGAAGAAAAGACACAGTCTTTATCGTAAACACCGTCGAGCCGATTGATCCTTACAGGATGCTTTTGCCAACTTTTGCTGACTTCTTGTATCTGTCGTCAATCTATGGTTGCAGCTCAACCTCGACTTGACAGATGGAGATGTATCCCAACCCGCTATCTCTTTTCCCCGTAAATTCATCGTCTTTAAATGTGATACATGATCTACTGTTAAAGTGTTTCTCACCTTGGTGCAAATTTTACTCATTCAAGCGAAACCTTGCTTTCATCTTCAGCACATAATGTGTCCGAACTTCACTCACCCCTTAGTGACTCGAGGGACTTCCTGGCTGAATCAGACACTAGTTTTCGAATACTGGAAGTCTCCTGAGAGCTGTGAGTCAGGGGAATAGGGAGTGAACACCAAGGAGGAGGGACTCCTGAGTCACTGCTGGGCGATCTAGGGGATGGGATGCCACCCACAGGGGATAAGCGATGTTCAGGTCCCTGGTACATCCAGGTGGGCTTGGGGGTCTGCAGCTCAAGGGAGAGGCCTGTTCTGGAAAAAGAGAGGTGGGGCCTTTCAGCATAGGGCTGGGAAGCTGAATGAAGCCAGGGGCCGGAAGAGAAGGCCAAGAAGGACAGTGAGCGTGAGAAGAGCGGCTGAGACAGAGCTCTGAGGAGCTCTGAGGTTTAGGCGACAGCAGAGGAGGACACTGGGAAGGAGCTGGGCATGTCGTCACTGCTCACGGAGGGCTCACTGAACTGACGTCGGGGAATCAGGGCAGAGTAGACAGAGTCCTGAAGAAGTGGAGCTGGGTGGGGGCTCCAGGCCGTAAGGGGTATGAATTTGCAGGGAACCGAAACCCTTGAAAGGAGGAGCCTGTACAAAACGGGCTCCGTTCGTAAGGTTTCAGGGGCATCAGGGAAGCCAGGGGCCACGAGTCCTGGAGGCACGGTGCTCCTCGCCGGCTTCCTCAGGGCACCTGACGGCTGGCCAGGTTGGCAGCCTTGCCTCTTCACCCCACCCCGCCCCTACCCTGCCGGTCTCAGAGGTTCCACCCGGCAGCCGCTGTCCTCAGGGTCTTTCCCTGCGTATCAGATACCTGGAAGGGAGATTCTGATTGGCCAGTTCAGGTCAGAGTCTGCTCCCTTCCTGAATACTGTGAGGAAGACCTGGGCCGCATGATAATGAGGGGCTGTGGGCGTGCAGGGGCTCTAATAAGGTGGAGGGGGTGGGCAGAGACAAACGATGGCCGCATCCCCAGGATACACCATTAACAGACGTGCTGGGGGCAGTATGATACAGAGAAGAAGTGCGGGCCCCGAAGGAATCAAGCTGGTGTCGTTCTGACCCTTCCTTGATGTGACTGTCACCTATGAAAGAAGAGAGAAGTGCTAGCGAGCACTGTAGGCAGCCAGGCCTCCGAAGAGTCCAGCATAGCACCTCACTCCATGACAGCTGCCCCTGTCCCCACCATCCAGTGGGGGCCTCGGGCGAGTCTCTCCACCCCTCTGTGCCCGATTCCTTGGCTGTGATTTCGTGCCTTGCAGGACATTGTGAAAACCAGATGACAAAGAGAAGGAAAAGCTTTGAGAGCCGACAGGGACTGGGTGGGTGTCCGGGCTGTCTCTCATTCCTCTGAGGCATTCCCAGCTCACCCTCTGGACCGCTGCGCCCTGATGTCCATCCCTAAGAAGGGGATCTAGCGTCTTCTCTAACGTTTCTCTTACTGTTCTCAGCCACAAGTTCCGCTGAGTGTAGGTGGGAACTTGGGTGCAGAGAGGGGTTGGAGAGCCTGTGGAAGAAGCCTGCGGAGCCCTCCCTAGACTGTCAGAGTCAGGTTCTCCCACGCGGTCCATGCTCGCCTCAGGACACTTCTCCACCCCCCTACTCCTTGCCCCCGTCATTCTCCAAGGAGCGCGGGTCTGGCCCTGGCTCTGTCCTCACTCCTTGGTCCTTCCTCAGGGTCAGAGTGAGGAGACTTACTCCACGGTGAAGACAGGGGCACCTGCGGTCACTGTCACCAACCTGAAGCCGGCTACCCGCTACGTCTTTCAGATCCGGGCGGCTTCCCCGGGACCCTCCTGGGAGACCCAGAGCTTCAATCCCTCCATTGAAGTACAGACCCCAGGGGAGGGTAAGTGATGCGTGTGTGGGGGGGGGGGGGCTAGGGTGGGGAGACCAACTGGGAAGGGGGTGTTATCCGTGCAATTAAGGGAGCCTGCAGAACAGTTTAATTACAACCTAAATAATTCATGAATTTGGAATCCACCGACGAGGACCTATTCAGTGACATGAATTAAATGGGGGGCCTTGTCCTGGGGGAGCTCACAGGGGAGGGGCTCACGAACAGCTATAAGCCATGTCTCAGCTGGCGTCTCCCAGCCTCCCAGGACCTCCTGTGTCTTGTAGAAACATCCTGTGCCCTCTCCAAGATTCTTGCTATTTTTCTTGGGAAGAGTTTTAATCTCATGGTCACTTCTTGCTCCGGCGGCTAGATTCTTTCCCATTCTGCTTCTTTCTCTCTGCCGTGATACGGACTCAAACGTGGGATGCCGTCCCTTTCCCCACTCGGTCTTAGAATGAGAAGCACACTTCACTGAAGGCTGGGGACACAAAAGGGTCTCACTGCAGCAATAAACTAAACAAAACATAGCGAGAGTTGTGCCCGTTCAGTGGGGGGATTGTATGGTCTGGGAACCATTTCTCCAATATAGCTGTTATCAAGACAGAACAACACAACAAAACAAAAGCCCAACGTCAGATACCTTGATTCTGAACCGGCTCTGGCTTCTCCCCCGTGGTATTATGCTACCCGCTTCCTCCCTTCACCTCCCTCCCCTGGTTCCTCTTCTCCGCACCCACCCCCAAATTCCCTTTCATGATGAGAGATGAGGAGCTTAGCTGTGGCTTTGGTGGTTTTGCCTGCTGCTAACCCTGCCCTCAGGGTCTCACGTCTATCTACCCCGAGCAGTTCACGAAAGTATTTTCCTGGACAAAGGCAATTCCCCCTAAGAGGCATTCTGACACCAGCTGTCAAGATAATAATTCTTTCCAACCTGCTACATGAGTCTAATCCAAGATAGGAAAAGCTCTGAGCCCAAAGGGAGGTGGAGATAAAATGTTGAGGGAGTTTGGGTTCTGGGGAGAGAGACAGCACTTCTTGCTCGAACGCCTGTCTGTGCCAGACCTCGGCCAGGTACTGGCAGGAGGAGATTAGAGCTCTGTCTTGAAAGCTGGGGAGCGTGTGAATGTGTGGAGATGGGCAGGGAAGGCTTTGGGGCTGGACGAATCCATCCGCACAAAGGCTCACAGGTTTGGCCGGAGTGAGTGTGGTGGGGGCGGGAGCTGGGGGCTGTTAGCTGAAATGGGCTGATGATTTCCATTCAGTTGGTGCTCCTCGGTGAGTAGACCCTGCTCGGACCCCCGGCCTCCTTTGCCGTGGCCCAGGCTCTGGGAGAATAGGTCTCCCAGTCTGCAGAGCACTTCTTCCAGTGAGCTGTGACCTTAACTCGGGAGCACGATGAAGGACGCCCCTTTAGCCCCGTATCAGCTACCCACTGCTGTGTAACAAACTACCCCAACGCGAGTAGCTGCAAACAGCCAGCATTTGTTCTCTCATGATTTTTGTGGGTCAGGCATCTGGGTGCAGCTTAACTCGGTGCTGCGGGCTCGGGGTCCCTCACGGCTGTGGTCGTCTCAAGGCTCAGGTTCTCACTGGCTCTTTGTGGAGACATGCAGTTCTCTGCCCCTTGGGCTTCTCCCTAGAGCTCCTCATCACACGGCAACCTGATTCTTGCAGGGACTGCGAGTGAGATAGAGAGAGTGCCAAAGACAAGCCACGGTCCCTTGTCACCTCATCTTGGAGGTGACATCCCATCCCTTTGGCTGTATTATCTTCATTAGAAACAAGTCACTGTGTCAAACCCACTCTCAAGGGGACTGAATACCAGGAGGTGGGGAATCCAGGGGGCACATCTTGGAGGCCACCTGCCACAACCGTCCTATTTCTGTGTCCACACGGACACCTCATTTCAGACAGTTCTTGGCAACTCCACCCACCTCTGCCCCAGCCAGACCCTGGATCCTGTCCCCACCTCTAGAACCATGGGCTCTAAAATCCCCTCATTGACCTTGGCCTTCTTGGCCTCTAACTCTCTCTTCCTCCTCTGTCCCTTGTCACTTGACTGTGACATTCTCCTAACAGCCCTGGGGATCCGACCTCCTCTCACAGGCTGTGAGCCCCTCCTGGGCCCATAGCACCTCAGCCAGGAGAAATGCTCTCAGCCGTGTTGGCCCTCACTTCCTGGACACTGCGCTGCACCTGCCCTGCTTGTCCCAGAGCCTGGAGCCCGGAGCTGGCCTGAGTCATGTGTCCCAACTGAGTCTCCAGGGCTGTGCGGCATCTCCCCCATTCTTTTTTTTTTTTTTTTAAAGATTTTATTTATTTGACAGAGATAGAAACAGCCAGCGAGAGAGGGAACACAAGCAGGGGGAGTGGGAGAGGAAGAAGCAGGCTCATAGCGGAGGAGCCTGATGTGGGGCTTGATCCCATAACGCCGGGATCACGCCCTGAGCCAAAGGCAGACGCTTAATGACTGAGCCACCCAGGCGCCCCATTCTTGATAGTTTTCCCAAACATCTTCCCCTCTCCCAGGCACCTCCTGTCCATCCCCGCTTCCGACCCAGCAGATACCTTCGTCCCTTTCCCCTGAGGCAGGAACTCCGTCCATTGTTGTCTGGCTCCCTGTCACCCTCAGGATGAAGTCCCTCCTCCTTGGCCTGGCTTGCCAGGCCCTTTAGGTGCTGTCTCCTCCCCCCCACCCCCGTTCCCTTTTTCCTCCCACCGTCCAGCTTCACATCTGGCCCCTCTCGGCGCCCACGCGGTCTGTTTCCCCAGCCCCACCAGATGGCTTGCCATTTTCCAGACCCAGCCTGTGTGCCCAAGCACCACCAAAATCTTTCCGATCTCCCAGGCCTGGTGCAGATGCCGCCCCACTCCTGCGAAGCCTTCCTCACTGGCTTTAGGAAGGAATGAGCGTGTCTCTGCTCAGCTCTCTGTTTCTGTTTTCATTCTACACTTGGGAATTTGGTTTCTGTCTCTGCGGCTGGTCGGTACACTCCTCCAGGGCATGGGATTCTGGCTCATTCATCACTGTCTTCTAAGTGCTGGTGCCAGCCGGTCACGAATGTTGGATGGAGGGATGGATGGAGGGATGGATGGAGGGATGGAGGGATGGCTAGATGGGGTTGGGAGCCTGGCGTCCTCTAGACCCCTCTCTTGGGGAAATCGTTCACAGTAGAGACTTTTGGAATCAGGTTCAAATCTTAGGTTCACCATTTATGAGTTGTGGGACCGTGGACAAATTGCACAACTTTTCTCAATGTCAGTCTCCTCGGCTATGAAGTGGAGACACCACCACCTTACTGGCTGGTTGTGACAATGACACAGGGTCATTTAGTGAAGGCACGTGGTACAGGATCTTGAATGGAGTAAGTGTGCATGAAATGTTACCTTCCTGTAATTGCCGGCGGACGGTCTGGACGGGGCCGGGGAGCTCAGGAGAGAGGCCATTCCCCCTGCAGAGCTATGTTAAGTTAGGGCCCATCCGAAAGGTGGAAAGGGAGGCCCAGGCCTGCCTGTCTGGACCCCGGGGGCCTCTCCTGCAGAGGTGGACTGCAGTGGCGGTGCCGGCCCGGGAGAGGAGGGGAAGCTCCGGGCGCCACTGTGGTCCCTCTGCTGTGGGGGCGGGGCAGGAGTCTCCACTGGGGCTGCCCCAGGAGCCTGGCCTTCTGCCTGCCTCAACCTCCTGGTTTACCCCCAGCTGCCTCAGGGTCCAGGGACCACAACCCTGCGGTCGTCGTCACCGTGGTGACCGTCTCAGCCCTCCTCGTCCTGGGCTCTGTGATGAGCGTGCTGGCCATGTGGAGGAGGTAGGTGGCTGGTCCCCGCCTGGCTGACTCCTGGTGGGTCGCGTCCCTGTGCACACTCACGTGTGCTCACGGCCCCTCTCTCTGTACCTGCACGGGCACACATGCGGATTTGCGCAGGCAAGCCCAGTGCTGTGTAGATGCCGGCAGGGCCGGCGCGGCCCCTCCCCCCGCCTGCTGCTCCTGCAGCAGCCAGCCCTGCCGCTTGCTCTGCCGCTCCGGGATGAAGGGGATTTAGCTCCTTAACTCATTAAATGTCAGAAGGCATCACTGAGGATGGAATCAAGCTCCGGCTGCTCCAGTGTGATTAGGATTCTCTGGAGGCGCTCCGAGGCCCCCAGCCCCTTCCCGCAAGGGATCTTGAGGCCCTTGAACACAGGCAAAGGGAAGAAAGGCAGAAATTGTGTGTGGGAAGGGGGAGGACAGGGAGGGGAACTCATTCACCAGAACTCCCCTCCCCTTCTCCCAGCAGGAGGAAGCTTGCGGGAGAGTGGGCAGAGAAAGGGGATGGGAGGAGGAGGAAGGGTGTGGAGCTTGAGTTTGGTTCAGAGAAGATCCCAGTCCTTTTGCACGCAGCAGAAACCTCCCACCATGTGTTTTCGCCTTCTCCCCAGGGCCGCCCTCTGCTGCACGCGGAGGTACCGGTCTGGGGCTGAGGTCAGCAGACTTGAAGGGTGGAAAGTCTGCATGTGATGGGCTGGGGCGGGGGGAGCAGAGGAGAGCGATGGCTGCTGGGGGTGGGGGGCGCATCCCAGCACATCTCCGCATCCTTGAACTGCCTGTCGGCAGGAGGGACCATGAGCATTCGCAGGGCACTGTTTGCTTGGCCTTGAATGAAGCCCTGAAAGTGACTGAGGAGGGGAGAGCCTTGACCTGGGGGTCTGGGAGCCCCTGTGCCTGAGCCAGGACAGTCAGGAGGCAGGACAGGAGTAGTGAGCTCCTTTCTGGGGCTTAGACACCCATGTTGGTCCTGTTGGGAAAGCAGGAATGGACAGAAGCTGAGAGCCTCTTGTCCTGGCTGGGGCTCAGAGAGGCAGGCAGAGGAACCGGGAGAGAGGGGTATGAAGAGCGCCCCTCTGAGCAGGGGCTGTGCAGGACAGGAGTAGCTACCCAGGAGCACCTCGGAGACAGAGGCACTAGGGCAGGCAGAGTAAGTGGGGAGTCGGTCTCAAAACCTGCTCAAAATCCAATGGCATGGAAACGGGGAGAATCTGCCGGTCAGGTGCCGATGGCATGTCCAGCCAGCCTCACAGGCTGGCGTCTCTCTGCGTCTCTGCAGTACTACTGACCTCTGCAGGGTCTCCTCCCCTCCGCTTCCCCTCCCCACCCCATCCTGGCTCATCCCACTTCTCACCAGAGGGTGTTGTCCTGTGGAAGCTTCTCGGTTTCTCTGCCACTCCTCCATCCACTTGGCCTTGTCCTCTTCCTCTCCAGCCACCTTTCCTGGATGTTCCCCTCGTCGATGGAAGTCCTGTCGCCACTCTGGCTGACCTCAGGGGCCCTTGGATAACCTGTCGCACCCCTTGGCTCCTCGGTTCTTTGACTTCCTCATTCCCAAGGACCTTCTCTTCCGTTTCACCTCTGCCTCCCTCTCCCATATCCTGCCATGGACCTGGCCATCACCGCAGACACTCTGTCCAGCTCTTCCACTTACGCCCCACAGGAGCCCTGTCCTTACAGCTTGCCCCCTCGGCCACATCTGTTGCACCTGCTCCTTCACGGCATCATTGCCCCCCCCATGGGTCCTCATCCCCAAGTCTGCACACCTGCCTGTCTCTGCACCCATCCTCTCCCTCCCTCTGCTCTAGATGAGGTGCCTTCCTCCTAGTCCTTCCTGCTGTGTTCCGAACCCCGCCCCTTCTCACCATCTCAGGAACCCTACTAGTTCTAATGTCCCCCTCGGCCCCAGGTAACCGCTGACCTTTAGTGAGTGCGTAGTAAGCTCTGTGCAACCACGCTGTATCGGGCAGGGCTGTCTTTATCCCGATTTCATTAAAGAGAAATCTGAGCCCACCCAGTCCTGCAGCTATGAAGCCAGTCCCTGCGTGAGGTTCCAGAGCCCGTGCTGCTCACCACCATCATGACCACTTCACCCCCTTTCCCATCCGTGGGGAACGTCCCCTTCACTGCTTCCACGCCATCTCTCTCCCCTGCCCCACTCTTTCTTTCCTGCCTTCCTGTGATACGGCCACCCCCGATTTCCCTTCTGTTTCCCTTTGACTTGGCTGGAGGTTCTTTCGTGACCTCCTCCCTGGCCTCTTTCTCCTCTACCCGGTCTCTAAATGTCGGGGTCCTCAGACTTGTCCACAGCCCCACTTCCCAGGCTCTGGCCTCTTCCCCGGACCATGCTCACAGCTCCCGCACTTGTATTTCCAGCGCAGACCTCTCCTCCACCCCCCACCCCCATTCATTTCTAACTCCCCACTCCGCGCCCCTCCCTGCTTACCCCGTGGGCTCTGCAGACTTCCACCGGCTCAGCGCCAGCTTTTCCTCTCCCCGGGCTGCTAAATGGCATCGCCATCAACGGCTGGGCAATGCAGAACCCCGGAAGTTGTTCCCACCTTGTCCCCGCTCCTTCATGCCCTAGCAGTCTCAGAGCCCTGTGGCCCCGTCACCAAAATGTCCCTTGAGTCCTCTCGCTTTTCTCCAGGTCCATGCTCCCCCTGTAGCCCGAGCGGCCACGGAGCCACCGCGCGCTCCCGCGGGGGCAACAACCGGGTTGAGTCCTGACGCTCACCTGCTCAGCAGCCCCGGGGCTCTCCTCTGGGCCAGCAGGGCCCTGCCTCGGGCCCCTAATGCCAGTCGGGGGCTCTGTTGGTAGTGACGCAGTCCTTCGGCCCAGGGCCACCTCTGCCTCAGGAAACGACCCTTGCTGGCCTGGGAAGGCTCAGGCCCATCTGCTATGTGTGCCCTTCTCCTCTGCTTGGACCTGTGAGTGGGCTTGCAATGCACGCTCCGTGCTTGTTTTCCTGGCCAGACCGAGGCTGCCCCTGACAGCAGGGGCCTCCTGATTTGCTCACCTGTAAGGCAGGCGGGCAGCTTGGGTTCGAAGTCAGGGGTATGGATCTGGGTGCCTCTGGAGTTGCAAGAATGTGCATTGTGGCTCAGAGTGAAAATAATTAGTAATGTGGGTGGGGATGAGGGGTTAGGTCTGGGGCTAGGGTTATGTGTCGGCTGTGGGGAGGGGCTTTCAAAGCAGCGCAAGAAGGTCCCTCCCCTAGGGCACAGGTCTTAGTGGTTTTGAAGGGATAAGGAGCTCCGGCGCTGGGTCTAGTGGGAGGGGAGGCCGTGGCTGCCTAGCTCAAAGAATGACTCCACACCTCCCCAGGCCCTGCCCCTATGGCAAAGGAGGTCAGGACGCCCACGACGAGGAGGAGCTGTATTTCCACTGTGAGTTGTCGCCGGGCCCCTCCTTAACCCTCTTCCACGCTGCCCTTCATAACTCCCCCAACCCGGGCCCCGGAACCCCTTCCTCTGGCCCATCTCTGTCTCTCCCTGCATTCCAGTCAAAGTCCCGACACGCCGCACATTCTTAGACCCCCAGAGCTGCGGGGACCCGCTGCAGGCTGTTCATCTGTTTGCCAAGGAGCTGGATGCGAAAACCGTCACACTGGAGAAAAGCCTTGGAGCAGGCAAGCTGGGCACCCAGGAAGCCTTGTCCGTCCCGAGAGCCCCCTACTTCCCCCACCCACCTCTGCCCCCCAGGCCTTCCCCCATTTCTGGAAGCCCTGCCTTCACCCCAGTCCCGGCCTGCCCGGGAGGCCCCAGCTCCACACCAAACGGGACCTCTACCCACCAGGTTCCAGGGAGGGGGATGGCAGAGGGGTCTGTGGTCCTGCCTTCGTACCCTCTCCCCGTCCCCATGGTCACTGAGACCGCCCCACACCAGCCCTTTGCTGGCTGGCCTCTGCAGACTGCCCCTGGCGGCAGTGTCGTCCCAGGCCTTCATGGGGGGTGGGGAGGAGCATTCATAAACTTGGGGACCAGACACACCAGAGTTCTAGTCCTGCCTCTACCGCTGAGCAGCTGTGTACGCAAGGGCATGTGCCTCTTGCTCTGAACTCGTTCCTTGTCTGTAAAATGGGCACGATCGCTGCCTCATGGGGAGTGAGGTGGGGACTGCGAAGCCCACGTCACACTGAGGGTTCTCAGTTTACCGTGATTTGAACTCAGGAGCCCTGAGCCCTAGGCCAGGAACAGCCTGTGACCCAGAAGCTGCTTTCTCCACTGCTCACCCTGCCTGGGTTGGCCAGGGGGTGACCTCCAGGGGACTGTCTGAGGTGCCCTCTCCTCACAGGGCGGTTCGGGGAGCTGTCCTTCGGCTGCCTGCAGCTCCCGGGCCGCCAGGAGCTCCCCGTGGCCGTGCACACACTGAGGGATGGCTGCTCCGACTCTCAGAGGCTCAGCTTCCTGGCTGAGGCCCTCACGCTGGGCCAGTTCGACCACAGCCACGTCGTGAGGCTAGAAGGTGTCGTCACCCGAGGTAGCGCTGCATGCTCCGCAAGTATGGGGGTGGAAACAGGGTGGGAGGTGGGGAGCTCTTAGGCCTCCAGCCCCTTCCTCCAGCCGTGGGAGGGAGCCCCTGAGTGGCCCAGTATGGGGAGAAGGCCTCAGCTTTTCCTTCACTGACTCAGGGAGGCCCTTCCGACCTTGAATGACCTTTTTGACCCGTAGTGACACTGTCAGGGGTGGGTCGCTGGGACCTTGGGTGATCTTTCTTAGCAGACTTATTGCAGCTCCTAGACCTTGGCCTTTGTCCTCCTCCAGATGCCCCCTCTTTTGTTCTTTGGCATGGAGGGTCCTGGGCCTTGCAGGAGGGTGGCTGGGCTGGAAAGTTGTTTCTGGCCGTCCTGGCCCAGGCTGGGGTCCGGGGGGGGGGGGGCATGTGTTCATGCAGAGGGGAGCAAGCAACTTAGCGTGTGTGTCCCCCATCCCCGGGCACAGGCAGCACCTTGATGATTGTCACTGAGTACATGAGCCACGGGGCCCTGGACGGCTTCCTGCGGGTGAGTGGCCTGCGTCCCAGGGGTACCGCTGACCCTGTTAGTCTTTGTCCCTCACTCTTCTCTTTGGTGGGACTTGCACTTGCCATCATTCCCTAAAAAGGAGCCCACTGGCCAGGCCCACCTGGTGGGTCCCGGGGCAAACCCAGAGAGGGCCAGGTGACTTCCCTGGGGTCCCACAGCCCCAGGGAACCGCATGTTCTTCCCACAGCGGCATGAAGGCCAGCTGGCGGCCGGGCAGCTGTTGGGGCTGCTGCCCGGGCTGGCGTCAGCCATGAAGTATCTATCGGAAATGGGCTACGTTCACCGGGGCCTGGCAGCCCGCCGCGTGCTGGTCAGCAGTGGCCTTATCTGCAAGATCTCTGGCTTTGGGCGGGGCCCCCGGGACCGAGCAGAGGCTGTCTACACCACCATGGTGAGGATTCCCTTCTCCCAGGCACGCCGGCCCATCAGACCGCACTTGTCCGTCCCAAGAGCCCCCTACTTCCCCCACCCACCTCTGCCCCCCAGGCCTTCCCCCATTTCTGGAAGCCATGCCTTCACCCCAGTCCCGGGGGTCCCCATCCCCCACTTTCGCCCACTTCCCTGCCGTGTCAGGGCCACACTCCCTACAGCCCCGCCCCTACCCCCCCACTTGGCCCCAAATAAATGCCGGTGTGGGCGTCATTATGTGCCTTCCCCAGACGTGCAGCTGGGAGGATGGCAGGTGGGGCTGGATCTGGGGCTCTGCGGGGTGGGGAACCCTGGGTATACTTGGACCGGTCCCTTCCTGCCCCTGACCTGCTTCCCTGCCCGCAGAGCGGCCGCAGCCCCGCACTGTGGGCCGCGCCTGAGACGCTTCAGTTCGGACACTTCAGCTCGGCCAGTGATGTGTGGAGCTTTGGTGTCGTCATGTGGGAGGTGATGGCCTTTGGGGAGCGGCCCTACTGGGACATGTCTGGCCAAGACGTGAGTGACCCCGAGCCCCGACTCCCTGACCTCTGCCCATTGACCCTTGACCTCTTAGCCCTAGGCCCCTCTTCACTGTCTACTTGCTTCCGGTCCTGCCTGGCCACCCTGAGTCTTCCTGGGCTGGGATGTGTGCATGTGTTGGAGTGACTTAAAGCTTCCCGTCTGCCCCTCACCTCCATGGCCCAGGTAATCAAGGCAGTGGAGGATGGCTTCCGGCTGCCGCCCCCCAGGAACTGCCCCTTCCCCCTACACCGGCTGATGCTTGACTGCTGGCAGAAGGACCCAAGTGAGCGGCCCAGGTTCTCCCAGATTCACAGCATCCTGAGCAAGATGGTGCAGGACCCAGAACCCCCAAAGTGTGCCACGACCACCTCTCCCAGGTACAACTGACGCCTCATTTGTCCCAGGTACACTCCCGTCTATCCCCAACCACCAGATACAGCTGATCTCTCACCTCACCGAGTGGCCTCCCCACATGGCAGAGCCCCACATGGCTGAGCCCCACCTGTCCCACCCCACCTGTCCCATCCCACCTGTCCTACTCCACCTGTCCTATCCCACCTGTCCCATCCTACCTGTCCACCCCACCTGTCCTACTCCACCTGTCCCATCCCACCTGTCCCATCCTACCTGTCCACCCCACCTGTCCCATCCCACCTGTCCTACTCCACCTGTCCCATCCCACCTGTCCCATCCTACCTGTCCACCCCACCTGTCCTACTCCACCTGTCCCATCCCACCTGTCCCATCCTACCTGTCCACCCCACCTGTCCTACTCCACCTGTCCCATCCCACCTGTCCCATCCTACCTGTCCACCCCACCTGTCCTACCCCACCTGTCCCATCCCACCTGTCCCATCCTACCTGTCCACCCCACCTGTCCTACCCACCTGTCCCATCCCACCTGTCCACCCCACCTGTCCTACCCCACCTGTCCCATCCCACCTGTCCCATCCTACCTGTCCACCCCACCTGTCCTCCACCTGTCCCATCCCACCTGTCCCATCCTACCTGTCCACCCCACCTGTCCTACCCCACCTGTCCCATCCCACCTGTCCCATCCTACCTGTCCACCCCACCTGTCCTACCCACCTGTCCCATCCCACCTGTCCACCCCACCTGTCCTACCCCACCTGTCCCATCCCACCTGTCCCATCCTACCTGTCCACCCCACCTGTCCTACTCCACCTGTCCCATCCCACCTGTCCCATCCTACCTGTCCACCCCACCTGTCCTACTCCACCTGTCCCATCCCACCTGTCCCATCCTACCTGTCCACCCCACCTGTCCTACCCCACCTGTCCCATCCCACCTGTCCCATCCTACCTGTCCACCCCACCTGTCCTACCCACCTGTCCCATCCCACCTGTCCACCCCACCTGTCCTACCCCACCTGTCCCATCCCACCTGTCCCATCCTACCTGTCCACCCCACCTGTCCTACTCCACCTGTCCCATCCCACCTGTCCCATCCCACCTGTCCCATCCTACCTGTCCACCCCACCTGTCCCACCCTACCTGTCCCACCCCACCTGTCCCATCCTACCTGTCCCACCCCACCTGTCCCACTCCACCTGTCTACTCCACCTGTCCCATCCTACCTGTCCACCCCACCTGTCCTACCCCACCTGTCCCATCCCACCTGTCCCATCCTACCTGTCCACCCCACCTGTCCTACCCACCTGTCCCATCCCACCTGTCCACCCCACCTGTCCTACCCCACCTGTCCCATCCCACCTGTCCCATCCTACCTGTCCACCCCACCTGTCCTACTCCACCTGTCCCATCCCACCTGTCCCATCCCACCTGTCCCATCCCACCTGTCCCATCCTACCTGTCCACCCCACCTGTCCCACCCTACCTGTCCCACCCCACCTGTCCACCCCACCTGTCCCATCCTACCTGTTCCACCCCACCTGTCCCACCCCACCTGTCCACCCCACCTGTCCCATCCTACCTATCCCACCCCACCTGTCCCACCCCACCTGTCCACCCCACCTGTCCCATCCTACCTATCCCACCCCACCTGTCCACCCCACCTGTCCCACCCCTCCTGTCCCACCCCACCTGTCCCATCCTACCTGTCTACGCTACCAGTCCAGGTAGGACTGCTCACCTGGTTGCTGTAGATAGATCTGGTACTCCGCCTGCCTCAGACACAGGGACATTGTCAGCCATCTTAGTCACTCTCCTTGTCCTGGGTTTTGCCTCACGTGTCCCAGTACAATGACCACTGACTGGGTGAATACATGTGGAAATAGTTCCAACAGCTTTGTAGTTGCAATAATTAAAATAAATGAAATGAGTATGAGTTGTCCCGAATATAACATGGGTCACCTCCCAAACCGTGCTAGGTATGTCCAACCCACAGACTGTTCCAGATACTCCCAGTAGCTGTAGCTGGCTCGGGTGCACCCCACTCTCCACCTACCTGCCTGGGTATCTCAAAACCCACACCCGCTCTGATGATGCCTCGCACGCCGTGGAGCCAGGTCTGCTCTGGGGCTCGGTCGCCGTCCCCTTCTCCTGTCCTTTCTCCGCTGGCCTCTCCTCAGGAGACTGACCGGGTCTGGGCACCAGAACCCTGCTGTCGACTGACCACAGCTCCTTTGCTCCCCAGGCCTCCCACCCCCCTGGCGGACCGTGCCTTCTCCACCTTTCCGTCCTTCGGCTCCGTGGGCGCGTGGCTGGAGGCCCTGGACCTGGGCCGCTACAAGGACAGCTTCACCGCCGGTGGTTACGGGAGCCTGGAGGCCGTGGCCGCCATGGCCGCCCAGTGAGTCAGAGACACCTGTGTGGGAGGCCTGGGCCGGTCCTAGTTCTGGGCCCTCCCCTGTCCCGACGGAGGGAGGGAAAGCAGAAGAGGGTTCGAGCCAGCTGGGTGTGACCAGCCCTTCTTTCAGGGACCTGGTGAGCCTGGGCATCTCGTCGGCGGAACATCGAGAGGCCCTCCTCAGTGGGATCGGCGCCCTGCGGGCACGCGTGCTCCAGCTCCAAGGCCAGGGGGTGCAGGTGTGAGCCGCGCCGTCTTTCCAGGCCAGGACCGCAGGCCTCACAGGGACCCTGGCACGCGGCACCCCTGCGGGGTAGAAGGGAGCGCCCTCTCCCTGTGCTCGGGCCCAGGGCTTGTTTGGGACCACAGTTCCCCTCATCTCACTGCCTACTCCTCCCATTTTTCCCAGTCTGAACACCTTGGCTGACTCAGTCCCCTTGGCCAGAGGGTTTAAATCCCTGGGGAGAACCCCTGCGATAAGAGCAGGAGGCAATGCAGGGTTCCAGAGACCACGGTGGGCAGGACCGAGAGGGAAGACGTAGCTTTAAATCGCCTGGTTCATGTTTTTCTGTCTTCCGCACCCACTGGGGCCTGGGGCCTACCCCAGTGGGTGCCCCCCTTTCCCACAGGCCTATTGGCCAGTTGGCAGCATGGGTCCCTAATAAGCTCCCATGAGACCCGGCAGGGGCCACAGCTGCTTGGCAGCCCACCCTGAAGGGCCTGGAGAGGCAAGGGCCTCAGCTCCCTGCACTTGGGCTCGGCCCCGTCTGCACACTGGTCCTGAGGCCCAGGCAGCGAAGGTGGTGCTGAGCTCCGGTGCTGGACCCCAAGGGCCCCAGACTCAGGAGCCGATTTCAGCTTCCCCTGCCCTTGGGCTGAGAGTTCAGGGTGAGGGTGAGGGCCCTGGCTAGGCCATCAAGGTCCTGGTGCTCCCCTGAGGCCCAGCTAGGCCTCCCCTTTGCATTCCTTTTCTAAGTTCGCTGGCCAGGACGTCTAGAAGAGCATGAGATGAGATGTTTTCTCCCCGGAGGACCCGTGAGCTTTGCTCTCCTGCCTCAGGGGATGGTGAAGAGATCCTCGGGTGTGGACCTTCTCTCTCTGACAGGCTCTGAGCCACACTGTGCAGAGAGGAAAGTCGGAGGCTGGTGGAGGAGTCAGGGCCAGGGCTGGGGTTGGAACCCATGCCCTCAACTCCCAGTCCGAGGAGAGAGAGTCCCTGGTCCTACCTTGTGATACCAACACTCTTCCCCGAGGAAGCCCGAGGGTACTCTGAGGTGACCGCCTCTTGCGAGTGCTGTCTCCTGGGCACCCTTCAGCCTCCTGGGGAGCACCTTCTCCCTCTGGCTTCTGTGGGGCTCTGGCAAGAGTGGCCACACTGAGCTAACTTGAGTCCCTTATCCAGAAGGGCTTCCCAGAGGCGGTGGTGATCGAGAGGCCACGGCAGGAAGGCAGCTGGGTCTGGACAGGATTCCTGGGGCTGCATTCGTCTAGGTCACCCCTGACATAGGCCCACTCTGGGCTTGGCTGTGTGGGGGTGGGGTGGGGTGGGTGGGAAGGAGGAGCCAAGGGGAGAAGAAAGGGGTGAATGGAACATGGAGCTGGCCCGTGGAGGGCTCAGCCTAGGTGGGGAGACAAGCTCAGGCACTGAGAAGTACAACAGAGGTGCCTTCCAAAGGTGCCCTGGGCCCCACAGGAGACCTCGGGGTCTGTGGGCCGGTGGGCCTGAGGGCAGATGGACACTTGTGATTTGCGTCTATGGAGGTGTGTCTGGAAAGGCTTCTTGGCTGAGAGGCTGATGCATAAGTTGAACAAGGCTTTGCAGGTGGGGGTGGGGGGCGTCTGCCCTGGGGGGGATGGAATTTTGCATAGGCCAAGATGGATGGCCTAGGGTAAGAGGCATCCAAGCTGAGGGGCTGTCACAAGAAGGAGCCTGGAGGCTGGAAATGCAGCGCAGTTTTGGGGAGCGCCCATGGTGGGGGACAGTGCCTCACATCAGTGCCTTTGCCTCACCCTGCCAGCAGCAGCTCTTCTCTCCTTGGAGCCCCTAGCTCTGCTCCCCACCTCCTAGGCAGCTGCCCCAGTCAGGGACTTGGAGTGTATGGGGCAGCTTGAGCTACTGCTTCCACCTTGGACAGGCCTGGAGGGTCCCTTGGCAGCCGCCCTACAGACTCGCCCCTCCCCCATCCAAGCTCGGAAAGGACGTGAGGACCCGTGTCCAGTCTTGGGTGGAGGGAGCCTCGTCCCTATCTCCAGCTACATCAGTTATGCTCTAAAGGCCAAACCCCCTCCCCCTCCCCCGGCTGTTCTGCAGAGGGGCCCCCTGGCTGTGTTGGCAGGACTTCGGTGTCCAGGGTAGACCTCCCCTCCACGGAGGAGTGAGGTCCCATAATCCTGAGGGGTCCCAGACCTCTGCCCTGCACGGATGCGGGCTGATGGCTCTCTGGGAGCCCTCTACAGATCTATTTTTATATGGAACTTGTTCACTGGACAGAGGGATGTGGCCTGCAACCCTCCGGCTCCCCCATCTGAGCGCATCCAGGGAGGGAAGGGGCTGGTGGCGGGGGGTGGTTCCTTTGGCTAATTCTGGAGATGTTTTTATATTTCATGGGTTCTATATGCAGGACAAAGTAATAAACACTTGTCTGTGATATGGTATCTCTTTCAGTGACAATTGCTTACCCATCAAGATCGTATGTGGGAGGTTTCCACCATCCCCCACATGCCCTGGGGTGTCTCCCGAGTGTGTGTCTGAGGTCTCTCTGTGTAGACATGAACTGAACAGCCCGTGCCATGAAAGATCTCCCAGTCTAGGGAGGGTGGCCTGGGAGCGGAGAGAAGGAGGTCACCTTCTTAGAAGGTGGTAAACCTTCTACAGAGCAGATGGGTGGGTGCTGGGTCTGGAACGTGGCACAGACACCAGCTAGAGACGCAGCTCTGAGGGCCCTGGCTCTTGGGGCAGGGGGGTACTGAAGCGACAGTGAGAAGGAGGTCGCCCTGGGCTAGCCCGGGGAGCAGAGGGAGCTCTGGGGCAGTCTGCCACTGGGAGACAGAGGGTGAGGAAGAGCAGGAGACAGAGCCCGAGGGGAGCAGTGGAGAGAAGCCAGGAAGCAGTCAGCCATCCAGGCGAAGGAGCAATGAGTGTGGATGTGAAATGCGGAGAAGCCGCGTGAGCAGAGGGGGTGCGAGCGGCTGTCAGGCGCTGTTATCTGCGGCTGTGCTGCTTCCTGGGGCTCGCACCACAGAGCTCTCCATCCCACAGTCCCCGGGGCTAGAAGTCAGAGAGCCAGGTGTTGGGGACTCCCGAGGGCTTAGAGAAGGATCGGGCCCAGGCCTCTCTGCTGGGCTTTCGGCCAGCTTCTCCCTGTGTCTTCGCCCCGTCTTCCACGTCCAGACTTCCCCTTTCAGAAGCACACCAGACTGGCCCACCCGAGGGACCTCCCTTGAACTTGATGACCCCTGTAAAGACCCCTTCCCCAAATAGTCACTTTCTGAGGTACCGGGGTTAGGACTTCTGCACATGAATTTTGAGGGGACGTCATTCAACCCCTAACAGTGGCCTCAATCCAGGGGTGGGGGTTGGAAGCTGGGGGAGAGGAACAAGGGTTGGAGGGTGGGAATCTTTTGGGGTGAGTGGCAAGGGAAGGAGGGTGGGATACGTCAGTGATCAGGGCAGAGCGGGAAGGTGGGCTGAATGCCGGCGCGCCCCCTGACTGCTCACACGTGGGCCTGCACGCGCACATACGCACACACACACACACACACGCACCACAGGAGCCCTCGCCTTTTCCGGCTTGCAGGTGCTTCCGCTCTCCCTGGACCGGGCTGTTCGTGTTCACAGCTTGGAGAAGGTGTCTTCTTTATTTGCTTAGGCCAGGGGGAGTGCTTGGGACTGGGGTGGCGGGGTGGCGACAAATAACACCCCTTTCTTCTGTTCCTGGGCTCAGAACCAACTGAGCACCGTTTCCGGGGACAGACAGGGCACAAGGTACCGGCTCCTTGATGAGGCTGGCTGGAGAACGTTGCTTACCATGTTCCTTGGAGTCTAAGATGCCGTTGAGCGCGAGACGTACTACTGAGAAAACATCACAGCCGATTCAACTGCGTCATGCCATCTGGTTGGAAGACGCGTCCCAACCTCAGAGACGTTCACGTGTGTGAAACGTACAGCTTCGATAAATGAATTGTGCTGTATCAGGACACCGTGGCTTTCCCTGCATTAGACCCTCCCAGTCCCAGGCGGAGCCAGGAGGTGGCATGCCGCCTGTGCACGGGCTGCTTTGCAGATCAATGTCCTGCAGGGTGGGGGAGCAGACCCGTGTGCACCCTGCTTTCCAGCAGGCAGACAACCAGGTGGCGCCTATTCAAGCAGGTTATTCCATTTCAGTAAGTTGCTTCTTCCCCCGGGGCGGGGAGTGAGTAAGTAGGTTGGCGCTGTCAGCAGTGTTGCTCTGCTGAGGTCTGCCTCAGTGGGGGCATGGAGCCGAGGAACGGGGGACCCACACCAACACTTCCCACTGCCCACACACAGTAAGTGCTCCCTGAATGTTAGGATTAGCAACGTGTAAGGCGGCGGGCAGACGCGCCGTCTACGGAGGGGGTTGAAATGAACATCTCCGGGCAGCAGGGCTGCTGAAGGGGTGTGATGCGCTGTTCGGTCGTTCGGTGCCCCCAGCTCCTGCTCTGTAGCAGACACTAGCAAGTTGAGACCTCCCTGCCTGCTGGGGGCGTCCGTGAAGTAAAAAGCATGAAAGGCACAGCCATAGGGATCAATCCTAGGTGTTGGGGGGGTCCGGTGACCTTCGGCCTGCCCTAGTCCCTGGGGAGATGCAGGAGGGCCCTGGCGGGAACCGTGTAGGGCCTTCACTGCCCTTCCTGAGCAGGACTGGCTTCCAGACTCAGCTTCTCCCATCGCCCCCTTCACACCGCTCGGGACTCGAGTGAAACTCCTCACTGTATGGAGCCCTCTCTTTCCATGTCTTGGTGCCCTTTGCCACCTAGGCTCACGCTTCTGGCAGCATCTTGAAAGAACCCAGCTAGTCCCCTCGGGGTTCCTCCCGGACGCCTACCAGCATCTCGTGGGCAGATGATCGTTACCTTAAGCCTCGCTCCAAGCAAGATGCGTTGACTAAGGCTGCTCGTGGAAGTTGAGAAAAACTAGAAAACCAAAACGCAATGTTTCCCTGCGGCCAGCACCTTACACTCCCTCCCAGAGGGGCTGCCTCTTGCCCCTTCTCGTCCCTTGCCCACCGCACTCATCCTCGACTGTCCGCTGGGGCGCGGTGAAGAAAGTTGACACACAGGACCTTCGTGTCTGATTTGAAGGGGTGTAGCCTTGGACAGTGTCCTCTGCCTGCGCCCTGATGGCTCTTGGCACACTGTGGCACATGGCCCTGACAGTCTGCAGATGGGGAGCTGGGCCTTTCCCAGTCTCGGTGCCAAGGGCGTGGTATGGCCTCTACCATAGGCATCGTCTGAGGATCGGAAGATGCCAACTACATAGACCCTAAGATCAACTAAGGGAAAGGTGATGGCGGAGTGTAGAAGGCAAGTGCAGATTGCAGTTGCGGGGGGGGGGTTGTTTAACCGGGGAGGTGATGCAGGTGGGGAGGGGCTGGGGAAATGCCTCATCCTGTGATGGGAGGAGGCGCCAAAGCAAATTGGAGTGCAGAGCCCAACGGGGACCCCAGTTTGGACCGTGAGCTCTCCTAGCATCTCCAGTGCCTCCCACTTCTGAAGCCTCAGGAGTTATCTACTAGCAAAACCTTCGGCACATGTGTCACGTTGTATTTTAGGTGTGGGTCAACAGCTGTCAACGTGTGAAATTAGAAAGGAAAACCCTTCCCAGAAAGTATGCACGTGTGGGCACGGAGACAGTTTTCCATCCCATGTAAACTCATGGGTGGGATTGGGGATCGCAGTTCCTTGGAGCCGCAAAGTGCGTCTGACACTGCAAATGAGCGACGCTTAGGTGAGGTCCTACCATTCACACCCCAAGAACTAGCTCTTCATACAAATAACTGAACCTAACTCTTCGTAAGGCTGTATGTTTGGAATTCTTTCAACAGGAAGCCCCAGGTAGGGCTTCTGGAAAGATCAGGAAGCCTGCAGGGCAAAGAATGCACCTGGTGTTTATTGGAACTCTAGGGCTCTTGGCGACTGCCTCAGGTGCCCTGGTGAAGGGGAGGACTCGGGGCCCCGTGCTCCCTTCAACCCAGAGCAACTCTGCTTTTATTCCCTTCATCCACACAGCAGAGGGTACAAAGTAAATTGTCTACCGGGGCGAGGCGCGTCACGAAGGGAAGTGATCAAGCAGGGGTTGTTCTGAATGCGGGAGGATTCTCTAAGGAAAGCGGCTCTCAGCTCCACCTGAGATCTCATTACCAGATCTTATTTTTTGGAGGCTAGCAATCGTTTTTGTGAAATCTCACAATTTTTAAATTGTAACTAATTTGAAAAAACAAAATCCAGCGAAAGTATGTCTGTTTGGTTTGTGGGCTGGCAGTAATATTTAAATTTTCTTTGCAGCATCCCAACCCTGTGATAGTTCAGCCCATGCTTTAAATCCTGGGATGGGGAACTCACTACCCGCCAAGTCCGCCCCTTGTATGGAATGAAAGTCTGCTCTAATTTCATCACATGACTGGCATCTATTAGGCACCTGTTACGCACTACACATTTCCTAACCTGGGTGCATTTAGGCCGTGGTGCAAGTGGAATGAAATAGGGTGAGGACGGCGCTGGGTCCAGCAGGTTGGGTCCTAAGTGTTTCCTTAATGCCAGGCTCTTCTTGACCCCGCACCAGATGATAAAGGAAGGTATAATAAGCTTCAGGTGTGGTGACTAAATCACTTGAAATGAGTCACCTTTATTCCAAAGCTGTCACTGACCACAAGATCCTTCCCCATCCATCACTGTCAGTGCCAGATGACCGGGCTAGATAATGACCCATTTCTCTCTTCTGCCATTAGGTCCATGTGGATCCTTTTCAGTGCAGGAAGAATTTTAGGCAGGCAGATCTGCAGAGCCCTGGAACTCTCGGACGTGAGAAGCATAACCACGGCATTACCTGTGCCCCTGCTTTGTCCCTGGCTGACAAGGCTTGACTCTACAGGTAAACTGTAGCTAGCCTAGATTTTGTCCTCCCACGTGTCGGTTTCTTGCTCATGAACACAGGTGTTGGGGGAACCGACTTGGGGTGGGTTACTTATGGCCTTCATGGTGGGGCGAGGGCCCCTTCTTCAGATATCACAGAGATTCTGTCTACGGGAGAGGTTTCCATATCTTCTAAGGAAAGCAGCTGCTCAGAGCCCCCCGCCTGGAGAGATTCAGCTCCCGGACGGCCTCTAGTCCAGGTAGCACAGCTTGGAGAGAACAGGCAGGCTGAATATCGATTAAAAACAAACCAACCCACAATTTATTGAAAACAGGTATCTTTCAGTAGCCCTAATTACAACAGCTTCAAAGATGCCATTAATCAGGAACACAATATGCACGAAAGTCTCAGGAAAGGGAGAATAAAACAACTTGAAAAGGAATACAGCTGCAATAGGACTGAACTGCTAGAAGGGTCACAGAGCAAAGTGACATGGAGTAGAACACAGAGCCACACAGGAGAACACGGGGCCCTGGAGCCTGAGCCGGGAACTCCCAGTTCCTGTATTTTTGGACCACATCTCATGATTCATCGGGGCGGAGGCGTGGACTCTGAGTAACTAGCCGATGCCTGGAGCACAGGCCAAACACGTGGAATGAGGCCACGAGGCAATGTACACCTGCCCCCCAATGACCCCATAAGTGGAAGTGCTCTCTGCAGTCTGTGGACCTGGCAGGGACCACTGACCACGGAGAACTCAGAGACAGTTTCCCTGCAGCTGGTCACATAAAACCCTAGACTAAGCTAAACCCTAGAATTCTCTTATCCAAATTCCTACCAACTAGAGAGGTAGAGGTGCCAGACATGGAAGCTGCCTCCAAACCAGTTTTTGGTCTTCGGTAAAGGGATCAATACAAACTGCGGATCCCCACGTCAGCTTGGAAAAAACTACTGGGCACAGCGGGTACAGGATCCCGAAGCCCCATTTAGTATGCACCACAGCGGAAAGCAGGGATGGGGGCTGGGCGGAGATGGCCTCTGCTGCGGCCACAGCTGGGACGCGTCCAGTTCTGCTGTCCTGCCCCCATTTGTATGGTTCCTTCCAGCTTTCTGGTTCTGCCCTCCCATGGCCCAGAGCTCTCCCTTCTCTGAGCCTAAAACTCCCAGCCTCAAGCGACACAGAGCAGAAATGCCAGACGCAGAGGGCTCTCTGATGAGGGGGAGCAGGCAGTCTTCCTGGGAACATGAGGGTCTCTCTCGTCACCTCCACTGGAGTTAAGGGCAGGACAGAGAGGATGCGGGGTTACAGGAGGCAGAAGGCGGCAGCTCTGAGAGCAGGAAGGAGAATTCTGCCAGGAGAACGACAGGAAATTTCGACTGCGTGGATGCAGCAGGCGGTTGGGCTGGGAGGTGTGAACAGCAAAGCTGTATCTAACCGATGGGGGAGCAGTGTGTCTCCCCGCTTTCCAAATTCTCCCAGAGGAACACCACTCCCTGCTCTGGAACTTCACACTCAGACAAACAACAAGCCTGTAGGGAAGAGGTCTCCTCAGGGTCCCGGAAGCGCCCGTTGAAGGTCCATCCTGTCAAGCTTGGCTTCTTGGAACAGCAGCCTCATTTGTGAGTCCGTATGCTGCTGCAGATCTGGGCAAGGCGGCTCTGCAAGGGAAAGAGGCAGGTCCCTGAGAGACGAGGGCGCTGGCCATGCTTGCCCGGTAGCCACTGACGAGTCTCCCCGGCTGACACTGGATTTGGGGTCGGCAGGTCAGAGGGAATCTCAGCCCTCTGTTCTCTGTTTCACAAACTAATGAACTGTTCTGAATCTCCACTTCTCATCTGAGCAAAGGAGTCAGATCAGAGCTCAGATGAGCCAGCAGGGCTATGGGTGCAGCCAGGAGGAAGAACGGCACTGGGTCTGGGTGGCTGGGTGTGTGTGGTCCTCGGCAGTGCGCCGTGTTCCCTGGATGTACCCGACACAGCCCCCCCAGAAGGGGGCGCCCGGGGCAGCCATGTGTGCACAGAGGGCTCCCACCCACCCCTCGAGAGGGTGCTGCTGACAGGACCACAGAGGCCCATCTGACCAAAGCTGAACCAATTTAATTTCCCTCCTGAGAATTTAAGGGGCAACAAGAAGCTGGACAGTCAGTGCTGGGCATGAGAGCAGCGAAGTCAGAGCTGGGACTGTGGCTGCCGGACGCTGTATGCAAGCCGGTATTGAAGGAGAACGAGCCGGACCCAGAGCCCCGTGGAGGAGGTTCTCTGCCGAGAGGGAGGGATGAAGGAGTGGCAGAGAAGTCATGCGTGGGCCTCAAAGCCAGATGCTACAGGAGCCCGCGCACCAGAACGGAGCCCTGTCAACTCCTCTCACGGACGCTCCAGAGGCCTGGCTGTTCCGCGCCTTGGTTCTGTGGGACTCCCCGGAACAAGCCCCGTGCCCCCGGAAGCTGCCCTTCCTGGCAGTCATCACGCCCTCGCACGCTGGCGCCAGGTGCCCAAATGAAGCAGAGTTTTGATTCTGCTGTGGAACTTTTGTGGCAGGCACCCCGGGACAGACTGAAAGGCAACATCAGTTCAGGGACAGAGGGCTGCTAGGGAAGTAGGACAGCTCGAATCCCTTGGGGGAAAGACGACACCACAGTGCTGAGGATGAAGCCCAGGCCGAAAAGACAATCCTAAGTACAGCTGAACTAAGCCAGCTGCGGACGCATCCTGTGGGGGAGGGTTACAAGACTCACGGAGAGTTTCCTGATATTTCCCAAGGCCTCTGGGTCCAGCTGCGCGATGTCCATCCTCTGCAAGTCACTAGCCAGTAATCGCATGCTCTGTGTGGAGAGCACAGTGCGTTCAGCTGCCAAGCCCCCTGGGGCAGGACCCTGCACCCAGGGCCCCAGGGGGCCCCTTGATATCCTGCACTTCGGGCAGAGAGGGGGCGTGAGGGGAGGGTAAGGCAGTTAGGAGAGGTGTTTGCCCGGAGGAGATAACAACATGAGTGGTTCTCACTGGCCCGTGGCTGGCTCACCGGGGGACTAAGGGTGTGGCTGTTAGCTTAGAAATGCCTTGCAGACACATCGGAGATACACCTTCCTTCCCTCCCGGGAGGTGAGGTCCACAACCTGTTCTATCCAGCTCAGGGCAACTGGGCTCAGCTCGCGTCAGAACCCCTCCAAGTTATCCACAGTGGGAGACAGCTCATGCTCCCCTTCCTAGAGCACACACCGTGATGTTGCCTTCCTCCGCGCTCCCTTTAGTGTCTCCCTTACTGCACGTGTCCCGTGACACCAGACTTGACTGTGAACCTATCTCGACTACTGAATGGCTGTCGTCTACACCTGGGGAATCCTGTCGTCTACACCTGGGGCCCGCCACACGGCAGGTGGGCAAATGTCAGCTGATGAACAAACAGAACACAGAGCTGGGCAAGGATCCCAGCCTGGGCCTCCAGCCTGGGCGAGAAAACTGGTTCTGAGTCCTGCAGAAATGTGCACATCAGGATCCATGCAACGCAGAGGACTGTGGGGGTGAGACGTGGGTGGTGGGCCAAGGAAAGACACGCCCAGGGAGCCGTGCATGGTGGCCCGGCCTCCCTGTGAGACGCTCACCTCTCCACCGCCCACGGGCACGGTGAGGAAGATCTCTCTGCTGTCGGCGAGAGGGCTGCCGTTCACGGAGATGTTGTAGATCCGCTCTCTGGCTGCTGGAGTGCGCAGGCCCGGGGTCTTGAAGACCCTGCGAAGTGGGAAGATCTCTGTCAAGAAGGCTTGGCAGAGTGAGTGACGTAAGGCGCCATGAGCTCCTCCAGCCCCCATCTGGCCTCAAGCTGTAGTTTTCAAATCCTGCATTTCTAAGAAGGCGAGTTCTAAATTTAGGGCAAAACGTCTTTTCAAACAGTAATGACTACACACAGCTGGCGAAGGGAGCTTGTAATGATCAAACACGCATCTAGCCAAAGTCAGTTCTTATCCATGGAAATCTTAGGTCCCAGGCTCTGCGTGGACACCAGTCATCCATCCACGGAGCGAGAAAGAAACTATGGTTAATGCACTTCCAAGAGTGGCTGAGTGCTTCCAGCAAGAGGAATTTTCCAGGGTCAAAAAAGGAGGATTCAGAGATTACATCATTATATTAATTCCCAAATGAACTTTCTCAAGACGGTTAAAATCCTGCTACCTGCTTTTCTCTAAATGCCCTTTGCTTTATGCGCATGTGAAAAACCAGTTCAGGAGTGGGAAGAAGTCCTCCTCCCTCTCCTCACCCCAGAGACCCCGACTTTCAATTCCTTATGCCTTCTAGAAACATTCTCTGTACATAAACACAAACAGGATCATTTAGGACACGCTGTTCGGCAGCGTGCTCGGAGACGCCCGCGGTCACGCCGCTCCTCCCCCAGCACATACAGAACCGCTTCTTTATGGCCCCAGAGCATTTCCTACCCAGTTGACCAGCCCGGTGGAAGAGATCAGCTTCCAGCCTGGTCACATTAGTCTTCCCGGTGCAACATGGTGCCTGTTCTCACTCTTACCAAGGGTACAGGACTGTACCTACCCATTTTTAAAAAATATTTTTATTGGTCAGAAACAGAAAAGGCCAAGGAAGAGTCACTAGAGGCCTACTAGTCCTCAGAGGCAGAATGGTCTCCTCTCATCAAATAAAGACTCATTTCGTCTCTGAAAACAGGTGAGCCCGCTCTCAGGGGAGAGGCAGACACTCGGAAGCCCGGACAGTTACCCTCTCCTCAGAGGGCTTCCCGGGCCAAGAAGTCGAGTGTTTTCCCACACGCCCTTCTTTGCTGACTGAGGTGAACTGGGGGGCTCCCACCCAGAGGCAGGCGCTGCCCCCTTTACTCACCTCGAGTCAAACCTGGGGGTCAGGCCTGGAGTTGGTTTCACCATAGACAACTCCAGCCGGCCCACAGCTGGGGTGACAGTGTTACAATGGCTTGACCTGCAGGTGAGAAGTGGCCATTAGGTCACACGTGGAGGGCAGGTGAGAAGTGGCCATTGGGTCACACGTGGAGGGCACTGACCATGTGGGTATGGCCCGAGCGCCTCACGTACACGAGTCATGCAGCCCTCCCAACAACCCGGACGCATGGCTGTGATACTCATTGACGGCTGCGGAGACTCGAGTAGACGGAGCATACCGAGTCACACAGCTTGGCCCAGGTCACACGGCCAGTCAGGGTGGAGCCAGAACGCTACCGGTAGGCAGTCAGCCTCCAGGGTCCGGCCTCTCGGTCAGGCTAACGGAACAGGAGGAAGGAGACAGCCTCTCCACCGCCTGCAGGGCCCTCAGCCGGAGCTCCTGTCCTCTTGCTAGACACCCGCCACTGCTCAAGGACAGTCTCCTTCACAGACACACATCCCGGCCACTACGTTCTCAGCTTCTTGAGATGCGGCCCCCATGCCCCATCCCAAATGGTTTAGCAGGGCCCAGCATAATTAGTTCAAGTCCATGGTGATTCTTTACTGACTAGGACCAGGAGGAACACTTCCAGAAACAACTACGGGTAGGTGACAGCCACTTTGTGACTGGCCATGGGGGAGCGCTGCACGTGGGCTGTCGGGCGAATGAACAAAATCTGCAGTACTTATGATAGGTGTCTGGTCCTCACTCTCCCTGGTGGCATTAAAACAAACAAAAGTGGGGGAGGACAGAGGACGTGGGCAGAACTGGAGCACGTTGTTGGGTCGGATCATTTCCAGAGGCCCCTCCAGCTTGGAGACTCCAGTTTTACTCGAGCACAAGCCACAAGAGCCCTTTCACCCGTCTCTGCCATGATGGACGGGGCTCTTCAATAACAAACACGCACGGATGCTGGGAAACCCGTCACCTTTTGCTTTTGCCTTTTCCTTGTATGGACTGGGTTCTCTTCTTGGATGGAGGACACCTTTTGACCTGGATTCACAATCAAATGACACTGTGGTTATAAAAAGCCCCAAAAATAAGGAAGTGAGGGAGGGTAAAGGGTAAGGAAAGGAGGGGAGGGGGATTAACTCCGGAAATACGAGTGGACGAATATGAGCTCTATCCCCCAGAAGAGGTGGCTTTTAAGTAATACGGAACGTGACCGACTGATCAAGGACGGACTTCCACCGCCTGGGTCCTCAAAGTAGAGGGTTTTGGCCAAGATTAAAGATAAATCTCTTTTAAACTGACTGCAGCCTGGCTGCCCCCCCCATTGCTCCCCCATGAAATGCTGCTGTGAAGGTCACTCAGGCTGTCCCTGCACAGGCTGCCCCATGAACTCCTCTTTCTAGCTTCCCTCCAGGCGCCTGTCCTCAGCCTTCCCCTGCACGCCCTCCCTGCACAACCTCATCGATGCCCACGCTGGGTCAGTGTGCCTCTCGATCTCCTACTCCTCCCCGAGCTCCAGGCTGAAATTTCAGAAAAGGATGGATCCCTCGACGCGTCAATTGGCACCCCGGCTGCTCGCCTTCACCCGAACCCAGCACCGCTCTCCCTCCTGTGGGCCGCCTTCCACGGATGAGGGCCGCCTAAGCTAGACAGCGTTCAGTCATCCTTGCTTCCTCCTCTTCTCTACCGGTCCTGCTCACATTTGTCAAAACCATCCCTCCTCTGTGTATAGGGTCAGGGCCTCAGTTTAAGAATTACAACAGCCTCCCAACTGATTTCTTTGTCTTCCCCTCTGCCATGTGTCATCACCATGCCCAACTTGATGAAATGGAAACTTCGGAGCTCGGCACACAAGGCCATTCATCGTCGGGCCCTCCTGTACGCAGATCGCCCACAGCTTACAGCCCTGTCATCCGCAACTGCTTCCTCTTCCTTAAATGGAACTTGAAGAACTTTCCTATCTCCTCCTGGGCTTCCCTTCCCTTTCTTCTCTAGCTAGTGAAATCTCCCTTGCTTTTAAAGGCCTGGGTGTACCCTAAGTGGGGGGGTAAAATTTGATAGCTTCTTCTTCTGCATTCTATGTGCTTTATACACACTTCCATGATAGCTTTTGTTACCAACCATTTAAGTGGGATCTTCTCTACTAAACAGTGCATTCCGGCGGGGGCGGGGGGCAAGAGGAGGTTAGGTATTTTTGTATTTCCCTGTCAGCCCCCAGCCCCAAACCTGAGTGCCTGCTTACTCTTGCAGTTTGAAGATTCTTGTTCTTATTTTCTTCTTCTTCTTCTTCCACTATCATTTCATCCACTTTCATTATCTTTCGTGCTGTAAGAAACAGTTTTAACAAAGCAATCTTTCTCGTAGAAATAAACTTTCATGCATTTCCGTTTCTTAGAGGAAAGAAAACGTATGCAATCTTAGGCTGTAATCAAGAAACAGACTCTGAATATAAACAAGAGGACTTTTTTTTTTTTTTTTTAAAGAGGGTTTAGGCAGAGAAAACTAACCAGACTGGTTAACAAAACCCACGTGATGCCCAGAGTTCTGGTGAGAGCGCGGACACTGGACTCAGCTAGACTTGAGCGTGAGGCCCGGTCCTGGCACTGCCCAGGTCATGGGGCTTTCATTGTGTTGCCTCAGTTTCCTCATCTGTAAGAGGGAGCAGTCACTTCATAGGGGTATTACGACACCTGGGATGTGTTCCACAAGAGCAGGGGCTTTGTTACTTTTGTTCCTGTTCCCAGACCCTAGAATTGTGCCCGTGTTTATTAAGTGTCTGTGGGATGAATGAACATAAAGCCCTTTGGACAGTACCGGACACATGTCATAAGATGTATTCTCTATTACAATAAAATATTATTTACATAGATTAGAACAAACTTGCTAAGCACTGCAGCTTTTAGTGATGAAACTTAGTGCCTCACTGCTAAAAATGTACAACCACGAGCCAGACCATCTTGAGCAGGGATTCCAGAGAAAATTCAGGCCTCTGATCACGGGGCAGGGGATCAGACCAGACAGCTTTTTACCTTCTGACAACTTAGTAAGTATATTTATCTTTTTTCTTTTTTTTTTGAAGTAGCTTACAATGTAGTGAAGGCCAGTGGTCAGGGGGGCACAAAAACAATCTTTACTATTGGTTGACCTGGGTCCTGGTATGTCCGTTCCCAAGGGTGAAATCAGAAGACCCCTCCCCCACCACCTAAGCAAAACTTGTGGAACCCAGAAGAGAAACCAGTCTTACCTAAATGTGTAGCTAACTCAAAGTGAACTAACAGACTATAAATATGCAGCGGGGATCCCAGGAACACCTGAGTCCAATTATGTCATAATCTCCCCAAGGCGGCACTGGAACATGACCCCGGCAAAGGGCAAACCTCACGCTGTCCTCATGCCACAGGGCCATTCCGATGGGAAGCAAGATGGAATAAGAACTGGATAGTGTTTCTGGCCTTACCCAGTGGAGAAAGTGCCCTGGTTTGACCAGGGCAGCCCCAAAATCCAGGCCCTGGGTCAGCCTGTCCTCACAAGATGCGGGCACACTGAGCTATGAAAGCTTAATGACAGTGACATAAGAGTCTGTAACAGAGCTCGCCCTGTCCTGATTCCACGCTCATTGGTGACAGCCGGGCTTCCCAAACATGTGCCCTCTAGGACAGCAATTCTCCAAGGGTGGGGCGTGCGTGAGGATTTTTCGCAGCAGGTCACTGAATCCAGGAACGTGGGATGGTGTTATGAAGATACCAGCCCTTTCACAATTCTCTCTCAACCCTTCTGATCACATGGGGGTGCCTCGCGGGTCTTACCAGGTCCCATAATGCCTCTCGGTCCTGTCAACCTCTTTCACTGGGGGAGCCAGCGGCAGTCATGGTTCCCACACAGCTTTCCCTCTCCTTCCACTCTCACTCTTGCTCCCACATTGGCCAGGAGTTTGCTCACTATTAGTCCCCCATACAATGAACTCAATGCAATGGCCAAAATCACATTATTGGGTTTGCAAGACCAAGGACCAGGCGTGAGAGGGAAGAGGCTCCACCACGGAGGCCTCTCTGAGCACCCAGCCAACCACCCGGCCTCCACTCTCCCAGTTTCAGAAGGGGTTTGGAAAGTACTCACTTTTGGCAGATTTCAAGGGTGTCTGAATAGCTTCTGCTGTTAGTCTGTTTATTTCTGTGATATCCAGGTCAGCCTGTGACAAACACAGCCAGAAAACACCAGGCACATCCCATCAAATATGGGGAATACATTAAGACTCAAAACAATTAATTTCAAAAACATTATTTAGTACAAAAGACTGTTACGTGATAGTTGTAACATGATATAGTGAACGCCTATAAATGCACCATACAACCCAAGAGCTAAAACATTGCTGATTACTTGCTTCTAGCTCTGTATTCCTCCCTGTTCTACTTCCTGTCATCCCCCAGAGGTGACCACTGTCATTCCATTTGCTTAAAAAAAAGCGTGCACGCACTCGCGTTTGTTTTGACAAATGTGTCTGTGCTTAGATACTATTTTCTTTGGTTTCGTTTCTGACCACTGTCTGTCGCTGTCCGTCTGTTCTCACTGCTGTGTAGCATCCCGCTGTGTGACTCTATCATGAGGAATTTCTCCAATCTCCTGTCAACAGTCTTGTGCTACTCTAACCATCTACATGTGTCTGATGCGCGGAGCCAAGCTCTCTCTTGGCTGCGTACTCAGGGACGGAGCACTGGGGCGTTGTTCCGCCTTGCTATTATGCCAAATCATTTTCCAAAGTGGTTGCACTTGATTATGTCCCATTGGCAAACAATACAAATTGCTAATGACTCACGTTCTCTACACTTGGGCTGTACTAGATTTTTCTCTCTCTTTTTTCAAGTCTAGAGAGTCAATAAGGTTTTCTGTGGCACTCAGCAGGCCCTTCAAAAAGGCTTCTAGTCACCGCCATTCTAATCGAATGTGTTCCCAGTGGTGACTACCTATGTGAATGAGAATAGCCATGAGCAGGTAGGATTCTATGCCCTTCCTTGCAGGGCATGTGTAGATACCAGAAGAGTTGTTACAGACTAGGGATGACAGCTTTCATCTCCAGACTGGTACGGACTCCGTGGAGTGCTCAGAGGAGCATTCTGAGGCTGTCCAATCTCAGCAAGAAACAGCACTGTAGGAGATTAGTGAGGTCTGAAATGGTGGATGGAATAGTGGCCAACACTCTCTAGAAACAACTGGCATGTTGTGAAGGTATCTGTGCTGGCAGGCCACTGATTACCTCCATCCAGAAGAGTTAACAGGCCTAAGACTGATGTCCATAGAAGGGCCTGTTTGCAAGGCTGGGCTGGTGGCTTGCATGAGAACTTGGATTGCAGGGTTCCCACCATTCCCTGGTTAGAATGGCGCTCCGGGCCTAAGCTTTGTACAAACAACACGGCTTATGCTGCATACCTGCTTTCCTCCTGCAAGTCTGGCATTTCAGTAATGCTAGGCAGAAGATGCCTATGTGACCAGCCCGCAATAAAAGTCCTGGACATTGAGTCTCTAACAAGGTTTTCTGATAGACAACATTTCACATGTTTTGAATTAAGGTGTCCCATGTGACTTCGCTGGGAGAGGACTCTTGGGAGCTTGCGCCTGGTTTCCTCGGAACTTTGGCCCAAGCACCTTTTCCCTTTGTTTACTTTGCTTTATATCCTTCCACCCTAATAAATCATAGCCATGAATATGACTATATGCTAAACCCTGTGAGTCTTCCTGGAAGTAGTCTCGGGAGACCCCCACATACCTAATCATTATGAACTTTTGTACCAAAGTATCATTCCTTTCCTGAGTTCTAAATCATATTAGTTAAGGCTACAATTCTCTTGACTTCGTGGGATGACACTGGCTATTTCATATTACATTAGAAGCTCTGATTTGTAGTTCTGTATGTCTGATTAATTAAAAAGAGGGTGACTCATTAGCTAATAAGTATAATTCATCTCAGAGGTAAGTCTTTTGTTTTTTTTTGTTTTCAAAGATTATATTTATTTATTTGAGAGAGAGAGAAGACAGAAGTAGTGAGAGAGAGCATGAGCAGGGAGGAGAAGGAGAAGTAGGCTCCCTGCTGAGCTGGGAGCCCGACATGGAGTTCCATCCCAAGACCCCGGGATCATGACCTGAGCCGAAGGCAGACACTTAACCAACTGAGGCACCCAGGCGCCCCTAGGTAAGTCTTTTGAAACATTAGATCTGGGTGTGTGGAGGCAGGAACATATTACAAAGAAAGAGAAAGCCAGAACTAAGAATGTTTTACTAGCTCTTGATTTTATTTTTCAGTGATCCCCACTTCTCTCCTACAATATTCACCCCCAAACTCTCTCTTTTTCCTGATTGAACAACTGGCTCTGAAACACCTTTAACTTCTGAGGCCGGTGGAGATCTGCTATACAATGCTACTATGAACCCTTTGTAGTCAGGTCCCTTCAAACCCTGAGATTCCAAGAGATCCTAATGGCGCATAGAAAGATGTCGATTTTTGGGTTCACTCTGTAAATCTGATGAAGGTTATAATAAACATTCTCCCCAGAAAGATAACAAATGCACGCATGTACACACGTTGTTTATGTATGATTTTAGTGCCTAGGGTCTCTGTGAAGACCATTTCAGGACTAATTCCCAACACTGAACAACAGAACTTTCTGCAAGGTTAGAAATGCTCTAGTTCTGAGCTACCAATACGTAGCCACTAGTCACGTGTGGCTACTGACCATTTGAAATGTGGCTAGTGTCCCGGAGGGACGGAAGTTTCAATTTTATTAATCTTAATTGATTAAAATAGCTACATGTGGCTGGTGGCTATTGTACTGGACGGCACAGATCTAAGATCCAAACTCTTTATTTTGCTTCCCCATCTTACTATCTTCAGTCCTGATACTGATGCTGGGATGAAGGCGATGACAGAGGGTGAGGAATCCTCAGAGTCCCAAATAAGAGTGTAGCTTCTACAGGGTGACATAATAAAACAACAGTCTCGGGGCACCTGGGTGGTGCTGTCGGGTGAGCGTCCAACTCTGATTTTGTCTCAGGTGGTGATCTTGGAGTTGTGAGTTTGAGCCCCGTGTCAGGCCCTGTGCTCAGTGTGGAGTCTGCTGGAGTTTTTCTTTCCCTCTGCCCCTCCATCCTTCTCTGTCTCTCTCACTCAAATAAATAAATCTTTATAATAAAATAAAATAGAAATAAAACAACAGTCTCTGACACCTAGCAGGCCAGGCCATTAGGTAATGACCCGGGGGTTTAGAGGGACTTGGGCTTGAGGCTTCTGCTTTGCTGGAGACGTCAGGGCAGAGAGCTACAAGGAACCTGCCAAAAATAGAACGGCCTCCCTCTGTAGAACCTGACAATATTTGGGCTTCACGGACTCAGCGCTGACAACCATAATTTTTCAGTTGGCGCAAACAGGGTATGTCCCCTACGAAACCTCTTCCATAGTAAGCACCTACTGGTTGGATTTTGTGACAGGACTGAACTTAAAAACTAACCACAGTTCCAAAGTAGGACAGGTCACTTACTGTTGCTGCCTCTTCCAGCGCCTGTTTGTTTCCTCCAAGGGCTTTAAAAAGAACATTTTATTTAGTTACTATCAGATCTTCATGTTAAACCATCTTCCCTGATATAACCCGTTATCTGCCTAAAACTGGACCAGATTAAGCCCTGGCTTCAACCTTCAATGACCTTTACAACCTCGTTTAATTTTTCTCCACCCCTGACTGGCCGCCTTATC
Organism: Ursus americanus; assembly: GCF_024610735.1. Taxonomy (NCBI): domain Eukaryota; kingdom Metazoa; phylum Chordata; class Mammalia; order Carnivora; family Ursidae; genus Ursus; species Ursus americanus. Next base: position 2,390,021 of record NC_142159.1, read on the forward strand.
ACACATTCTAGGGCCCACCACACCCAAGTCATTCCCCAAATGTGCCGCCGTCTCTCGTGACCCCGAGCCTCGGCACCTATTATTTCCTCTACCGGAAACGCCCCTCTGCGCCCCACAAATTTCTAATTCATCTTTCAAAACTCAGTTCAGATCCAAAAGTCTTTTTCTATCACAGCAGATTGTGGCGAAGTGCTGCTCTGGCTGCCCACCCCCACCCTACCCGACAACTACTCAGAGCTGCCGAAGTGTCCGTGTCACCCCCCCGCCTTGAACTGAATTCCTCGAAGACAGTTCCGGGCCAAAACATGGCAGAGGGTAGCGTGTAGCCAATGTGTGTTGAACGAAGAGGTCTGTGCAAGTTGTAGATGCAGAATAAAGTTAGGTTAAGCCTCCTTCAGAAACTCCCATAACGTCCCGTAGAACTGTTAAGGATTCACGCTTTGCACCAGAATGCCTGGGTTTACATACGCTCTGTTACTAACTAGCTTATGAGACCTGGAGCAAAGTAACCAACCTTAATTGGTGCCTTAATTCTGTCATCTATAAAAAGGGGAGCAACGTTAACAATGAATACATTTGTTATGAAGATAAAAGTAGTTAACATATGAAATACGCGAAGCACAATACTTGTCTGGCTCAGGAACCGCTATATAAATGTACCTACTGACTACTACTCTTTCCCTTCTCTGGGACTTATGATTTTGACTATATAATAACGTGTGTATTTTTAAAACGACCCTCCTCTACTAACTTGTAAGCTCCCGAGGGTAGGCAACGTCTGTGTCATTTCCCAAAGTATTTTCAGCCCCGAGCATTTAGACTGAGATATGCTCAATGAATATTTGTAGAAACGTGCCAATAAAAGGGCAAGTCAAAGAATCGTTAAATATCTACTATTTGAAGAGAATGTGCATTTCTATTTGGGAAGGAGCCTACGTAATGTGTAACAATAAGGAAAACAGGAAAAGTAAGCATAACCCAGCAGAAAGGAAAGCCTCTTGCATGTCCTTGGACATTTAACAAGGGAGTGGAGAATAGGCTGCAATTTTTCTCTGGCCAGAAAAACTCTAGTCCTTGCACCTCACGGTTTCATTTTCTCATTTTTTAAATAGCCAGTTTCCATAAGATACCAAAAGCACTGCTTGGGGGTTATCCTCCCATCTGAGCTCTGGTAACAAACCAAGGTATTCATTTATTTGTTTTTAAATGACTGGGTAAAATATTAAAAGAGAGAGGAGAGAGGTTTTGTGACACATGAAATACACATGAAATTCACACAAAATTCACATTTCAGTGTGTCCATAAGTACATTTTAGGGGAACACAAACATGCCGGTTCATTACAGTTGTTTTGGACCTGTAACAGCTTGAGTTGAGTAGCTGCACCAGAGAACCCTCTGGCCCAGAAAGCCTAAAGTATTTACTATCTGCTCCTTTAGAGAAGACCTTCGCCTACCTGCGGACGTGGATGGTGTTAAGTACTATGCAGAGAGGTAAATCTGGGAAGTGAGATGAGGAGCGAGGGAAGCCGGAAGGCTGCAATTTCCTAAAGTGATCATGCATACCTCACTCAGGTGACCACAGAGGCGCCCCAGAGCCTGGGGAAACGGGAGCAGCTCTTACCAAAGTAGTCAAGCCAGTTCATCTCACGCAGTGCCTTGGGGAGCCGCAAGATCTCGATGTTGTACAGATTATCCATCTCCTTGAGGAGGTTCTGCCTGTCCGACTGAATTTGCTTGGATCGTATTTGCACTGCGAGAGGGCAGAGCCGACAGAACACGGGTCACCGGCGGGTGAATGGGGCCTGGAACCCGCGCTGCCCGCATCCCAACCCGCCGGCACCCCGCGATCGCGCCGGGCTCCGCCCCCTACCTTCACGGTCGAAGTCCCGAAGAAAGGAAGCGAGCTTCCGGCTCCGTAACGAGTTGGTCTTGGCCACCCGACTGCCGCCCTTCCTAGCCGGAGCCATGGCGCTTGGGTGGAGGCTGCGGGGAGCGGGGGATGCGGCTACTGGGGGCGGGGTCAGCAGCCGAGGTCGCGGAGGGAGAGTAAGGGGGCCGCGGAGGAGAGGGAGAGGGCGGACGGGCGCCCCACGGGGCTAGTGGGGGGGCCGTGCCCTTGGAGACCCGACCATAAAGGAGGTGCGAGGCACGTACCTGCGGGTCACGCGACGAGTTGAGAAAACCCTCGCCGCTCCAGCTGAGGGGAGGGAGCAGCTCCGTGCCTAACCGGACGTGCGACCGCCGCCACCAAATTCAAACTGCCACAGGCTGACGAATGAGAAGTCGCCGTCTTAGGAGGGTCCCACAACATCCAATCACAAGGAAGCTCCGCGGCCAGGCCGCCCGTGCACACGTAGGACTACAGCACCCAGAAGGCACTGCGGTGGACGACATAGGTTCGCGATTCGGTAGCCGCGCCGGGGCATGCGCAGAGAGACCGCGGGCGCTTGCTGGCGGCCCTGGGTGGTCCTCAGAGTTTGATGGCGTTAGCTTCAGGTTTTCCGGCTGGTTTAGGGAAAGCGACCGGCAGTTTCCAGGACAGGAGACAAGATTCCGGCTCTGGAAGCACGGGTTCGGAGACAGCGCTTCGGCCCGGGGAATCCGCAGTCTGAAACCGGAGACTGCCCGAGCTGCGGGCGAACCTCCTCCAAGTGCTGGTCAGGAAACCCTTCCCGAGGTGGGAGACCAGGGCCCTGCCTCCGGAGCCCCTCTGAAGGTAAGATAACGCCTCGCGCCAGGACGTCTTGTCGGAAGGGATACACAGTGAGGAGACCCTGGTTTAGCGGGACTCACCTGCGCACGGAAATCACTGGGACCCGCTACTTCCCCTGCCGACTTGAGACCCTAATGCTTTTTTTTTTTTTTTTTCTCCTCCTTTCTGTTTTTGTTCATCTCGGCAGAAGATGACTCAAGACCAACCTTTGCTTGCTGTGCAGGAGGCCCTGAGGAAGTGCTTTCCCGTGGTGGAGGAGCAGCAGGGCCTGTGGCAGAGCAGTCTGAGGGACTGCCAGCCCCTCCTGGCCTCCCTCAGCAACCTGGCAGAGCAGCTGCAGGCGGCGCAGAATCTGCGGTTTGAGGATGTGCCTCCACTTCGGGCCTTCCCCGACTTGAAGGAGAGACTGAGGCGCAAGCAGCTGGCGGCTGGCGACACTGTCTTGGACAAGTTAGGGGAGAGGCTGTAAGAGTTCAGTGCCGTTCCTTCTTGGCAGAAAGATTGAAAAACTTGGTGTTTCATAAGTAGCTAGGATCGGTCAGAAGAGTGTTTTACCCTTTACTCGACAACATGGTATTTGGAGGTGTCTCAACCTTGCCTCCTTTCCATTTGTTGCAATGGGACCTCTCTTGTCAAGAAGTCATTTTATGGGGTACCTGGGTGGTGCAGTCAGTTGGGCTTCCGGTTCTTGGTTTTGGCTCAAGTCGTGATCTCAGGTTGTGAGATCAAGCCCCGTGTTGGGCTCTGCACTCAGTGCGGAGTCTGCTTGAGACTCTCCCTCTCTCAAATAAATAAATAAATAAATAAATCTTTTTTTTTTTTTTTTTAAGTCATTTTATGGCATTTCCCTTGTCGATTAAGGCATGGCAGTGTGGTCTCGGTAGAAGTTACAAAAGTGGAAAAGAAAAGCAATCAAAGTTTATTAGCCCTTCTCTATAGTCTTCTTTTGTCAAAAGCAGTGAGGAATTGTACTTTAAACTCAACAGGTGCTAGAGCTAAGGGTTTTACATACATTCTCACATAAAATGTTTTCAATATCTCCGACTTAACCTCACTTAGTCCCACTTTGCTGGTGAGAAAAACAGAGGCTCAGATGGCCTGTGGTCGCACAGCTAGTAAATGGTAAAGCGGGGATTCTAACTCAAGTTTGCCTGACACCAAGGCCAGAGTCTTCATCCACCACTCTGTTCTGTACATTGGTGTTTCTGTGCCAGGCATAGTACATCTCTAAATCTTAGTGTGCCTATCATGAGACCTTCTATCTTAGAGTTGTAAGTATTGAGGATAGACAAGAGACACATAGACTCGTCTGTCTGTCTTTCTTTCTTTCTCTCTGACTTCTTTCTTTATTTATTTTAGAGAAAGAACACAAGTGGAGAAAGGGGCAGAGGGAGAGGGAGAGAGAATCTCAAGCAGACTCCTTGCTGAGCACAGAGCCCCATATGGGGCTCCATCTCATGACCCATGAGATCATGACCTGAGCCAAAATCGCGGGTCGAATGCTTAACCAACTGAGCCACCCAGGCGCCCCTCACATAGGCCTTTTCTTGACTAGAACAAAAGAAGTTTCTGGTGTATACAGTCTGTGCTGTAGACGAATGGGAAATGGTCAAATATGGGGATCTTCTGTGTAGTCATTTGTACAAAATAACTAACCACCTATGGGATGCCAAGTGCAAGGTGCTGGGAATATAAAAATGAACCAAACTTAGTGTTTTAGTTGATTAGAAGAGAGACAGTCGATTAAATTATGTTGCGGTGTGGTCTGACGTAGTGAACTTTTATTTCAGTTGATGACATACTTGTGTGTGAGTATTGGGCTGTTATTTTAAGTCTATTTTTTAATTGTAAATCAAAGCCGCACATTTTCAAAGCCACAGTTCTAGGTTAGGGAATGCTTTGCCCTTTGGAAGGTTGTGGCCTTCTCGGTGGCCGGTTCCCTTGGAGTCACCGGTGGAATAATACCATCTTGACCGTGAGCTAGGCACTTCCTAAGCACCTTATAAGCATTATTGCATTTAATCTTCACAAGAACCCTTTCACTCATTCGTTCATCGGATGGGTGTTTGTCGTTCTATGTGCCAGTCTGAGTGTTCTCTGTTCTTAGGGTGTGCAGTGAGCATAACAGACCATTTTTATACACAATTGAGAGTAAGTAACTTTCCTAAGATCCGCAGGTAGTCTGTGTGCACCCAGAGCGGTTTTTCCCATTGGGGCATTTGGCAATATCCGGAGACATTACTGATCGTCACACCCTGGGGAGGATGGGGGCGTGGCTTGCTTCTGTCATCTAGTGCGTAGAGGCCAAGGACGCTGCTCCGCGCCCTAAAATGCGCAGGGCAACCCCCCACCACAGAGAACCATCCAGAGTGTGTGAGGTTAAGGAACCCTGCCTCAGGCCTTTCTCATGATGTTGTCTAAGAGGAGCCGTTTTCCCGCAGAGCCGCCCTCCTCCAGGTGCGCGACACCGTCAGCAGGCACGTGGAGCAGGTGCTTGAGGTCTACGACCAGCGTGCGGGCTCGATTGGCGTCGATGCTGTCCTGCAGGCTTCAGCGGTGAGCCCCTCTGTGGCTGACATGTTGGAATGGTTGCAGGATATTGAGAGACATTATCGAGATTCGTATCCTTTGCGTACGTTTCAGACAAGCGTCCAGAGCTGCTTTGGGAAGTCTTTTTAGTTTCAGTTTTCACGAGATTACACGACTGTATAGTACGGGTCAGTCTCTGAACTTAGAGAAAAATAAAGGCGGGCAAGTGAGGGGTGAGGGTGGAGTTGTGATTTTAAATAGGGTGGTCGGGAGAGGCCTCCAGATAGTGACGTTTAAGAAAAGACCTGAAGGCGAGGGAGAGAACTAGGTGTTATGTGGGGGAAGCGTGTCCCAGGTAGAAGAAACATCATGTGTAAAGGCCCTGAGGTGAGAGCATGCCTGATGTGTTCCGAAAATCGTGTGGATGCCAATGGGGCTAGACTAGAGTGAGGGGGGGGAGCCTAAAAGGAGACATGGTCAGAGAGACAGGGCCAGACCTTGTAGGGCCTTGGAGGTCTTTGAAAGGATTTTGACTTTCGCTCTGAGTGAGATGGAAAGCTATTCAGAGGTTTTGAGAAGAGGAGTAACAGAATCAGCCTGTGTTTTTCACAGAGCTGTGGCCAACAGTACTGAGCGCTGATTACGTGCCAGGTACTGTTCTAGAATGTCCACGCGGCCACTTGTCAGGTGCTTTGATTCTGTTTCCTGAGCACTTCTTGGAGTTTCTTTCTCTGTCCGCGCTGCCTCTTCCGTAGTTTCTTGCCTCTCACGTGGGCCCTTGGTCTGGCAGCCTCTTGACAGGTTTCTCTGTCTCCGGCCTCTTTGCATCTAAGCCATCTCCAGCTGGCGACCTCACTGCATCCTGAAGGCGTCTTCGTTCTGCCCATTGCGTACATCAGAGTTGCCAGCAGCTTCCATGGCTCACAGGCCAGAATCCCTACGTTGGTCTTCAGTGCTCTTTCTGTTCTGGTTCAACCTACCTTCTCAGCCACCTTTCCTACTGCTCTGCACGTGTTTCTTGGCGGCCAGATTGGAGGATTTACTTGGCCCTGAAACCAATCCATGCTTCCCCACTTCTGTGCCTTTGCCTGTGCTCTTCCAGCCGGCCGGAATCCCTCCTGCCCGCTCAGTGGGAGGTGTGCATCCTCTGAACCGCCCTGCAGTGTCCTCTTTGATGTCACTGAAACTCTCTTTTCAGTCCCTGGTTCTTTCCTCACCATGGTGAGATCCTAGGTTGTTGGGGCGGTGTTTCATCCTCCCACCCCGTAGCGCTGTGAGTGAAGAGGTGCTTGGTAAAGATGGGTGGCGCAGGTGAGTCCTGCCACCGGTAAATGGAATGATAGCCCCCCTTTCCCTCTTTGAGCTTCCCATAGCTCTCTCCAGGGCATTTTCCCCCTTCAGCGTATTTCATTTGCCTTTTTTTTTTTTCTTTCAAGATTTTATTTATTTATCTGAGAGAGCTCAATCACGAGCAGGCGGGAGGGGTAGCGGGAGAGGCAGACTTCCTACTGAGCAGAGAGCCTGATGCGGGACTGGATCCCAGAACCCCGGGATCATGACCTGAGCCGAAGGCAGACGCTTGGCCCACTCAGCCAGCCGGGCGCCCTCATCGGCTTTTTGAGCAGTCCTTAACTTCCAGGAAGTTACCTGAAGAGAAAGTACCTCCTGTCTTCCATCCAGTGGGGAGACTTGGCAAACATCCAAGCTTTGCCCAAGGCCTGGGACCAAATTTCAGAAGATGAACACCAAAGCCTCGTACAAGGTACTGGTTTTCATTTATTCCTTCATGTCTGCGTTCTCTCTGTGTGTCTCACTTTTTTGGAAGGATTACAGAGATGCCCTTGCAGTGCCCTGTATTTTTTATAAATCGGATATTTTGTGTTCTCTGGAGAGGTGATACGCCACAGTTTTTCTCTCTTCCTATTCCAGATACCTTGTTGAATGTTTCCTTCTTCCTGGAAGAGTAAGGAAGCCATGTGTTTACCAGCAAACTAGGGGGACACGGTTGAAGACTGACATTGGTGCTTTCTGGTGTCGTACCCTGCCACACTTGAAAAATCAGTGCTTAGAGCCTGAGGAGTGGCTTCTGATGCTGGTGCCTCTCCCTGTGACGTCACAGCTGAGGGCACAGGGGCCACCCCTTGCCCTTTCCTAAGCTCGGGAGTGGATGGAGGCGGAAAGAATGCAGGAAAGGCAGTGCAGGAGAACACTGGGGCAGGAGCCACCGCCACAGAAGTGGTAGGGAAGGAGAGGGCAGGGGAGGGAGTGTGGCACCAACCTCGGCATCATCCAATGCCCAGAACTTGTTTGACACCCAGCCCTGTTCTGTGTATTTGTGTCAGTACCTGATTCCTTGATGGAAGATGATTTTTCTTGATGATTTAAAGAAATAAAGGTGATGATAGAAAACAGTACAGATCTTCTTCAGCTTATAGTGGGGTTACATCCCGATAATCCCATCATAAATTGAAAATATCGTAAGTCAAAAAGGCATTAATACACCTGACCTACCAAACATTAGTCTAGCCTACCTTAGTGTGCCCAGAACACTCACATTAGCCTGCAGTCGGGCAAAATCATCTAGCACAAGGCGTGTTTTACAGTGAAGTGTTGACTATCTCATGGCATTGATTGCTTGAAACACAGAAGGGCTGTGTGAGTTGTTCACCCTCGTGATCTGGGGGCTGACTGAGCCATGGTGCCTTTGCTGCCGCCGCCCAGCATCTCCGCGTGTTGCCAGCCCAGGGAGAGACCCACGTTCCAAATGTGAAGTACGGTTTCTGGTGGACACGTATTGCTTTTTGCACCGTGGGAAGAGCTGAGAAATCCCAAGTGGAACCATCAGAGGTGAGGGCCTGCGTCACTGTCTTCCAACTGCGGTGGCGCCAAACCGTCAAGAACGTCCGTTTCCAGAGCCCACCACGAGGGGGCGGTGATGCAGCATGTATACGCGCGAGCTTTGTCTCGGGGGAGTGTTCCCTCTTCCCCCTCCGTCTGGGAGTAAGTGCCTGGAGATAGCGAGAAGGCGGAAATGACAGCGGTTTTGACCAAAGCTGGTGCCTGGTTTGCCACGTTCCTCTGATCTGGGAGTAGCTGCCGGGTGGGGGAAGACCGCCCCGAATCAGGCCTTCATCTGTGAAATGGTCGGGCGCTTCCAGACTTGTCAGCTTTGGGGACCGTGGAAAAAACTGGGTCACTGGATGTAAAGAGGCTTAATACAACGTACAGGTATTTTTAAAATGAAGATGACTTTTTTCTTACTATAAAAGTGATATATATGCTTTTTAAAAAGTCCTAGGAAATTTGTAGACAAAAATGTAGGTGTGGAAGAGCGTGAAGCAAGCTCTGTCAGATCCTTTGGTATCTGCCCTCTCAGTGTCCACAGTCACAAATTAAACCCAACTATATAGTATCATCGGTACATACTGTTAATCTTTTCAAGAATACATAGTTTGGCCATCTTTTCATATCTGTAAACATAGCTTAATGCAATTATAGTAGATACCGTTACACACATATCCCATTTTATGAATGTATTAGAGCTTTTATTTTTCTAGACTTTCATGTGTTTCTACCTATAAAGATCATACATGGTGATTGTGAGAAACCGACGTATTACGAAAAGTGAGAATGCACAGTGTCTACTGTCTTTAACAGTATGGTAGATATTCTTCCGGGAATTTAAAAAAATGTATCACATACATAATAATTGTAAATGAAACTTAAAAACGTTTGGGTATCAGGCCTTATGATGTGCTCTGGGGCAGAGGAAGGAGATCCCTAGAAAGGTTTATGGCTCAACCAGGGAAAGATTTAAGTCAGTATCTCTTAAGTTTTAATGTGTATAGAAATCACTGGGCTCTTGTTAAATTTTAGATTCTGACTCTATAGGCCTGGGGTGGCAGCGCCCTAGATTCCGGATTTCTCACAAGGTCTCAGGTACTCTTGATGCTGATGATCCAGGGACCAGACTGAATTGAAGAGACTTAAATTGTAAAACAATAATAAAAGTGTTTTGGGTTGGAGGATGGACAAAATAGGTGAAAGGGAGTTAAGGGTACAAACCTCCAGTTACAAAATAAGTTATGGGGAGGTAAAAAAATAAAGTGTTATATTTGACATTAAACAGAAGAGGGGCACCTGGGTGGCTCAGTTGGTTAAGCAACTGCCTTCGGCTCAGGTCATGATCCTGTGGTCATGGGATCGAGTCCTGCATCCAGCTCTTTGCTTAGCAGGGAGCCTTCTTCTCCCTCTCCCTCTGTTGCGCCCCCTGCTTGTGCTCTCTCACTCTCTGACAAATAAATAAATAAAATCTTTTTTAAAAAAAGAAAGAGGCGATAATTAACTGCTTGTCGGAATACTTCATAGTGATTGACATGTGAATTAGGACTTGGGAATGGAGAGGAGCACAGGGCGTTCCGTGCCGAGGGGACTAATAAGCAAAGGCAGTGTTTGAGAAAGATTGGAATCCAGCATGGATCAAAAGTTTGCTGTGTACCAGGCATTGTGCTTGTTGCTTTTATCTCCTGGAACTGGCAAATAGTAGTAGTTCCACTGAGCAAGTCACTAGGGGGATGGAGGAACGGCTCCATAGGGTGCACTGGAGCCCAATTGTGAAGAGCCCGGAATGCCTGGCTTGAGAGTCTGCAAGTGGGAGTCGCTTCTGTGTGTGTGTGTGTGTGTGTGTGTGTGTGTATGGTACAGAGGTCTTTAAATCCTGACCATAGATACAAGTATTTTACAGTGCTTCATAATAACTATGTATTACTTAAGTATCACTGTTTTTATTTTGTTCCTTATCTTTTTTACTATTAAAATGCTATCTTTTTCATTGTCCTTTATAAATTTAAAATAAATTTATCTTTTGAATAAGTCACACATTCACATTGTGCAAAATTCAAAGAGTACAAGAGCATTCAGTGAAAAGTTCTCCTCTCCCAGTTACTCACTTCCTTCCCTGGAGGCAACCAGCGTGAAATGTCTGATGCATTCTTCCAAAAATATTCTTTGCCCATATCCGCACAGTGGTTGGTAGCCTCTGAAATAGCCCCCAAGGGGTCCACCTCTGGTATTCATGTCCTTATGTACTCTCCTCCCCTTCAGTGTGGGCTGGGCTTACAGATTTGCTTCTATGAACAGAACACTGCAGAAGTAGTGGGGTGCTACTTCTGAAACTAACTGATAAAAAAACCCTGCAGCTTCCAACTTGGGTCCATCGTTCACTCTCAGGTCTCTCGCCCTCGGAGAGGTCAGCTGGTGCTTCAAGGCAGCCCCATGGTGTGCTCATGTGAAAGACAGAAGCCAGCCGGCAACCACGTGACTGAGCTTGGAAGAAGATCCCCAACGGCCCCCCTCCTGCCCAGTTGAGCCTTCAGTTGAGACCACAGCCCCAGCTAACGGCTCAACTACAACTTCATGTGGACCTCAGACAAAGGCAACCAGCTAAGCTGTGTGCGGATTCCTGACCCATGGAAACATTAATATTGGTTTTAAATCATTAAGTTTTGGGGTAATTTGTCCCACAGCAATAGATAACTAATACAACAAGCAAACGGGTTTTTGTGTTTTCTCCCTAATTTTGTACAAATAGCATGCTACAGACTCAGCTTTGCACCTTTTTTTCTTATTACTGTATCTTAGAGATCATTCTACGTGAATACGTAAAGAGCTTCCTTAACTTTTTCTAAAACAGTTGCATATTTTTCTGTTGTTTGGGTATACCATGGTTTATTTAATGAGCCCCTTACTGATGGACGTTAGGTTTCCAAAGGCTTAGTGTCTTACAGGTTTCCACAACCTTCCTGTACTCCCACCGCCATTCATTATACCTGTTTTCCCTGGAATTTTTCAGTTAGCTAATCATCCCCTACCTGTTCACCCATTGAAGAAAGAACTCTTGGTATTTTTACTGGATTCATGTTTATAAAGTAAGGAGAATCCTCATAGTGGGAATAATTCCAGTGCTCCTTTTTCGTTAAAGATTTTATGTATTTATTAGAGAGCAAGCGAGCTCACAACCCTGAGGTCATGACGTGAACCGAAATCAAGAGTCAGACGCTCAGCCAGCTGAGCCGCCCAGGCGCCCCCACCAAGCTCCTTCATAAGCATATCGTAGCTTATGGGCTGAGATGTTAGATATGAGCTCTTTTCTGTTCTCCTCAGTTGGGTAAATAGACTCTTGGTTGTCAGAACCCCTTTCCTGCCAATGAGACAATCTGTTGGGATGAAATGAAGAATTTAGGTTTCTTTTGTTCCTGTTTCTACCCCAACCACGTTTACAAATTGACCTCAAAATTCTCTTGGCAGAGTAGTGGTTTTTCAAAGCTGGTGGGATCCTAGGCTCCGAAGAGGAGGACTTCTGCCTGCCCACGGAGAGTCCAGATTGTGTGGTGACTGTATTATGTCTGACTTCAATCTGGATGACGGGGGCCAGGTACCTTCTCCAACTGTTCGAGTGCTCCGTTGTTTACAATGCCTCCTCTCTGCACATTTGCGTGGGAGGGTGTGCATTTGGAGGAGGTTCAGGGAGGAGGGGAAGGAGCTCGTGCATGATCAACTTGGGAAAGCTTGCTGAGTTGCAAGTGACCCAGACCCGGGCTCAAGTCTCAGCTCAGCCTCCTACCAGCTAAGTGACCTTGGGTAAGCCATCTTCCCTCTCCATTTCGATTTCTTCTTCTGTGTCGATGGAGAGGATGATCTAGCCTTACAGGATTGTAAGGTTTAAGTGAGAAGAGGTATGTGAAGGGTTTTGGTAAGTTGAGCAACATGGAAGGGGTTGACATTCACGCCAGACTTACTAGTCACCTACTAAGTGGGCAGCGCTGCGGCACTTTTGAGCATCCTCAACACCTAGCAAGCAGTGTAGCAAGTGCGCTCCGAGAGACAGAGGGTTTCCTAAGCGCCCACAGCTCATCAGCGACAACGCCACACTTTGCCGCAGGGCTTGCTTGGTTCTGGTGGAAGGAGTCTTTCCCTTTCGCTGATTCCCTCTCTGCATCCCTGACGCCCACTCACCCAGCCCCGCACAGGACAGGGCTCCTCCAAACGAGGCGAGTGCAGCATGGCCCCATCTGGCTGGGCAGTGGCACATGCAGGGCTCTCTCAGGGCAGCTGCAGCCTTGCCAACCAGCCTCCCCTCGGGTCCCAGAGCCTCGAGGGCTGGAGTGAGTCCTGAGGCTGTCTGCCAGAGTCTCTCACTTTTGCCCTTAATGCCTGGGCTGGGAGGAGATAGCTGGTCGTTCTTAAGGAATGACAGGGGTGCCCCTTCCAGGCACTCTCCCTCCCCATCATTCCTAGAACGCTCCTCGGTTTCTATAAAATGCAACGGAAAGTCATTTTTTTGAGACTGGGACCTGGTACGGCATTTCAGGGACCCAGCCCGAGATTCTGATCGGGCATGTGCAAGGAGGGGCAGGATAGCTGCGTTCTTATCAAGGACCCTCATTCTGTTGCAGGGTCATTCTTTCAGAAAGAGCCTTAATCCTAAGAAAAAGCAGCAGAGAGGGAGCTGAGTAGATGAGCCTCAAAGCTCGCCCTTCTCCGGGGAAGAACCTCGCCACAATCGCTTCCTGACTGCACCGCTCCTTCCCTCATTCTTTCACAGCACCTGTTCTGTCCTCAATCCCGAGGGCACCTCAGGCCTCTTCCCCCAACACCTTCCTACTGTTTGGAGAGGGGTCGTAGTAACTTCTGTATAGGGCACCTTACAGTCTGCCACATCCATATTCATTCGTTCAGAGGCCTCCCTGCGTGCCCCACACAGAACTGATTACTGAGGATCCAAAGATACCTAAGGAAAGTACGCGGTCTAGCAGGCCAGACAGACACGAAAGCCCAGGTTAGAACTGCTGGCATAGAGGACGTGTGGGGAAGGCAGTGGATGGAGAGGGAGGGATTCCTTCTGTGGGTTTTTGTGGGAGGCAAGGAAGCGGAATGTAAGAGGAGATCCCCAGCAACTGAATTTCAGGGAGAATCTTCCCTCTGGTCTCTCCTGGGGAAAGGAACAGGGAAGGGTGAGCGTGGCTCACTTGCCATCCTGTGAGCAGGGAGCAGCCCTGGGTACTTGCTCGGGCCCTTCCCTCCGCGAGTCAGATGTGCACACTTGTTCTTAATTTGCACAAAGAGCCCAGACTAATAAATCCACCACTCAATTGCAATCCCCGCAGCGCGTTTATAGGCTGCAGCTGACTTTTATCAGCTAGTTTGTTCTTTCCTATAAGCAGAGTTTTACGAGGGTCTCCTGAGCCGGCTCATAACGTGGTGAAACGTCTACAAAACTCGGCCGTAAATTCCCAGCACCTGCCGTGCTGAGGACGCTATTCTCCAGACACAGTTTGTCCAGCTGAGGGCTCTGTCCCCTTGCCCGGTTTGCATTTTTGCACTTGTCTCTTTAAACTTGGATTTGTTTTTCAGCTCTCTGCGGCCTCTTTAAAGGCAACTGAAAAATGAGGGGTAGGGAAAAGGAACTAGAAAGTTACGTCTGTGCTAAAAATTACCCCTGGCTTACGTTGCTCTGAAAGCTGGTTCTGAGCCCACTGCTGAAACAGAGACATCAGGCTTCCCGGCCACACGAAGCCCGGGGCGGGGGACGGGAGGCCAGCGCCGACCAAGCCCGTTATTAATACTTCGCCTCTTTTCTGGGCCGTCACCCTTTGTCCTTGCCATTCTCGGGTGTCCGTTCCGTAAACTAACGGGACAGCTCCAGATGCCTTTTTCCCAGACGGGCTCCAAGCATGACATCTTTTCCCAGCACTTCGAACTCCCCCAAGACAGGGATGAAAGTTGAATGCCCTCCCTCCTCCAAATAAGGCAGGAGCTGGACTCTGCGGGTGCTGGTTGGCTGAGGTGGACTGGGTACTTGGGGGGGCTACAGATGGAACACGCTGTCCGTCTAGGGACTGTTGAATGCGGCCCCCAAATTGTTCACCTCTTCGTTTTGGTCAAGAGATCACGAGGGCCAGGAGAAGACCCCGTGGCTGCCCTTCACGGGGCCTCATCCTTCTCCTACTTTCCCTAGATCCCACTGGAGGGCGGCTTCTCGCGCCTGCGACCTGTGCTTAGAAGAGCGGCCCAGCTTCACTTAATGCTCTGCGGTCGCCCTCTTGACATTCTTGATAGTTTGGGAACAAGAGGGAGGATTTTCATTTTACACGGGGCCCTGCAACATGTGTCACAGGCCCTGCCCCGCTTCCTTCTGGACCTACTGCAAACGTCTACCCCAGAGCTGGGGACAGACGCCCTCTCCTCCCAGGTCCGAGCCTGCACAGAGCCGATGTCGGGCCTGTCGGTGACGAACCTGGCCTCGCTCCCCTCCCAAAGGCTCCTGTTACCCAGTCTTCAGGTCACAGGCAATCCCCATCATGCAACCATGTCTCCGAAAGCCCCAAAGAGGTGCTTCCCAGTCCTGACCCAGTAAGTGTTGTCAGCCGCTCCTGACCCATTATCACCTTCCAGGAAAGACTTCTGGTTCATGCACACCACCAGGAGGAGGCTGGGGTCCAGGAGCTGGGCTGGGTGGTGGAAGCCAGGCACGGCAAGAGCGGACCCCCACCCCAACAAAGAGCCTCAGACCAGGCCAGGCAAAGCATCCTCCCTTCCCCAGCCCCGCCTGGCGTGGGTTTCCAGATCCACCCGGCATTGCCACACCAGCGGAAATGGCGGTTACTGTCCCAGCCAAACCCTAGGACTGTGGCGACAACCCCGAATGGGCCCAGCCACCACATCAAGGACACAGCTCCACCCTCCTCTCTGCACCCCCTCCCACCTCGGGCTTCCCCGCCTCTCTCCTTCCCAAGAACCCAGGGCGTAACCTCTGCTCGGGGCCAGGGTCGGTCATGGGCCTTTGCAGCTGCTGCTGTGTTGGGGGAGAAGGTTCTGGACTGGGAGTCAGGATGTCCGCCACCCCCCCTGCGGGACCTGAGCGGGTGACTTGACCTCTCCGGACCCCACTGTCTTCATCAAGAAAGCAGAAATAAAGTGCGGCGGACAAAAGTTTCAAGTTCGTAGGGCCACTGCCACAAGTAAATGTGTTGATAACATGCGCCTGGGAAGCGCCAGGGCGTGATGGAAAGACGGATTTGGGAGCCACCAAGAGTAATAATCTAATGACTATTTATTGAGCAACTTCTCTGCTTCGTGATTATATCTAGAGCTTTTCTATCCATTACAGCCACCCTGTGAGGTGCCCGTAGTTCCCTGGTTTTGCCGATGAGGAGCCGGAGTTAGGAGGGTCACGTGACTTCGCCAAGGTCACACAGCTGATCCTCGATTTTAATCCGCCACGAGCTCCACATCCCAATCTACACACAGTCGTCTGGGACAGACCTGGCGATGTGTCCCCAGTCAAGTCCTCGAGGGGCGCCTGGGTGGCTCAGTCGTTAAGCGTCTGCCTTCGGCCCAGGGCGTGATCCCGGTGTCTGGGATCGAGCCCCACATCAGGCTCCTCCACTATGAGCCTGCTTCTTCCTCTCCCACTCCCCCTGCTTATGTTCCCTCTCTCGCGGGCTGTCTCTTTCTGTCAAATAAATAAATAAATCTTTAAAAAAAAAAAAGTCCTCGAAACGTCTCTGTGCCTCGTTTCCTCCCCAGTGCAATGGAGACCACGATCTCCCTTTGACGACCCCGAGCTGAAACCAGCCCATGTGTGGAGCATATCCCATGCGGTGCCGGGTGCATTTTCCCTCACTAGCAGCTCTAGCCTCGAGGGCTGCTTTGGGCCGGATGGTGGCGGACTCCATCCCTGAGCAGAGGTCCCAGCCCAGGCCCGAGAGCCCCCGAAGCAGGCCGGGGCTCTGGTGACAGCGCAGGGATGGAAGCATCGCTCACGAAGGAGGTAGGGGCGTAAGGTGTGGCATTTCCTGGCTGTACTTGGCCGCACTTCAGAGGCAAGGGCGGTGGCTGTGAGACGTCCCCGGGCCCCAGGCAATCTGGGAAACTGCCCCGTTTCTATGTCTACCCACTGAAGTCACCATCATTCTCCAGGAGTCACCAAAGCACCAAAATCCCACGCCGCTGCACGGGGGCAAACACCCCCGGGCCGGGAGCCCTGCAGACATTGGGGAGAGTAAGCAGCACCCCGGGGGGCAAGCTGCGGACCCCGTCACTTTGATCCAAGACCCCGGATGCGAGGAGGGCTCTCCTCCCCCACGGAGGACTCTGGCCTAAGAGCTCCCTCCAACCCATCGCCCCTACGCCCGGCGGCCGGGTCATCACCTCTACCCTGTGTAACTGACCGAGTGAAGAAGAAACAGTGTCTCCGAGGATTTCAGAATTCAGACCAGTGGTTCTTATTCGTGGCCGCATGTAGGAGTCACTGGGGGAGCCTTATGAAGCACCAATGTCTGCATCTACCCCACGATGCTGATCTAAGTGTTGGGATGCAGGTGTTTTAAGAGCACCCCCCCCCCTCCGCCACCGTGACTTCAGAATGCAGCAAAGTCTTAGAAACAGCTCATTCTTTTAAAAATCTTTTTTTTTTTTTTTTTTTTGAGTGTCTACTGTGTGTCGGCACTGTGCTGGGCTCTGAGCTGAACAAGAGTCTGGACCTCGACCTGCATGGGGCTTGCGTTCTAGTGGGGAGCATCGAGGGAAGCAAGAAAATGGGTAACAATGGTCACAGGACCGGGATAGACTGACCTGGGGAGGGAATAAAAGGGGCAGAGAAGGCTTTCAGAGGAGGTGACGTGTGCACTAAGACCTAAATGAAGTGAAAGGGACAGATGTGTATTATCTGGTGCAGAAGCTCTCGGAGTGTTGTCTGGGGACCGAGACCCTCTCGGGGGATCTGCGGGTGGAAACATTGCATCACAGGAAGACACTATGTGTTACTTCTACTGCTGTTCTCTCATGAGTGTACGAGGGTTTCTGCCCCGCCCTGCGCTAGGTGATGACGTCATTGCTCTGACAGCTGGTAGGACAGGTGCTTGTGTCCGCTAATGTTTCAAAACATTCTTAGATTTCATTTCCCTATTGGCAAATATTGATAGATACAACCCTCGTAAACACAAACAGAAGCTCTTTTGAGTCCTCAATTTTAAGAATGTAACAGGGTCATGAGACCAAAGAGTTTGAGAACTGCTGATCTGGTGGAAAAGCCTTCCAGAGGTTCCCGAGGTGAGAACAGGAGCAGGAAGGCGGGGGGACCAGAATGAGGAGAGAAAGGTGTCAGTGGCTGATGAGGCGGCGGGGGGGGGGGGGAGTTCAATGCTAGGCAAACAGGGACCTGAAGAGAGGACTACCCCAGGCAGAGGAGGACAGAGAGGCTGTCGCGTGTGAGATAAAAGACCAAACCAGGGCTCCAACTGGGGAGATGGAGAGAAACGCATTCCAGAAGGATTTGGAAGGTGGGGTCAACAAAACCTGGTAATAAATGTAGGGAGTAAGGGAGAGAATGGCCTCAAGTTGCTAGCCATACACCAAGTAGGGGCCGCAGGAGCTGGAAGAATTTTGGGGTGGGTGACGGGAGACAGAATATGAGTAGTGTCGGGGTGGGGGGCATCCGGCCAGATGGGTTTGGATGTCACCACAGGGGGATAAAGATTTGGGAGAATGGGTGCAGAGGGAAGAAGAGGCATCTGAGGGGTGCCGCTAGAGCTTCTCATCCCGCATGACACAGCCCAAGCTGACGTCAGAGAGGGTCCGAGCAGATCCAGAGGGTCCTGGGGGCCAGGAGCCAAGGAAGGAGAGTTCCAAGAAGAGGGGCGGGTCTGGGCTGGCGAGGGTGCAGCGGGGTGCTGTAGGGTGAGGACAGGACCATGCCAGCTGTGACCTCTGTAAGAGCTTCCTGGGTTGTGGGCTTGCACGGGCTGAGGGGTGACAAGGGACAAGGGCGTGGAGTGATGAGTACAGGCTTTCAGGAGGGGAAGGAAGAAAAGAGCTTGAAGGAGATGAAGAGGGTCTTTTAGCATGGGGGACAAAGGAACCATTTGTGTAGGCGGAGAGGGGAGCCCCAGAGCACAGGTGGAGAGGTTGGCTCAGGACCGGGGTTTGGGGGGAGCATGGGAAGTGGAAGGAGCGTCATTTGGGTGGCAGGTAGGAGGCAAGACGGTTTGCTGTGGGGGATCAGCCAGTCAGGGCTTGAAGAGAGAGGAAAGGTGTGGACGGCCACCAACAAGGCTGGGTGAGGAAGCTGCGGGGCTCGCGGGGCTCACGGGGCTCACGGGGCTCACGGCAAGTCTGGCTCAGGACTTCTCTCCCTCCCCCCACCCCTGCACCCAGAGTGGCCCGGGAGGCTCAGAAAACACCACAGACTGGCTTGAAGAAGTGCTTTCCTTCAAAGAGGTTCTGGTATCTTTCCTGAATGTTTCCCAGTTATCTTCTCCATATTGGGAGGAAACGGATGGGATAGGGAATTGGAGTGAGAATTAACATCTCACTCGATGTGGGGAAACGGATGCTGAGTGAGGGAAGTCCTCACAGAACTTCTGAAAGCAGCCAGAACTGTAGAGCCGCCGTCCAGGTTCCCCGAGTGGGGATCACTTGTGGGGGTGCCTTCAGCAGAATCCTCCTCCTTCCCCCAGGGCCCCCTCCTGGGCTCCTCCTCTTTCCTGCCTCCTCATTCCCCACCCCCATCCCCCTCCAGCACTTGGTCCCAGGGTGGTGGCACTGTCCACCCCGTTCACAAATCTGTCCTTTCCTTTCCTGCTTCCTTTGTCCCCACCCGTCTCCCTCCTTCCAGTCCACCCTCTGCCGAGAGGGTCGCCCTAAAATAGATCTCTAACCACGTGGTCCTCTTGCCCCTGAAGTCTTTCAAAGATTCCCAGAGTGTGAGGTAGAGACTCAAACTCTTCCTGAAACCAGCATGATGTTCACGACCCCTCATTAGCCTGCCGACCCCTGTTCATCTCCCAGCACACTCCTCAGGTCTCCCCTGCCCCCAGGCCCCTGTTCACAGGAGGTCTGCTGGGAAGTCTTTCTCCCTGTTCCCCCCCCCCCCCGGGGGGGGGAGGTTCTATTCGATTTCATGGCTCAGTTGAAACATCACCTCCTCCTTGAAGTCTGCCTTGACCACCCAGGCCACGTCACCTCCCTCATCTGAGTCCTAGTACCACGCACTCTGGGAGAACAGCCCATCCCACCCCGTGGTAACTGGCAATTTATATCCATCTCCTCTCCTTGGACTGTGAACTCCTCCAGAACAGGGGCCGGGTGTGATCCTCTGTTACGTCCCAGCAAGAGGAACCGAGTCGGGAGCCTCCTGGGTGCTGAAACGAACGAATGAATGAACGGTTCAGTGTTCTCATAGATCTTGTGTCATCAGTGTGGGAAGCACGGCTATAGCTTGTCTTTATATTAAAAGAACCCAACATGTTATCTGGTTTTCTACAATCCAAAAATGCCTAGGGATCCAAAGACCCAGGGAAGGGGCTCTGCAGGACGCGCGGAGGAGGCCTCGGACCAGGGGGAGCGGGAGCATGTACAGAGGACCGTGGCCCCCTGCCCCCAGGTGCCCCCGCGGAAACCCTCCATGAGGCCATTAGCCAGCACCACTGACGAGTCACACCCTGCCGGTCGGGCCTCTGGACAGCACGGGCCCAAGGAGCGCCGATGGCCAGGGGGCCCTAAAGAGCTAGCAGTCACTTCTCAGCGCCGACTGGCACAACTCTGCCCGGCCCAGAGGCGGGGGGGCTGCTCGGAAGGAACCCTGCCCCGAGAGGCCCTGGCTCCCCAGCCTGCGTGACAGCCCAGACAGTTCAAATGGTTGTACGTAGTCACATCTGCAGGTAATTTCTCCATCCATCTGCATTGGAATGGATTGCAGTCAATTAATTAGAACAACACCCTCTGTCCCAGCGCCATCTCTCGGGAGGGGGGGCCCCGTGTCCCCCGGAGAGCACATTGCTCAGGCTCTGCGTCGGAACCCCCTGTCTCCTAGTGGGCTCTGATTGCGTTAGGAGGAACCGTGAGGTCAGCGGGCAAGCTCGTTCCGGGAGGCCTGGCCTCCAGCCGCCCGGGTGCGTGCGCAAGGAGCTCCCCGGCCGTGCTGCCTGACATTTGCAATCGTTTAATCAGAACAAGTTCCATCTTTGAGCTCTGCTCAGTCTTTCATACAGCAGCCAAACTGTCCGCCCTGGACGGGACATAAATCCTGCTGGCGAGTCCCTGGGCCAGTTCCCCTCCTGGAGCTGCTTCATTCCCAGGGCTCGCCAGGGGCAGCTATTTGCACCCCAGTTTGGGAAAGGCCCCAGGCAACAGATGGGGTGCAGAGGAGAGAGCACTGTATTGCGAGCCAAGGAGCAGCACGCCGGGCTGGGGAAGCTGCTTCTCTCTCGAGCTTTGGTTTTCTCAGGTGTAAAAGGGGATGATAACCTGCTTCTCTTCATTGTTGTAAGAACGAGAGGCCCCCACTCCGCCTGCCGCCCTGCAGAACACAGAAAGGACTTCTTTCCGTACGTGCTAGCTGTGTGACCTTGGCTGAGACACGTCACCGCCCTGCCCTTCAAGTACGTCATTTGCAAGATGAGGCCACGCTGGGGTCCAGCTCATAGGGCGGTTGCGAGGCTATAGCTGCGGAGGGCAAACGGGGTGTGATTCGAACGGTGCCTGGCGCGTGGCGCTCAGAACACGTCACTGTAACGCTTGGCACCGCTGTCGCTGTCTTTGCTCCTTTGTAGCCCACAGGGCCAGGAGAAAGACCTGGTAAACACATTTCTGGGGATGCCTTAGAGGTTAATCCTCTCCTGGTGGGGTTCTGAGCTGAGACAAGTTGCAGTTTTGGAGGAGAAAGTGGGAGGGCTGAGTTCCAGACTGACCAAATGTCTTATTCGTTTAACAGATGTTGATTGAGGTCCTACTGTGTGTGAAGCACTTGGCTAAGAATGTACAGTGGAGAGGGATGTCTATCCAGGTTACTGCCGCTCAGGTGATCCGGTGATTTTATTTTTCACTTCACTGGGCTATCCATTTTTTAAAAAATCACCCATGAAAGGGAAAGTTTCCCTGACACCAGCCCAGCTGAGATTCTGGGTATATCTCTGTGGGTAACAGGCCCCAGGCCACAGCATTCTAGGATCTTCCTCTGTTTGGGGCCTTCCCTCTTTTTTCTACTCTCCCTTCCTCCAGGAAGTCCACCCAGTTCTCCTCTCAACTGGCTCAGGTGTCCTGTCATTAGCTACTGATTCTCTTTCACTTATGCCGTACGTCTTGAAGTTGCCCCCTTCCTTGTCCATGACGTGGGGTGGGTCGGCTCCATGTCTCTCGTTCTCCGCTCTTCTGCAGAACCTGGTAGACACCCAGCGCAGAGTGGGTGCTCCACAAATATATCAAAGGGGTGAAACGCAGCCTTTGGGCCCATGGCCAGGGGTAGGACTGGGGCCCCCGAGAAGTAACCTACCTCCACCGTGGACAGCCCCTCAGCCTCCCCCACACCCAGCCCGCACGGAATGTCTCCAGGGCCAATGATTTCACCATCTTCCCTTGGCTCCCGTTCCAGCTTTGAAGCCCGGGTTGGTCAGGAAGTTCTTCCCGATGTCTGCCTAAATCTCCAGGAATAACTTCAGCCTGTTGTCCCAGAGCCAGGCAGCATGGAGGCAGATGGGTGTCCCCCCCCAAACACCTCTCCTTGCTCCCCCAAGGAAAAGACTGCACCAGAGACCAGAACAGGAAAACCAGTGGGGTGGGGGGGGTGGGTTGGAAATGGAATTGATGAATGTCAAGCACATGTTTCCGAGGAAATAGAATGTAGTTGTGGTAAGTGGGGCTTGGCAAAGCAGGGCTGCGTCTGACCAGAATCTTAAGAGCTTCCCTGGTGGAGAGGCATTGGCAGCGGAGCTGGGCGAGCTCTTGAGCCAGGGGCAGCCAGGCCTCCCTGAGCATGGCAGGTGCTTGCTGGGGGCACCGTGTGAGGCAGCGGGGATCGGGACCGCCTGCTGGGGCGGGGTGAGGGAAACGGCGGGGTAAGAGTTTCCAGAACCTTAGCCTTCCCAGGCTGGCGCTGAAATGAGAAATGCAGGCTGGCCGGGACAGAAGACCCCAGAACCTGGGCCAGGACTACTCACCACCTGGCAGGCCAGCACAAAGGGGCCTCAGGCAGGAGCGGCCCCATCTCCAGCCGGGTGCAGACGGGCCACGGCTATGCTCCCCGCCCTCGCCCCAGTGCCCACTCTCACCTCTTCTGGGCAGGCCTTGTGCCGGCCCAGAGAGAAGAAACAGCTTCACAGGGGCCGGGGTGGGGTTGGCGGGGGGACTGCAACCCACACTCGCCTTCCCACCTCCTCACTTCTGAACAAAAGGTTTGTGGCTTCTCTGGTTTTCCTGAAGTCATGGCGGTTACTCCTGCAGAGGGTGGGGGGACAGCTCTGGACCAGAAGGTAAGTCACTTGCAGTCAGCTTCCGGTCTGTGTGACCTTGGGCAAGTCTCTTCTCTCCGGGCCCTGGGTTGTTTCGGCTGCATGGAGTGGGTGAGGACCTGGAAGTGCTTTTTGGGTCTTACGGTAGTGGACACTTGAGTATTTGGAAGGACATCCGAGGCACAATGTCCACAAGCAAAACCAATACAAGCGGAGCGGCTCTGGTGGGGTTGGGGGGAGGGCCTGGGGTCCCACCGTGTCCCTGCGCGTCTTCCCCAAATCCGTGGCTGGAAGCCACAGGACTGCGTGGTCTCTAAGGCACTTGTTCTCAAGGTCAATGGGGCTTCTGAGCAGCTTAGGACGGGAGGCCCAAGGGCAATGCTATGGGCTGGTTCAGGAGTGGGGACGGAGGCTGCCAGGCCCCTTGTGGCATGCTCAGGAAGAGGACATTCTCACACAGAACCAGGTCCCCGGGGTGGGTCCTGGCTCCGGCGAAGGAGCAATACGATCGGCCTCGCTCCTGAAGCTGTGCGTGGAGGGAGACCGACTCTCCTTAGGAGGCTACTTGGGGCGGGCAGGACACACTGCCTAGGGCAGGAGGCCGATCCGATGACCCCTGGGGGCCTGCACCTGGAAACGGGTGTGGAGGAAAGCTTGGAGTGTGAACCCCCCCCCCCATCTAGAAGTGCCTTGAGTCCTTGTGTCCAGCCTTGCTCTCTCCTGGGGGAGCCAACTTTGAGAGCACCAGGCCAGCCCCTGCCTCCAGCCTCTGCCCCGGAAACCCCCTCATTCCGCGCTATCTGCTTAATCCCTGTTAACAGCAGGCTGACCTCCCAGCTCAATGTGGCCTCACAATGAGCCTGCCCCACTCTTCACAGGCCTCCTTCGAAAAATAAATAAATACTTTCTCCATTATCCCATTAGCAGCTTCACAGGTTTTTCTGCTATTTGTTCCCAACTCCAGTGAAAGTGGAAACACGTGTCCTGAAGAGCCTCTGCTCGCCCACCAGCCTCCGTGAGGCAGGCGCTAAACTCCAGGTGGGAGCTGTGCCTGTCCACCTGCAGCTGCCCCCTTGGGAGAGAGGGGTTCCCAACCAGCTCGGCTCCCCACAAGTTCTGCTGACGCCGGTATACACACGGGGGCCACCACACCCCAGACAAGGAGCTGGGAGACGCTCCTTCTGCACTCGGCTCCTTAGTGGCTGTGTGCCTTCAGGCAAAGCTCTTTCCCTCTCTGGGCCTGAGGCTCTTTCTTCAAGTGGAGATTGTAATTTCTATCGGGAAGGATTGGAGGACCAAAACAATCTGAGAGAACAAGGAAGGGGCTTAAAAGGCACAAAGTGCTTTGCCAGTGGGGGCGGGGTATTTGGGAAATAGTTTACTTTTCTGGCTTTGGCTCCTGCAGATTTTTAAAAAGATTTTATTTGTGTGAGAGAGAGCACGAGCAGGGTGGGGGCAGAGGGAGAGGGACACGCACCCTCCGTGCTGAGCACAGAGCCCCTCGATCCCAGGACCCCGAGATCATGACCTGAGCCAAAGTCTGACGCTTAAACAACTGAACCACCAAGGCGCCCCTGCTCCTACAGATTTAGAAAAGGAATCAGCCAGGCCTTCCCTCACCATGCTGACAGCCCAAGAGAGGGGCCTGTGGAAGCTCACGTACTCTGTGAGGTGGCCTGTCTGCCTTCCACTCAGTGCCTACCTCCACTTATCATGGCCACAGCTCTCTGAGAAGGTTCTAGAATGCCAGACTGTTGGCTCCTCAAGGTGGAGCAGGGGGCTGCCTGCGGCCTCACTGATACCCATCGCAGGCTCTGGCATAGAGCAGAATCAGGCTGGGAGCCGGGGGTGTGTTTGTCTCTCCATCTCTTCCATCTCTTGGCTGTTTCTCCCTTCCTCTGCCCATGGCCGCAGGCGAGGGGCCCAGGGAAAGCCAAGGCCAGTCCTTTGGCCCAGGTGTGCGGCCCGTGGGCTGTTTCCGGCTGCCCGCTGGGCACCAGGGATGAGAGCAGGCAGGCAGGCGGGCGGGCAGCCGGGCAGGCAGCTCTATTAGTCTGAGCAGAGCCTGTCAGCAGCTGGGATCTGTCGACAGTGTCGGTGAGGTCACCGCCCTGCCTTTCTGGTCCTCACGAAGCAGGACTGAGTTCCAGCAGAAGCCGTTTCTGAAACCCTCTTGTACTATCTTGGCTCCCACCCTTGTGCCCCTCCCAGCCTCTCCCAGAAGCCAGTCCTACCTCGCTTCTTCTCTGGCCTGTGAGCTCCTTGAGGCAGCACGGGTGTCCCCGGGCAAGCAGCGTGCCCGCCCTTGGAGTCAGCCATGCTCCCATCAATGCCAAGTTTGAATTGTGACTCTTCTTTTTTTTTTTTTTTAAGATTTTACTTATTTGAGAGAGAGAGTGTGTGTGTGAGTGAGAGGAAAAGAGAATCTGAAGCCGACTCTGCCCTGAGCACAGAGCCCAATGTGGGGCTCGACCCCACAACTGCGAGACCATGACCTGAGCCGAAACCAAGAGTCGGTCCATCACTGACTGTGCCACCCAGGTGCCCCGAGCTGTGACTCTTCTTGATTGGCTGTGTGACCTTAGACAAGCGACCTACTGTCTCTGTACCTCTGATTGCCTCATCTTTGAAGTGCTGACAGCATGTCGCATTGCTGCGAGCATCTAGTGAGACCGGGCTTAAGTGCCTGCCACTTCGCAAGCCCTCCAGAGCAGAAGCCGTCGTTAGGATTCTCCCTCCATCCCTGGGGCTCGGCAGCAGGAATGGTAGAGTGAGCCAATGAGTGAGTGAATGCATGCTCAGTCCTGGGCCCCAGGCCCCAGCCCCCAGCCCCTCTTTCCAGTTCCTGGCCAGGTGGGAGACACTGTCAGCTTTGTCAAAATGTGGTTTCCTGCTGGACGGAAGGCTCTCCAGACACCTGGGAGCGGCAGGATGACTGCGCCCGGGTAGCCTCAGGGTCCTCAGCCTCCCTGGGCAGGCAGGACCCCGGAGCGCACTCCTGGCTGGCCAGCTGGATTTGCCCACCTGTACCATTGCGCTTGGCCTCGGTGCTCTGTCTGCTGAGCTGGCCTCATCTTACTAACCCCACGGCTCCTTGCTGGGGGTCCGTGTGAGGGGCATGGCAGCACCTGGCCTTCCTTTCCCTGACATTGAACCAGGCTGTTCTTCCACCTCTGACCTGCTAAGCCCCTTTCCCAATCACCCTTGGAGGGTGAGATGAGGCTAGGGGAGGCCTCTACCCTATCTTGGCCCATGCTGGTCCTCAAGGGGGCAGAGGGGAGGGCTGAGGCTTCTCCCTCCCAGGATCCTGGGCTCTCTCCTGTGGGGGCTGGGGCATTTGGGGAGGGTCTTGGAGTCAGCTGAGTGCTTGGGCATCGGTTCCTCACAGGCTGGGGTGGGGGTGGGCTGGCCCAACCCCTCTTGCCAGACACTGGTGGGGGGCTGGGCACAGCCTTGTGGGGAGCTGGCCTGGACACGGCAGGGGGCTGGACTGCCTGACCTCCTGTGAGTCCAGAGGCTACAATTCATGAGTGACTCTCCCCTCTGAGCGGCTCTCCTGGGAAAGCAGGCAGGTCTGGGTCAAGGGGAGGGAGTCTGGTATGGACCATATTCAGGGGAGGATTAGCTGGGGGAACTGCTCCCACCAGCAGGGAGGGGAGAGATAAAGCCTGTGAGCTGGAGAAGGGGGCCCAGCACGGAGACATTCCCTCCCCTGACCCCAGGCCCGTGCAGAGCCGGTGTCTGTGGTGGGGGAGGGGGCCGCCCCCTTTCCCAGGGTACTGGCCGGGGGAGCCCAGCACTTTCTCAGGCCCTTTATTAAATTTCTCAGGAGCAAGAGGGGAGGTTATCCCTCCCCCTCTTCCCTGAACTCCCCTCCTTTTGTCTCCCTCCCCAGGAGGGTCGGAAAGGAGCTTTTCTCATTATTGTGGTTATTAAAAAATAAATGAGCCAGAGACACACACACAGAGACAGAGACAGAGACAGAGGCAAGCAAAGAGAGACAAAGAAAGGCAGATAGAAGAGGGAGCTGGGAAGACAGAGACCAAAGGAGGTAGACGTAAAGACTTGGAGAGACAGCGAGAAATAGCTGGTGAGCCATTGGAGGCAGCTTGGCAAACTGGGAAGAACGGAGGAAGCTTTGGACTTTCACCTGCTTCTAAAGGCCCACCTGGTGCTCAGGTGTGTGGCCTCGGCCAAGCTCCTTCATCCACCTGAGTCTCTGTTTCCTCATCTGCGAACTGGAAATAATAATTCGTACTTTGTAGTATCACTGTGAAATGCGGAAATACGTCCGTGTGACGCTGTGTGCAAAGCCTGGAATTTAATAGGCGCTCAGAACACAGCTTTAAATGGACAGTATATTGGGTGAAAAATAAATAAATGGATGTCTATGCTACCTGTGGGGGGGGGCAGCAGCGGGCGTGGGCGGTGCCCGGGGACACCTCCACTGCGCCCCCCCCCCCCAGGCAGCAGCCCTTCGCTGGGGAAGAACAGTTTCTGGGGCCCGTTCCCCCCTCCTTGTTCCTCACCTCACTTCTGTGAGACAGTTCTTGGTACGGAGTGGAGAGCCAACTGGACTCAGAACGTCCACCTCAGGTGGTCTGTCTGTTTTTTATCTCCCAAACGAAAGGACTTGAGTACTAGGCTTTGGAAGCAAACAGACCTGGCATTGAATTCCAGAAATTTCCTGTGACTGGTTTTGAGCACAAAAGGGATAATAATGTTCATCTTATAGGTTGTTTTTTAAATAGCTTTTTTGAGGCATAAAACTCACTCGTAAAACCCACTGGCTTTAAGGATACAATCCAATGATCCTTACCGCATGTAGGGAGCGGTGCGACCAGCCCCACAGTCCAATTTCAGAACGCTTCCATCAGCCCCAAAATATCCCTTGTGCCCATTTGTCGTCCCTCCCTGTCCCCACCCTGAACCCCTGAACTACTCGGCTATGTTCGGTCTCTATAGATTTGCCTTTTCGGGACATCTCCTGTAAGTGGAATCCTATGATGTGTGGTTTTGTGTCTGACTTCCATCAGCGGGCGTTGTGCGTGGGGGTCCGTGCACATCCCCCCCCCCCCAGTTTTCTAGAGCTCAGGACCACTCCGCTACAGGGCGCAGCATGTCTGTCCGTTCACCAGCTCACGGACATTTGGCTTGTTCCTCTGGCGTTTTAAGGGTTAAATACCATACCGCATATAAAGTGATTCGATCAGGGGCACTTGGGTGGCTCAGTTAGTTAAGCGGCTGCCTTCAGCTCAGGTCATGATCCCAGGGTCCTGGGATGGAGCCCCTGCTTAGCGGTGAGTCTGCCCCTCCCTTCCCGCTCATTCTCTCTCCCTCAAAAAAAAAAAAAAGTGATCAGTAACTATAAGATGGTTTTGAATAGCTTGAGAGAGAGAGAGAGAGAGAGAGAGAGTAATTTCTTTGCGGGCTCACCCAACACCAGGCACCTTCGGGAGCCCTTTATGGTACTTTTACTTCTGAGGTCAGTACCCTGGGGTATGTAGGACTGGCGTCCTCTGCTTTACAGAGGAGGAACTCCTGGTGTGGACGGGGTCACACCTGGGTGACCACGGGCAGGGACGGAGCCTGGCAGTTTCTCCTCCACGCTCCACGGTGGAGGAGCCAGGACCTGCCCATCGCCCTGAAGGAGCCCGGGTCGGGGGCAGCTGGATGGCCCACAGGCCTCCTTGTCTGAACACCCAGCACTGGCCTCTACCCAAGGGCCTGTAGCCTCCTGAGCAACCCCCCTACACGCCGCACAGCATCCTTCCCCTCCTCTGCAGCCCCAGGAGTCTCCTAGCAGGAAGCACCTACTGCCTCAGGCACTGCTTCGTAGGGTTGAGTTAATGATCTACTTTAATCCTTGGGCAACCCCTGGGCATGGCGGTGTTGGCACAAAGGCTCAGAGAGGTGCGGAAACGCGCCCAGGATCGCACAGCTTATGTGCAAGTGGTGGAGCCCGGATTCCAGCGTATCCAACTGTTTGATTCCAAAGGCCATTCTGGGTCTCTCTCCCTCGGCTCCCCCACCCCCAGAGGCTGGAGCTCCACATCTGGCTCCCAAATGACCCCCCAGGAGGGAAGGCGAAGGCCTGGGGACCCAGTTGGGGGGGGAGGAAAGGGGGCTGGAGGGGATGGGCAGAGGGACTGGCTGGCTTCCTTCCCTCGGGCTTGCAGGCCCTCCCCAGGGCGCCAGGGTGCTGAGCTGCCCTCTCCTCTCCTAGCTTCTTCTGGGAGAGAATGTGCTTCTCATTAGGCTGGCGTTGGGTTTTGCAAACCGCACGTCTAATTGTGAAGGTTTGGGGGTGTGAGTAACTGTGCCTCTCGTGTGAGGGGAGAGCCGGCAGGCCTCTCCCATTTCCCAGAGTGAGTCTGAGCTGTGCCCCCAGCCCTTGCCGCCCTTGCCTGCCCAGAGGGACAGGGAACACACGGGTTTTAGAGGGGAGTCCTTTAAAGCCTGGGGCTGGAGGGAGCTGAGACCAGTCCACACCACCTTCATCCTCGTCCTTTAGGGGAATGGAAAAAATATCCAGCCATAGGCCTCTCTAGTACCCTCCCTCTGATTAGGGCTCCCTGAAGCCTGGGGCCCCTCATTCCTTTCCAGGGCTCCCTTCCTCGGCCTTTCCCCACAGCCTGAAGGAGGACATGGCAGGGGGGGCAGGGACAGTGGCGGCCGAGCTGGTAGGGGTGGGGGCCACAGGGCATCCTGCCCACCCCCACAGTGTTGGGTTCACAGTGGAGAAGCTGCGTAATGAGCGTGTAACTGAGTTAGGCCCACGGGAGCCTCCAAAGGCTCGGGTTTCTTCCCCACCCAGCGGGTCTGTTTGGGTGACTACAAGGGGCCGGGATGCCGCCTTCTCAAAGGTCCAAAATCCTCTGAGTCCAAGCCAAGCTTCCAGCAAGGCAGAGGCCACCACAACGGGGCAGGGTGTGAGTGTCACGCGGCTGGAGCTTCTATCCCTTCCCACTGGACACCATCCCGCCCTATCACAGCCGCGTGGGCGCACGGAGACCCACGTGAGACCCTCACTCCTGCTTACAAACACGTGCGTGCAGACGCACATACACGTGCACTCACAGATGGCCGTACGTCCTGCCACACACACACGCAACGCCGTGTACTCACACACATGGACACACACAGCCAGCCACCCTACGGAGACAGAGTCACTTACACACGCACGCTCTTGGAGTCACATGCTCAGGCGTGCAGAAATAGGCACACTCAAAGACGCACGCGCTGACGCCCGTTGCAGACACACTCAGACGTGTCCTCATTCTTAGGCAGGGCTACATGCAAGGAACCCTAGGTCCCAGCGCTGGAAAGGACCTTGCAAGTGTATCACCCAGCCCCTGCCTGGCTCTCCCCAGCCCTCCCCAGCTGCTGCCGCACCACCCAGGGAGAGACCAGGTCTTGGTCCTGGCTCCAGGGTCAAGGAGTTCTCATGACATGAGAACTTTGGTCAGATGGGTCTTATTGCTCTGGTCCTTTGGGAACCACCTCCAGTGACTCAGAACCTCAGGTGCTAGAGCCTGGGGGGGCTTTCAAAGAGATGGGGGTCTGGGGAGGGGTGGGCGGGCAGGAGGATTTGCAGGGAGCCCTTGCCAAAGGGAAGCATTGGTTTGGATTAGGGAGGACACCTTGTCCGGTCCAAGCTGAGAACATTCGGCTTATTTGTTTGCTTAAACAAAGGAGGAGGAGACAGAGGCTCAGGCCTTTGTCCCTAGGATGACCGTGGCCAACAGCAGAGGCCCTCCGAAGACAGGGAAGATGTGGGGGTGGGACCAAGGCAGGGTGGGTCAGGAAAGCCGAGCAGGATAGCTGATGTGGCCCCCCAAGTCTGGGTAGGGACTTAGCAGGGAGGGGTGGGGGCCTGGGCCTTGAGGTAGGAGAGAGGCAAGGGACGAGGGCCATGTGAAGGAAGAGGCACCTCACCCCATCTGGGGCCGAAGGAACCAGAATGAACACTTTGAGAGAGAGCTATAACAAGACTGGCCTCTCCTGGGCCTGAAGCCTGAGCTCCAGGTCACCCCGGCTCTGTTAATATATTCCCCTCATGTATTCCTGGGTTAGGGCCTTCCTCCCAGGGTGGGAGCGTGCGGGGCACGGCTTCTGGCGGTCCTTCATTTATTGACTCGTCATTCTTACTAGCTGCCTAAACTGGGGCCATTAATTATCTTCTCTAAAAGATAGTAAGAGTCCCCTCCTCAAGGATTAAGATTGAATGAGTTATTGCATGTAAACTCCCAGCACACCAAAGGGCATACAGCCAGTGCCAAGTAAATTTTAGCTTAAAAAAATTGACAACTGCAGGCCACACCCTGATAGGGGCTGGGGATACAGAAATGAGGAAGGTGGACGCGGGGCCTGCCCTCAAGGAGATCAAAGCCTCGGGGGCTGGAGGATAGAAGGGGGTGTCATCCTTGAGCTCGTAGTCACGGCAAGGCAATGGCTGTTGCAGTGGGTGAAGGCAGGGTTTGGGGGGCACCAGGCACGGGGTCCTAACCTAGGCACTGGATCGAGGGAGGATCTCCTGAGGCAGGGACGTTCAAGGTGCATGGGAGCAGCCGGGGGAAGACTGGGAAGAAAGGTGTTCCAGGCAGAAGGAACGGCAGGTGCAAAGGCCCGGAGGACAGGATGTCTAGGTCATTGTTCTAAATTCCAGAGTCTAGCCCAGAGCCTGGCCCAGAGGAAAGCCTGTGGAATGGAGCATTGCTCTTTGCCCAGCTCCTGTAGTGCGCGCTCAGATATCATCCCATAGAATCTTCGTAGCATCCTCGCGAGGTCGGGGCTGATGCACCCCTATCGTACAGAGCTACACTGAGGCCCAGCAGCTTACAAATGTGGTCAAGGCCACACAGCTGGTGGGTGACTGGTGGAGTCAGGACCCTCTACCTTCTCTTTTATTGGGCCTTGATGGACCAGGGGAATGTTTCTCTGCTGCTACCGTAGAGGCCCCTAAACAAAGACCCAAGCATGAACTGGGGACCGGGCCCTGAGGCCCTTTCCTTGGAGATGCAGCCCCTGGGGTTTCTGAGACAAATTCCCCAGAGCCTCAATTTCTCAGAAGCCTTTGTCCATCCTAAGTTCGTGGTCTGACCTCCTCCCACACCTAGGCTCTCGATGGCCTGGACCGGAGTCTCCCACTCACCGGGCCCACCTCTGCCCATCTCTCCTTCCCTGGACTTCCTGGTTGCCGCATCCAGTTCCTGTCAGGTGGAGACCTCTGGGCCTCCATTCCTGGACCAGTTTTCAGGAATGCATGTCTGCCCCTGTGGCACATGGGGGCCTGGGGTGAGACCTGCCAGGACACCCCATGTTGGACACCCATCTCCAGGCCCCTGCCTGCCCTCACCAGTGCCAGCCCCTGTAGTTTTCTTAGCGGATCCTTCAAACGCAAACATCTGGGGGAAGGAAGGACAACGCACCTTCCTTTGGAAACCTGAAGTCCAGGAGGAGGTCTTGGTGTGGATCGTGGGGGGTGCGGAAGTCAGACCCGAGGAGCTCAGGGCCGGAGGGTGAGGGCATCGACGTGTCTGCGGGGTTGCTCGGGCCCGGCTTATAGCCTTCAGCGTCACGAGTGCTCAATTGTCACCCTGTCTCCAGGCGAACAGTGTTTCTTCCTCAGGGTGCCAGGTTTCAGACCCCGGAACTGGCACCAAGCCCATGGTGCGGATAGAAAAACCAGCCTTGTGCTTGCTAGGAGGGGCTGGGGGCAGGTCTGCCTGCCCACTCCTCCCAGGGCAACCGTTCCTTCCCGGGAGAGGGGAGGCCAGTCTGTCTGTCCTTCCACCCAGCCATTCTCTGGCCACTCTCAATTCCCAGCCCCTCTGGGTACTCCCTGGAGCCTGTCCCCAGCGACCCCCTTCCAGGGAACGTGATGAAAGGTCTATTTATTATACTTCAGCTCGGACAGTTGTTTCAGATGTTTCCAATTCGTTAGCCTCTCAGACATCTGTTCCTGGTTGAAGTCAGTGAAGAGAGAGAAGAAAGGAAAACTGGAGCTTCACACACCCTCACTCAAAAGCACATGGACTCGCACATTCCCCCCCTTCCTCTCCCCCCTCCCTCCTCCCTCCCTCCCCTCCTTTCCCCCTCCTCCTCCTCACCAACCCAGACCTTCCGGGTCCACTCCCTGACCCTCCCTGCACACACTCAGGTCACGTTCACCTCCACTCCACCATGCGTGGGTGTGCTCACCATGGTCATGCCTCGGCTGTCACAGATGTGCACGAGTCCACACACACCGCCGGGTGTGCACAGCCCCACGCCTGTGCACCTGTCCCCTCCGGTGTGACTGCCCCCCCCCAAGGTCCTCCACTATCTGAACAGCTCACGAGTCACAGGTGAGCCTCGCACGCCAGAGGGGGGCCTGGATGGAGTCTTGGGTTCCAGTCTAGATGCTGACCCTCTGAGTCGCGTGACGTGGCCCTCGTCCTCCGAGCCTCTCAGTTCCCTTGCTTATCAAATGGAGTCATCAAACCTTCCTTACCTCACGGGACTATTGTGCCGGCTCAAGTCCTGGGTGGGAGCACCTAGCCTGGCTGTTTCCTCCTTCCCCTCCCAGCAGGCACCCCCACGTGCCTATTTGCTCCTGCACTAAATGCAGGGGCACAGGGTGGGATAGAAAGTTCTCCAGGGTCCCTGGGAACATGAGGTTCCACGACCCCTGACTCCACCCCCCACTGACACAGCTACTCACGCATGCGTGCTCAGCAATCCAGGCTCCCCGCAACACACGCACGCGGAAACGAGGGTTCATACCCTCGGAAGTGAAACCTCCCACATCCACACTCAACACACGCACACTTTTCTACACACTCATGCATATCATAGTGCTCACTTGCACGCTCAGCTCACTCCCACATTCCCACCCAGCTCCACTTGCTGGGAGGCCTGGGAGAGGGGTGGGGATTAGATGGGCGGGGGGGGGTTGCTGGGTTCCTAGCACCAGAGGTGGACTTGCTGGGATGGGGGCTGAGGGAGGAAGTCAACCGTTCCCCTGCTTCCGGGTAGGCTGGGAACATTACTGTAGGGGCCCAGCCCCACCTGACCCTGGGGGCCCGGGGTGGGTAGTGTAGGAGAGGATAAACACCTCTCCTAATGCCTGGCAGGGCTCAGCCCAGTCACTCACACCCCAGGAGAACTCTCCAGAAGCTCCAGGTGAAAGGGAGGCTCTATGGGGACAGGGACAAATCAGTAGGGTGAAGGGTCAGCGTGATGACTCCCCTGCCCCAATAGCCCATGGGTTGGCACTTCCTGTCCACCAATCCTAGTTCCCAGATCTGAGCCATGAACTTGGAAACAAGAGTCCGTCCTCTCTGCCCTCTCACCTACCCCAGTGCCTGCCGACCACAGGTGGCTTCCATCATGGCTCAGACCAAACCAGACAGCTCCCGCCTGGGGCGCTCTAGGCAGGCTCACCGACCCTCCACCAGGCTCCCCAAGCCCCTAGGAGGGGGAATCATGGTTGGCTTCTGTGGGGCCAAGGAGCTCTGAGAACTGGAGGGTAAGGAGCCGGGATCTCCAGGGCTCACCCTACCTCCCTCTGCTTCCCCCGCGCTGAGCCTCCAACCTATGACTCACAGCCACTGCTCTCCCAGCGCAGACCTCCAAAGCCGGTGGGAGGATAAACCTTGTTAGATCTCCACGAGCCCAGAGCAGCTGGGGCGCTTGGCACACGTGTTCGTTGGGGGCCCAAGTCAGAGGCCTGCTGTCAGAGCCCCCCCTCCCCCAGTGCCCCAGTGCCCCTCCCTTCCCTGTTCATACACTGGGCTCTTAGGCAAACCAGGGCCGCCTCCTTCTCT
Source organism: Ursus americanus (assembly GCF_024610735.1). Taxonomy (NCBI): domain Eukaryota; kingdom Metazoa; phylum Chordata; class Mammalia; order Carnivora; family Ursidae; genus Ursus; species Ursus americanus. Next base: position 2,424,359 of record NC_142159.1, read on the forward strand.
CCTCTGATCTCGGAGTCAGAACAGACCCAAGTTCAGGGGCGCCTGGGTGGCGCAGTCGTTAAAGCCTCTGCCTTCGGCTCAGAGTGTGATCCCGGCTGGCGTACCGGGATCGAGTCCCACATCGGGCTCCTCCGCTATGAGCCTGCTTCTTCCTCTCCCACTCCCCCTGCTGTGTTCCCTCTCTCGCTGGCTGTCTCTCTGTCACATAAATAAATAAAATCTTAAAAAAAAAAAAAAACAGACCCAAGTTCAGATCCTCTCAGCCATTGACTTGTTCTGTGATTTGGGGCAAAACATTTTACCTCTTTGAGCTTTGGTTTGCTTCCCTGCAAGATGGGCACCATATAAGCTTTGCAGTGAGGACGCTCTGGAGTCGTGGCCACCCAAACCCCCGACCCTAAGTAGGTGCTCAGTAACAGCTTGTCGACTCAGTCCTGAAGCCAGGTGATCGGTCCCCACTCCAGGGTAGGTGCACCCTTGGGGATTCTCTCCTTCGGCAAACACTCCCATTCGGGCCCCCACCTCGGTAGGACAGCATCCTGCCTGGATGCGGGGGGGCTGCTGCCTTTTCTGGCTCTTACCGTTTTCTTGTCGATCCCCTGAATCCTCAGGACCATCTGCCACAGGGAAAGGAGGGGTGCGTGGGGTGGCAGGCGGTGCGGGTGATAGTTGGAGCTGCCCAGCGACCCCTGAAGGGGACCTCTTCTCCCAGCCGCAAGGTGGGCAGTCAGGACAGAAGCCCTTCTTCTCCAGCCTGCCCCAAGGCCAAGGGCAGCACCGGCTGCTGCTGTGCTTTTAACTATCGCACACCCGTAAGGTTCACAGCATTTCCCACCCCATTCCTGCCCTTGAAGGAGGCTTCTGCAGGAATCTGGGCTGGAGTTGAGAACGGCAAAGGGAGGAGAGGGTGTGAGAGGGGCTCCTGCCTTGCTCCTACCTGGGAAATAATCCCAGGTAGGAGGAAAGGGCAAGAAGTACGCATTTATTGAGCACCTACTGTGTGCCGGGCATTGCTTCAGGACAATGCACGTAGCAGTATGTACATATCAGAATGTACTCCATGACGGCTGAGATTTTTCTCAGCTTTGGTCAGGGCCTAACACCGTGCCTGGCACATGGTAGGCACTCGTAAATACATGTTGAAGAAATGAATTTGTACCTGTCATTCTCTCATAACTCTTGGAGGTAGGTACAATTATTCTCTTTGCCTGAAGCCCAGAGAGGATAAGTGACTCTCTCAAGGTCACACAGCCAAGTAAATAGCAGAGCTGGGCCTGTCTGGCTCTAGAGCCCTTGCTCTGTCCACTTCCCTGCTAAGCAGGCCCAGATGATACAGCTATTCTGTGTGGGTAGGTGCCCTAGCATGAAAGTATATGATGGGGTATGTTGTCCCCCCCCCCCCCAGTCTCGTGGACACACACAGAAATCCTTACATGTTCTCAGGATGCCTTTGAGGGCTTCCAGGTACGCTCTGCATTCAGAAACCTGGGCCTCCACCAACCCCAGCTCTAGTTGACCCACTGAATACGGACTGGATGTGGGACATTGGGTGCAGGACGCAGGCCAGGGCACCCAGGCCTCTTCGCGGCACACTGACCTGCTGGGTTCATTCTTCTCTTTGACCAGTGTCTAGACGATGTGAGTGTGTGTGCATATTTGCACTCATACTCGGCATGCGTGTGTGTGTGTGTTGGGTATGTGCGTGTAGGTGTGTAAGCCCGAGTCGCTTCAGCCTCAGGGCAGACGAAGCCGGGGGTGGGGGGGAGGCTGCGAGAAGGAGCTGGAAGAAGTCAGCCTTTGGCCTGGTGCCACGGGGCAGGAGTGCTTCACAAAGCGGGCAGCTGCGGTGGGCGCCAGGGCTGGAGAGTAATGCCGGGGCCGGGAGAGCAAATCCTAACCCTTCTCCCCACTACCAGAAGAAGAGCGACACGTCGGATCTAGAGCTCGGTGTGAGCCCGTGCACACTCACATACACACAGTCCCACAAACACACAGGCTGGTGCAAGCACGTGCCGTAACCATTGATTCCCACACAGCCAAACACACACGCGTGGACACACACACTGACATGGGCTCACATCCCCACAGATGCGGATTCATACCACACACACACACACACACACACACACACACACACACACACGGACGAACTTGCTCATCCACAGACGTTCGCGTTACTCCTCGAAGGGGCTCCTGCCTGACTCCTGCACCTGCCCCGGCCACCCCGTCCCTCCCCCAGTACCCGTTGTCCCCACACCTGAGCTCGCCCAGGCCCTGAACCACACTGGAGGGTTTGCTCTGCAGGATGGCGAGGGGCCGTCCATCGTCCCCTCCCTCCAGAGTCCGGGGGCCGCAGTGCCTGACCCTGACAAGCTGTGTGGCCTGCTCTGGGTGACTCCTGTCTGGGGCAGGCTGGCAGGGGGAGGGGCCGGCACGTGCACTCAGACTCAGACCGCCCCCACCAGCCTGTGTATGCAGTGTCAACCCTCGGTGCTTCCCCTTCACAGGTGCGCTTGGTCGTCTTCTGCTTCCTGTGGGTCTCTGATGATAACTCACCTTCAGCCTCCGGGACTGCCCCCGAGCTCTTGCCCTCGATATAGACCTTTCCCTCCCACTCTTGGCCTAACCAGCTTGTGCTCTTGGCCCAGCTGAGAGTCACTTTCTTTAGGACCCTTTGGGGCTTGTCCACCTTGCCCAGGGGTCCCACTACCTCCAATTCATCCCAAGGGGAGCACCATTCCCCTGAATCGTCATTGCTACGTTCCTTGTCCCTCTCCTCCTCTGGGCTGCCCTCAAGGGCAGGGACCAAGTCTGTTTTGTTTGCCATTGTTGTCTAATTTTGTTTGGTTTCAGTTTAGAAGTTGGTAGGTAGTAAATTGCTTCATACATACGAGTCGAGTAAATAAAATGAGCAAGAGAGTGAATGAGAGCTTCTGCCCCGTCTCCTTATAGACACCCTGGTGTTGGAGATGCTGGGTGATTAGGAGAGGGGGGCTTCAGCTGGGAGTGAGGACACCTGGCTTCCAGCCTCTAAACTGTAGTGTGACCTTGGGCAAGTCACCTCCCCTCCCTGGGCCTGCTTCCCTCCTCTGCCAGGTGAAGGAGCGCTGACGGTTAGGCATTCCTGAGGTTCTCCCAGCTCTGCCACTTCCCGTGGCCAAGGTCTCGGGCTTCCCGACTGACCGTGGGCCCTGCAGTCGGGGCAGGGCTGGCCCTTGTTTTCTGGGAGGCGCAGAGATGTGGGTGGGGAATCGGAGTGTCCTTTACTCTGTAGAATACAGTCTGACTCTCTGGTTTGGCATTCAAGGCCTTCCACAATCCATTCTCAGCCCCATTCTCTTCCTTTTTTTTTTTTTTAAGATTTTATTTATTTATTTGACAGAGAGAGACAGCCAGAGAGAGAGGGAACACAAGCAGGGGGAGTAGGAGAGGAAGAAGCAGGCTCCCATCAGAGGAGCCTGATGTGGGGCTTGATCCCATAACGCCGGGATCACGCCCTGAGCCGAAGGCAGACACTTAACCGCTGTGCCACCCAGGCGCCCCCCCCCATTCTCTTCCTTATGTCATTCCCTCCCCTCCTCCCCCCCCCCCCCCACACACGGAGTCATGGACACCGGGCAAAACAAGAGCTCAGCTGAAGCTGTGAGTCCGGCCTGCAGGAAAAAGCAGTTTGGGGCCTAGACCAGCTGCCCGAGGTTGAGGCTGCTGACTCGGGTTCTGCCCCGATCTCGGCGTGCCGGAGGAAGCGTGGACATAGGGCCACACAGCTTGAATTCAGACCCAGGCTCGGCCGCTTACAATTGGTACAGCTCAGGGGCAGGTCCCTTAGCCTCTCTGTGTCTCATCAGCAAAATGGAAATGGTAATCCCTTCCCTGTGGGGGAGCCTTGGATCAAAAGAAGCGAGAGTGTCCGCAAAGCTCACGACACGTCACGTGACCCCGAAGCATGATTTATTAGAAACCTGCTTTGTGTTCAGGCTCCTGGCAAGGATCTAAGAGATACAAGAGAAGTTGGAGGCGCCGTTGCCGCCTGCTTTTTGAGACTCCTGGTCTACCCAAGCGAATGGATGCCCACTCAGGAGCCTGTGGGACGAAGTAACGTGATCTGGGCTGAAGGGCCAACAGGAGGCGGAGGGGGATAGCTGCAATGAGTACAATAAGCACATACTTCATATTCCTGCCATGCAACAATCTTACACACCTTGAGGGGGAAGAACCCCCCACAAAGACCCCAGCAGATTAATGGGCAAATGATATAATACAGAATTCACAGGAGAGAAACTAGAGACATTTGTAAAATATATTCCACCATATCAGTCATCAAAGAAATGCAAGTTAAAGCAACGAGAACATTTCTGTCTGTCAAATTAGCAGTTTTTTTCTTGAGAGAGACTAGCCGGTGTCAGACGATGACAAAGACTAACGCTGTCACCTTTTTCATTGTCTGTGCCGTATTTCACAGGCATCTACCATGTGCCATGCGGCGTCTGGAGCTGGAAAGCACGTTGGTGATACGCACGGAGAATCCTCGAAGCGTTCACACCAGCAACGCAGGAAGAAGTGTCTATGGCCTTAACTGACGGGGTGGAGATGGCTGGCCATTCACGCAGGTGTAGATCCAGACCCAGAGTGCGTCGTTCGTGGCTGGGGCACCCCAGGGGGAGCTGCCTGAGTGGGCAAGCCCTGTTTCCTTGTCCTGTATGATGAGGATAATACCCGCTCCCAGCATTGTCGTGCGCACTAAGGCAGCCGCAGGCGTAAACACCAGGCCTCCGGGGGCAGAGCCCGGGAGGGATGCTGTGCCTTGTGCCTTATTTGTCGTGGGGGAAAAACCCACCCAAGTGCCCAACAATGGAAGGGGGAAAATATGTGTTGTCACATTCACTGCTTTGCCTACAGAAGCTGTTCAAAATGATTTCAAAGGACCTTTAATGGCCTCGCCCAATACTTGCAAAATGACCCTTGATAGAAACCCTACGTGATGAGTGACGTAATTGTTGCAAAACAGCAAACCTGGAAAGAATGAATTCTACCACTGAGGGGGGATTAAGGGCCCTTCTAATCCTCCTATATGTTTCTAAGTAATCGTCACTGCTCTTATAACTGGGAGCTACTTAAGGATAATTAATGTTATACAATGTAACCAGTGGTTCCTGTATTGCCAGAAGGGCCTCCTCAGGCAGGAAGTCAAAAAGCTATTGTCGTGAGTGACGCTGACCTGTCAGGAAACCTCAGGCCCTAGAAGGCTGAAACTCTACTTGTTATCATTTTACGCAGGAGGAAGCTGAACTTGTCAAGTTCAAGAGACGAAATGAGCGAGCAGAGCTGGCATGTGAGCCCAGGTTTGTCTGGCCCCAGAGCACGGGGCTTTGCCACTGTGCCCTGCCCTGCCGTGGGCGAGCGTGGACCCTCGCTCTCAGGGGATGAAGACCAGGGGTCGGGAGAAGACAGCGACGTGCCTGGGGGTGGGGGCAGGAAGGCAGGCGCTCCTTCCGAGGCCCTGCGATGTGTGAAGGCAGAGGCAGGGTTCGGAGTTAGGCTGGGTCAGAGACAGAACTGGGCACATGAGCCAGATTTGGGGGGAAGAGGAATCTGGCTTTTTCTAAGCTGAATTTGAAGACATGGCAGGCAGCTTGAAGTATTGACTTCACGGTGTGAAGATACGAGAACGAGGCTGGAGGCAGCTGTATCAGGAAGCCGGAGAGCTACGGGCCTGTAAAACGGAAGGGAGGTGGGAAGGGAAGAATGTTTGATGAGGACGCGCTACGTGTCAGAGTGCGACGAGTGCTCCGTGTCATGGCAGATGTGTTTTGGGGGTGCCTGCCTGGTCACGACTTTCCTTTCTTCGGAATTGTTCCCCGTCCGCAATCCCTCCTGAAGGCACGTGGCCAGGCAGCCACATGTGTCTCATGACCTCACTGTCTTGCCTACAGGTGATGGCATAAGCGGTTGATAATGGACTCTCTTCAGGGCAACTGGATGCTCTCTTTCTGGAAGGGTTGGGGACCCTGGGAGACAGAAGTAGGTCCTGGGCAGCTACGCTGTAAGGTAGCAAAGAGTTGAGGCTGTGTTGGGCCGTGAGTGGCCACGTGGAAGTGGAGGAAGCTGGTCTTCAGAGAGACGGCACCCTTGCCCGGACAGATTGGTGATGAAGGACCAAGTGGCCTCATAGAGGGAGGGATGGGGAATGATGACCGTCACCTCCCTGTTCCCCAGGAAGCAGCCCATCTCTCCTGTTTTTGTTTCCTCTCCTTGGATGCTTGTAGATCGTGGGTTGCAGGTTTCCAATAAACCTCCTTTCCTTTGAGCTGGCTTGCCACCGATGACCTTGAACTAAGAGAGGCCACCGATGACCTTGAACTAAGAGAGGAGCATTCTATGTTAAGCGTAAAGTTCCTAGTGCAGGGCTTGACTCATTATTGACAACAAAAGGCGGTAGCTAGCGTTACCTCGTTTATTCCTCGAAAGAAGCTTAACAATGGGGCGCCTGGGTGGCTCAGTCAGTTAAGTGCCCAACTCTTGGTTTCAGCTCAGGTCGTGATCTCAGGGTCGTGGGATCGAGCCCCGTGTCAGGCTCTGTGCTTGGCAGGGAGCCTGCCTGAGGATTCTCTCTCTCCCTCTCCCCTCGCCCCCTCTCTCTTTCTCAAAAAAATAAATTAATTAATAAATACAATCTTAAAAAAAAAGAAGCTGATGAGACAGAAGTATAATTATTGGAAAAATGAGGAGATCAAGGCTCGTTGACGCATTCAGTGAATACTAGTTGAGTTGAAGGGTGGGTGACACTGGTGTGACGGGATCCTAGCTTTGAAGATGTCTGTTTTCTCGTGGGGGAGATGAACAACCAACAAATAAACAATCTACAAGAGAACATGAGGCAGAGATTAAGGGCAATGAGGAAGATAATTCACAATGGCCCAGGAGTGCTCCTTGGGACTAGAGAAAGCCTCTCTGAGGAGGTGACGTCTGAGCAGAGGCCTAAATGACCAGAAGGAGCAGAAGGACATTGAAGGAAGAAGGGAAAGCGTGTTTGGTGCACACAGGGGACAGGGACGTGGCTGCCACGGCAGAGTAGGTGAGCAGGGGCAGGCCCTGGGGGTTTTTGAAGTGGGGGGGGATGTTTGCCTCTAATTCTAAGTGCAGTGGGGGACCCATGGGGAGGATTTAAGAGCTATGCTAGACACCCCCCAAAGATGTCTGTATCTGAATCCCCAAAACCTGTGATGTTAAGGATCTTGAGATGGGGACAGTATCCTGGGTCACCCAGATGGGCCCGTATAATCACAAGGGACCTTATAAATGGGAGGTGGGGGGATCGGCGTCAGAGGAGAGGTGATGACAGGAGCGAAGGTCAAAGTGATGCAAGGAGGGGCCGTGAACCCCGCACGTGGGCGGCCTCTGGAAGGTGGAAAAGGCACGCAGCCCCAGCAACCCATCTCAGACTTCCGACCTCTAGAACTGTAAGGTGATGCGTTTGTGTGTTTGAACCCACTGAGCTGGTGGTAATTTTTACAGCAGCCATAGGACACTAATACACATGCTGTGATAGGATTTATGTCTTTTAAAAATCAGAGTGATTTCAAAAATCGCTCTGGCTGCTGTGGGTTGTGGGGTAGGAGGGAAGGTGGGGGACAGCACCAGCAGGCAGGGGATGGCGGTGCCTGGAGCCGGGTGCTGGCAGAGCAGACAGAGCCTAATGTGTGCGTCCAGAAGACCCTCTGGAGGTGGAAGGGAAAGAGCGTGCTGGTGGATCAGACGTGGGGAGTAAAGGAGACGCCAACCCAATCTCTTGGGTGTTACCCCGAGCAGCTGGGTAGCTGGCATCACTGTTGATGGATCTGAGCAAGACTGGGACTTGGATAAGGTCATCCACCCAGCCAGTGGGAGACCCGGGACTAAGACCTGGGCATCCGGACACTCAGGCCCAACAGGCTTGGATCTGTGAGAGTGGTCTCATTAAGGAAAAGAGTTTGGGAGGGTTTTAGTTAACATTTAGTTATCACTTAGTGTATTAGAGCTCCCAGAGAAAGAGAACCAAGACTGTGTGTGTGTGTGTGTGTGTGTGTGTGTGTGTGTGTGTGTGTGTGTATTTTAAGGAATTGTCTCACATGATTGTGGAGGCTTAGCAAGTCCCAAATCTGCAGGGTAGGCTGGCAGGCTGGAAACCTGGGGAAGACTTGGTGTTGCAGTTTGAGTCCAAATGACATCGGCTGGCAGAATTCTTTCTTGCTCAGTGGACGTCAATCTTGGCTCTATGGAGGCCTTCAACTGATTGGGTGAGGCCCACCCACACCATGGAGGGTCATCTGCTTTACTCAGAGTCCACTGACTTAAATGTTAGTCTCACTTAAAAACTACCTCCACAGAAACATCTAGAATGATGTTTGTACCATGGCCTACCCAAGTTGACATAAAATTAACCATCACATTTACTTCTCTTACTACTGGATATTGTGCTTTTTATCTGTATTAGTACATGGTTGAAGGGTAGGGCAGAGGGCCAGAAATAATCTTGCACCTGCCTACAGTTAGGGTCTGGAGGAGAGGTGGGCAGAAGGACAAGATACTGGAACCAGGATTGTGGAGAGAAGCATTCCAAGAAGGAGGGGGTAACAAGTGTTGCAGAGAGCTAGATAGAGAGGGAGGAAGACAAAGGAGTTGCAGAATATGGCTTTTCGGAGCTTGTTGGTGAATTTAGCAATGGGTCCTTCAGGGCGAGAGGGCTGTGAGAGAGAGGAGGGATCTCTCACACACAGGCACAGGGACCTCGAGGCTGGGAGGGGAGCAAATGGGGAAATGATTACCAAACATGTACCCCATAGAACGAAAAGGAGAAGGAGGCAGTGATTGGGAAGGATGGGGGAGTTACCAAGACAGAAAGGTCAGGTGGCCCTTCCGACAAAGGGATGTTGAAGCTGCCCGTCTGAAGAGCTGTGCAAAGGCCCTGAGCCCAGGAAGTGGTCAAAGACTTGAAAGAAGCCGAGTGAGGCTGAAGCCAAGAGAGAGGAGACAGATGAAGCCAGAGGGATGCGGCCTTATAAGGGATGGTGCTTGGATTTGGTTCCAAGTACAATGGAAAATCACTGGAAGGTTTAAGCAGGGCTGTGAGTGATGGGATCTGCCTTATAATTTTTAAGATTTTTCTCTGGCTACTGTGTGAAGCCTGCGCTGGTGGTGGGGGGGAGGGAGCGGAAGCAGAGGGGACAGTCAGGGACGCTTTCCATCGGCCAGGTAAGTAGCAGCAGTGAGGTGAGCCATCCCTGGGTTTGGGGATGGTCCACGGGTCGATCCAACAGGATTTCCCGAAGATGGAGTGGGTGTGGGAGAGGAGAGGGGTGAGAATGAGAACGAAGCCCAGTTTCCTGTTTATCAGGTTCACTGCTGTTTACCAAGAAGGGGGAATGTGGGGAGAAGGTGGTTCTGGGTAGGGATCGTGAGTTCAGTGTTAGGGAGGGAAATGAAAGGAGTGCCCTGGCTGTCCCAGCTGTTTTGACCAGGGTGGGGCTCCAGGTGGCTTGAGGGGTCAACACAGGCAGCCGAGGGCCCAGGGGAGCCTGGCTGTGGATGGGCGGTGACACCATCCCAGGTAGCTTGGGGAATGCTTCTGTGGAGTTCGGCAAGAGGAGACAGACGGTTTGCCGTGCCGTTGAGGTGCGGGGGCCAGGCCAGCACCGAAATCGTGACCGAGTGGTCAAAATGTCAAGAACCTGAATGAGGCGGAAGGGAGCAAGAGGTCTGGAGTAGAAAGAGGTTATGGTGGAGATTTGGGGGTCTGGGGGTCTTACAGTCTGTGGTCTCAGTGACGGAGCAGCTGGAGGTCGAGAGAGAGAGGCTGAGTGGGAGGCTGAAGGGACGTGGATAAGACCAGCACTGTCCCGGAGGTCCCGGGGCTGAGAGCGGCTCGGACATGGACAAGGAGGTCCCGGGGAGGATGCTTGAACTGCTATGGAGAAGAGGACCTGGAGACTGTTGTCAGAGTCCTGCGTGAGCACAGCAGGGAGCCCAGGCTGTGTGGCAGGGACCTTAGGTGAGGAGAAGAGGGAGGTAAAGAGCAGGAAAGATGGGGGCATTTGGGGGATGGTGGAGGGAGGGCCACGAAGGGAGGGTGGGAGGGGAAGGAGGCAGTGGCACAGTCCCCTCACTCCTCCTGGGGAAGAATGAGTGGTTTTCCCAGACCCCGCAGGATGAGGGCTGCAAGTCCCAGGTGTGTGTCCGGGGAGCCCCGTCTCCATTTCGAAGAGGTGGAGAATCTGGGAGGGTGTGTTTCCGGTGTACCGGGCTCCCAGAGGACGCAGCCGGCCCTCTGAAGGGGATCTTGAGGAGGGAAAGGGGAAAAGCTGAGCTGCGCTCTTCGGAATGACCCTGGCCCATCTCTCCCCTGCAAACTCAGCTTCACAAGAGCTGCCAGGCAGCCCAAACCTGCCGCTCACGCACCTCCTAAACTCTAGGGGTCGCCCACTGCCCTCAAGGTAAAGTCCCTGCTCTTCAGACTGGTACACAAGGCCCTTCTGGAAAGATCTCATCTCCTGCCCTCCGCCCACGTCTCTCATCCTAAATCACCCCAGAGCAGAACCACTCAGGTCTCTGGGCCCTCGCGCTCGCCGTCTCGGTCTAGGATGCCCTCTTCATCTCCCGTGCCTAGAAAGTGCCAACAAGCCTTTCAAGCATCTCCTCCTTGGAGAAGCTTCTCCGAGTCCCTCAAGGAGTCGCAATCACCCTGTCCTTTGTGCTGTCACTCTAGCTCGGATTCCTTGTCTTATACGTCTGTCCCTCCCACTAGACCTTGAGCTCCTCAGGAAGACAGACAGCGGGACGTTCATTTCTCCATTCCCAGCCCCGTATCGCAGATACAACCACACTCAGTCAATATCTAATGAAGGAAAGGACAAATTTATAGCTAATTATAAGAGCCAGCATGTACTAAGTACTATCATTACTATCATTACTAAGTACTATTACTATCATTCCCAGCATTATGTTAAGCTCTTTGAATGCATCACCGTATGTTATCCCATAAGAAGGCTGGTGTAGATATTGTTCCTATACCCATTTTACAGACGAAGGAACTCAGCCACAGGGAGGTAAAGTGACTTGCCCAAGGGCATTGAGCTGGTTGGTGGTAGAAATGGGCTTCGAACTCAGGGCTAATTCCAGCGCCCATGCAATTGGCCATTATCCTATATTGCCTTTATGAAAGAGAGAGTAACAAGACCTCAGAGAGTAACAGGATCAAGGAGACTAAGGGTGCAGGGGACTCTGGCAAATTGACAACAAGGTCAACTTTTTTTTTTTTTTTTGAGTAACAGTGATGGTCAAAACACTGTTGGTTGCCTGCCCCAAAGCCCATTTTCCCTTCTTCAGTGCAACAGAGTTCTGCTTTAATCTGTGAACACTCTTCCCCACGTAATCGGGACTAGCGTGTGCTAATCCGAGCCGCAGCATCCTTCTTGTCTGCGATGGGTTCATTGGCGGGCACGTGATGCGGTTAACTTCAAATATTTTTTTAAAAATTGTGATAAATATACATAACACAGAATTTATCATTTTAACCATTTTTAAATGGCAGTGAGCTCTTTCAAAAGAGACTGCTGGACTTGTTGCTGGACTTAGTCGGTGAAGCTGTGGAGCCTGGAGCGGCTGCAGCCATCTTGTGATCAGGAGGCAGGAGCTGATGCGCTGAGGAGGGTAGAACGAGCATATAGGAAGGAATCGGATTCTTGATGTGGGTGCTGAGCTGCTGGGTCTTTCCTACCTCTGCCCTGCTGGATGCATGAGATACTAAATCACCCTGCTGTCTAAGCGATTTTGAGCCGGTCTTCTACTACTCGTAGCTGAAAGTATACTGGTCAAGGGACAACCCAAGTGGGAGAAGAGTTCTCCCCTGGTAAAGGATGACATAAACTATAAGGAATTTTGCTAATCTCCAGGAGCTCCTGCCCAGGTCTGGATCCACTGACCTTTGGTCTTCTAATAAGCATGGTGATCTTGGTTTGGGGGAGGAATGATAATGACCTGAGACGTCATCTGAATAAGCGGTCAGGATCTACAAAAGATACAATCCTAGCCATCTGGAGGTTCAGGTCAGCAAACAGCAGTTAGGCATGTCCATGGTGCTGGGATCCTAAGGATGAATCGGACACAGTTTTTGCCCATAAGGGGCTCACAGTGCAGTTGGAGAGATAATCGCAGGCCAGGGATGAGTGACGGACAGGTCCACACAAGGTCCAGAGCCTGAAGTGCAAGGTGTCCGGGTGAAACTTCGTATAGGCATTTTGAAGGATGATAAGAGAAGGGTCAGAGAAAAAGGCATTTCTTGGCAGAATGAACAACATATGCAAACTCAGGGCAACAGGGCTCTCTCAGGGAAATTACCAGTCATTTAGCATAATGGGAACCGGGCTGCCCACTTACAGGTCATATGTCTCTGAGCAAATTGCTTGATGTTTCTGAAGCTCAGAATTTACATTTATAAGAAAAGGAAAAAAGGAGGAAAGTAAAGTGGTTGCGAAATTAGCCAATAGATTATATGTGCCAAGCCCAGGGTTTGGCATATAGTAGGTGCCCAAGAAATGCCCTTTATCATTGTCACATGGTTCTAATTCATTATCTTCCCTGACCCAGGTGGCTTTCTTCTCTTACTCATTCCTGAGCCTACTAGTGAGGCCCCCCAACTCCCGCAGACTTTTCCTCAGGCAGGAAACCCGAGCCCACAGTCTGGCCTAAGACATCTTCTAGGGCCGGGTGGTTTGTATGATTCCTTCTCTCTCTCTCTCTTTTTTCCCTAAATGCAACAAAATAAAACCAAACAAAAAAGCCCAACGCCTGGCGTGGCTTGTCAGGGAGTTATGCAAGTGTGTAAAAAAATAAAATAAAATAAACATTGAGTTTTCGGCATTTGGGGCTTGTTTGATTAGGCGGGGAGCAGAGCCAAGGGCCGGTGAGACACAGGGAAATCTCAGGGCAGAGGGGAGAGGGGAGTCGCTTGAGAGGGAGTTGGGGGTGGGGGCAGGAGCAACTTGGAAGTGGCTGTTATCCTCCCCGCATACTTGGCAATGCTGTGGCTGAATGAACCCAGACACTGGGCATTGGGGACCCAACTGCTCCACATTCTCTGGCCATCCACCATCCCTGTTCCCTGGTCATCAGGACACCCCAAGGGTCATTCCATCTATTCCCCGTTTGCTGTAAAACACTCTGCACCCTTGTCTCAAGAGTTAGGGCTCCCACCTCCCCTCCTAAGTAGATTCCACAGCCTGTCTTGATTACTCACCACCCCAATCCGCCCCCCCCCCGCATCAGTATAGCTTTTCTGCTCTAACTTAACTCCTGCTAACTACAGTTTTAGCCCATTTCCCTTTACCCAATCTGAAATGCAGCTAGAGAACAGCTGTTTGCTGCCCCAAGAAGTGTCTCCCTCCCTTCTGCAGGCTTGACTTCAACATCATTTGGGTCACCGTTCCACATGCATTCATAGAGCCCCTGCCATTTACGAGGCTGTTGGATCTTTCATTTCACTAAACAGATGAGGCTCAGAGAGGTTAAGTAACTTAGGTATGGCCGCACAGCTGGTAAGTGATACAGCAGGGTTTATTTCAAATTTTCCCTCACTCTTCTGCAGCAGCTCACCTGTATTCCTGGTTTTACAGCCTCACGTTTCCGTTGAACTGGGAAGGTGCTTTAAAGACTAGACTCTGAGAGGAGGAGGGCGTGGCCAGGACCACAGGCCCTGTTGATTCCGTTCCTTGTCACTTTCTGGATACTTGATAGGGAAACTGAGGTTTCTCGAGGCTCTCAGACCCTGTTCTGACCCCCACAATGTCTGGAGCTGCGGCGGGTGCTCTGGCTGCGTGGAATCCCCAGGGTGAGGGGCGTGGGGAGGGGAGGAGGCAGGGGCAGAGGGTCTGCGCCGGGGTCCAGAGGACGTGTGCGGCTGCGTTCCCCGCTCTCCAAGCGCAGCGCCCCAGCTGTGGGCAAGGGCTTGCGGGAGGGGGCTAGGGACTCCCGGGCCTGGCACTCCAGTCCGTTTTTTGCTGCGGATCCCGGCAAGGGGGGCCGGCTCGGGGGGTGGGACTGCAAAGGGGGGGGATTCCCTCCCTCGTGCGAGCGGAGGACTGGCCCCTCTCCGGGCTGGGAACTCGGGCAGAGCGGAGGCGCGACGGAGAGCACCAGCCCTGGGCGGAGAGCGGGGAGCGGACCGCCGGAGTGGGGCATTGCGGAGAGCGAGGGCCGGACCGAGCCGCCCCAAAGGACCGATGCGCCGGGTGGGGCGCTGGCCCCGGAGGGCGTGAGCCGCCCGCAGATTGAGCAATTTAGGAACGCGCGGGCGGAGCGCGGGCGAGCTGGGCGCCCAGGACAGTCCTGCGGCAGGCGGGTGAGCCGGCCGCGCCCTCGCCCCTCCCGGGCCTGCCCCCGCCACGGCTGGCAGCGCGGAGGTGAGTCCCTCCTCAGCTGCTCCGTCCTCCTCCCTCCTCCCTAGCGCCCCGTTTCCTGGGACCTGGGGTGCCGGGGCCCTCCCGTCGGGGCTCGGCCGAGCTGAATGCCGGGGGCGGGGGGAGGGGGCGACAGCGAGGGGAAGGGGACTTCTGGTTACTGTCGGGTCAGAGGGCGGGAGAGGGCACCTCCTGGAGCCTCCCCTGCTAGTCCTTGCCGCCTCCACCCCCGTCATCCTTCAAGCCAATGGGCAGCCCCCTCCCGGTTGCTGCCTCGGGTTCCCCTCAATCCCGCAGTCCCCGGTGATCGGTCACTCTGAATCTGATCTCATCTGACTCTGAATCTGAAACTGATCGAAACTGAGCGTTCTGGATTCACCAAGCCCATCAGTCCTATTCACCCCTCCTCCCCAGTCCAGAAGCTCCCGATCCCTGATGCCATCGCCTCGGATTCCCCTGAGTGCCATGGCTCCTGGTTCCTCCCATCTCAGTCCCGCAGCCCGGGTCCGGGTCCGACGTGGCAGGCTGAGAGCATGACCGCCCCCAGTGCGCTGCGAGGTGGCGCGAGTCACTGGCCCTTGGGTCGGGCGCAGAGGGACGGATGGTACTGCTTGGTTGGGGAGAGGTGGGGGCTGTGGTTCACCCGGGGTTCAGAGGAGGCCAACGACGGATTCTGGGTGCGGGTGCTTGGGGCAGGGGCTTTCTTGTGAAACTGGCCTCTTGGAGAATTCTCTTGGATTGGGGGGGGGGGGGTACAGTGAGAGGGACTTCAGATCCGCCTCCCCTCCCCCTGCACCTGCTGGGCCTCCCCGGGATAGTGGAGAGGGAAGAAGAATTTGCGCGCATGGGGTTAGAGATGGAGGGACGTGAAGGAGCCTCTCCCGGCTGCCCTCGGTGTTGGAGGGGTGGGGGGCGGCCCCAGCACCTGGCTTGGCTCTGGCCGACACGCTAATCCCCACAGGTCGGGCAGGCAAGTACTTGGTCCCGCCCCCCGCCCAGCAATACTTTTGCCCCCGCCCGCCAGCCCGCTTGGCGGCCGCAACTCCCCACCCGTAGCCGGTCCCGGGGAGGGTTAATGAGAAATTATCGGGATGGTTTACATTTTTGGGTCTGTATCCGGCTCCGGACGGAGTACCCATTTATCCTGATAGTGTTACAGGCAAGAAGGTGAAAGTTACTGCAACCTTGTGGGGGCACCGAGTCCCGTCCTCAGCTCCACCCCCAGCTGTGTTCCTCTCCGCAGCCCGCGGCCTCCCCTCCCCAGACCACCTAGCCTGTGCACGGCCTCTCTCCTCGGTCTCCCGCCCCAGCTCTGCCTCTGCCGCCAGTTCCTTTCCCACCTCGGTTGTCAGCTCCCAGTCCCTTGCCCCGCCCTGCAGACATCCAGTCCTAAGCAACAAACCCCACTCGCTGGTCTCTGGACGAGGTTTGTCAGCCCGAGACCCTTAGCTTCCCAGTGCCAATAAAATGGGACTAATTCTTCTTCCTTCCCAGAGTTATGCTGAGTAAATGAGGGCCTAACACATGGCATGTGGTGCAGGCAGCTCATGAATGCAAGCCCGTCACCCTGACCCTGGCAGAGACAAAATGCCCTTCCTTTCCCGTTCAGATGCCGCAGACCTTGATGATTGCCAGCAGTCCCCCTTGCTGGCTCTGCCTGTCCAGAGTAGTCTGTGTGTGTGCCCACCGTGCTTGTGTGGGGTGGGCATGGGGAGGGCGGGGGCCAGCTGGAGGGTGATGGATGCAGGGACCTGTGATTTTCTGGGGCTCGGTACTGCAGCATTCTTAGTCTGAGAACTGCCCAGCTTTTAACGTTGGATTTCACATAAAATTCTGAATTTTCAACTTTTTAAAAAAAAATCAGAAGATCTGCCAATATTAAATTATTATTTCTGCCTAGTGACAATCCCCTGGAGTGGAATAGCACGTGCTCCCTTTAGATGAGACATCGGCCCTCCAGTGTACCCCCTCCACAACCAGCTAGCTGCCCTCCTGTTTGTTGCTTATACTCCGGCATAATGAAGACTTAGCTCCTTTTCAGGGTTGGCTATAGGCATATACTCTTTAAAGTGCTTGACTCTCTTCCCATCCAGCGCTAGGTGAGCGAGACCAGATTCAGTTGCTCCGGTGATATTCAGATCTGGATCCTCCTGTCCATTTCCCCGCTGAGATCATGGTTCCATAGTGGTTCATGGGGGAGTGGGCCAGAAGATCCTCACGGGCAAGGACCTGGATGAGCATAGCAGGAGGAAGCCTGCAAGCGAAGACGTAGGAGGATTGAGGGGAATAGAGGCAAAGGAAAGGGAGGGCGAGGAAGGGAGCTATTTGTGGAGTGCCCAGCCTGGTGTGCCAGGCACGGAGCTGGGCAGGCACAGGACACACAAAGGAGACCATTTCTGCTCCTGGGATGCCATTGCTACTGAGCACACGGTGAGACCAGATTCTCACAGACCCCCGATTTAACTCCAGGTTTGTCTGATGTGGCCTTCTCTTCCAGTGTTTGTCCAGCGCAAGGACTCGTGGCATCCTGGGAATGTATCTGCCAGGAGTCCTCCAACCTCAGTTTCACAAATGCTTCCATTAAATGTTAACCTGCCATAGTGAGTGACCACACTGGGAATAAATGCAAATATGGAAATCGCATCACAGTGCTCAGGATTAAGGTCCGTATCCAGATGATACCAAAACAAAACAAAAGCCCTGTATTGCTTTTGAGATGACCCTTGGCATGTAGACACAGAACTGTGTCCTCTTGGTTCCAGAATACAACAATCATTAGTGAGTCCTCATGATGTGCCTGTGCTGTTCTAAGCAGTTGCATGTATTAGCTCGTTTAAACTACGAAAACCCCTCCCACCCCGTCGCAGATCAGGAAACCGAGGCTCGGCTGGGACCCGCTAAGCAGCGAGCCTGAGGTAACCGCTAATACGTAGCATTGCCAACACTGGAAGCCAAGCTGCCTGCTTCCTCCCTTAGCCTTCCCGCTCTACAGCCTACAGCCAGCCTCTGGCTAAAGACCCCAGTTTGATAAGCTCAGCTGGAGGACAGACCGCAGTTTGCAGGTGAGGGAAGTGCGTGGTGGGGGCTGGGGAGGAGGAAGGATCCCGCAGTTCACGCGGGGAGTACTGGAGGGGCGTGCAGAGGCTGGCGTTTGGGGGTGGCTGGGGGCATCCCCGCCCCAGCTCGGCTCCTGCCGCAGAGCCAGGTGGGACCCGTCAGCCTCGTGTAAACACTTCTCACAGGGGCAGCTTAACCACTTGAGTGTGACTGGCCTTCAAAGCTGGTGGGAGAGGCCGAGGAGGGGAGTGCCGAACTCCCTCAAGGGATAATGATTTATCTCCCATGCAGGTGGGCTCCCTGGGGCCTCCCCCAGAGGCCAAGGGGAAAGGGATTGGGACAGGGTGGGAGGGGCACTGCCACTCCAGCATTTCAGATTTCTCCTTAGTAAGCCAAAACTCAGCCAACTCTCAGAGCAAGCCTGGGAAACAGGCATCTTTAACCCCACTTTATAGATGAAGAAACCGACACGCAGAGAGGCCGAGTGACTTGTCCAGAGGCATGTAACTAGCGGGTAAGAGGGCGATGCTTCCCTGGCATCTGCGAAGCTTCCTGAAGGCTGGCTGGCTCCTTCTGTCCCTGGGCGAGCATGGGTGGGTCTGCCTGCAAGCATGCGGGGCAATGCTCTTGAGCAGGCCTCGGCTGGGAGAATGTGCGGGAGTGTGTGATCCCAAGGGTGAAGCTCCGGGTTTGGCCCAGACTCCCAGGTTGGGCTCCAGACACATTGCACCGGGGAGGGACCAGCTCCCCCTGCCCCCATCACCCGGCCAGCGGGTCCAGAGACCTGGCTCTCGCTGGGCCGGGGGATTATCCCCATTCTCTGTGTCTCTGGCCAGGGCGGGCACCGCTGCCTCTTTTATCCTCTCACAAAGGCCAGGCCCGCAGGGCCTGCTGTGTCAGAGTTTCTGTGGCCGGGGGAAGCCTTACTTCCTTTTCTCCCGCCAAGCCCAGAGGGCCACGCAGAGTCTGCCAGCTTGTCGGGGGGCCACTGCTCTAGCTCCACAGGTGAAAGGCACAGGGGTGACTCAGCACTGGGAAGAGAGGGCTGGAGGGATCACTCACAGAAGGACAGAGAGAGCTCCTCTTCAAGACGCAGGCTGTTTACTGCAGCATGAGGTCTGGAGGGCAGACCTAAAGAAGCACCTCCAGTTAGAGCTGGCCAATATTGGGCAGGGGTGGGGCCGGCTGGTTCCCAGCGGTCCGCAGATTGGATGTGAGTGTCTACCATTATTCCAGCTGCTTCGGTGGCCGGCTCCAGTCCCAGGTTAGGGGATTCTGCAAAATTCCTGGGAAAAGGAGCAGATTTCTTCTACAGGGGGGCCAGGTGGGTAACTTGTCATATTCAACCATTCTGCGTTCTCACAGTCTTCTGGATAGGAGACCACATGGGAGGGTAGGAGGCACAAGTCGGGGGGACCCCATGGTTCCCCAGAATTAACCTTTCTTTCTCCTCCCCCAACAGGTTGGTTTTTGGAGGTGTCCCTGCTGAAGTGACAAAGAGTTCTCCCATGTGACACACCCCGAGGTGCCTTTGGGGAAAGCTCTCTGGACCTCCCAATGGGCTAATGAGGAAGTGGGCTCCCCACACCCTCTCTGTCCCCAACTAAGATTATGGTGGATTTGGGATACGGCCCAGGCCTGGGCCTCCTGCTGCTGACCCAGCCCCGCAGGCGTTAGCAAGAGCCCTGCGCTGTCCACCCCCCTCCAGAGACCACCCCCCCTACCAGGGGCCTGGAGCTGGCAAGTGACTATGCGGCTTGGGCTGTGTGTGGTGGCCCTGGTTCTGAGCTGGATGCATCTCGCTGCCGGCAGCCGGGGGATCAAGGGGAAGAGGCAGAGGCGGAGTGAGTAATGGAGCGGGGCTGGACCACCGCTGGCCTTGGGAGCGGGAGGGGGTCGCCTGGGGACTGGAGGGCCATCGGTGGTTTCATTCTGTGATGACCATTGCGGATTCTACTTTGTCTATTACAGCTGTGTAGATTACTCAGTAGATTATCCTGTTTGTGGATTAACTTGTTGAGATTACCCACTCTGTAGATTACCCGCTTTGTCTATTTTCCCCTTGGTGGATTCTGCTTTCTAGATTAACCCCTCTCTTGTGAGGATCCAGTGCATGGATTATGCCCTCTGACATAACACCAGCTTTGTGTGGTATCCGTGGAGATGTGTCCCCCTGCTGCTGTGGCCCCAGCCCCAGGGTGCTTGTCCCCCGCCTCACTGATAGGAGTTCACGGCTCTTTTCCTTGGGTCTTGGCTGAAGTGCAGCCCCCAAACCCTTGGGGCCAGGAACTCTGCTCAGCCTGGGCAACAGCTTTCCCTGCCAAGACCACGGGGGCAGATACAGCAGAGTGGGGAGGCTTGGGAGACTGTCCACTCCTGTGGTTTTTAACTCTGCACAGTGGGATTCAGGGAGCTGCACTGGGGCTGAAGGGGAGGCAGTGGGAACAAGTCTGGCCCCACCGCCCATCTAACCAGAGTCCCTCACTCTTTCTTGTTTATGGCAACATTCCATGTAAGATGTCACTGGAAGGAGGGGTTCTCACAGTTCTAAAAAAAATAATAAATTCTCTTATTGTACAGATAGGCCAAGGACATGGGTCAATACTGGAATTCAATTCCCGTGAGCCCTGTCTTCCTAAAAACAGAGCTTGATGGAGTTCACGATTAACCTGTCCCCACAGAATCCCATCCCAGGGAGCCCTGAGAGCCCTGGGGCCTCAGCCTGGCTCCTGGCTCCTGGGATGGAGATGGGCGATCCGTACCTGCCCAGCACGTGATGGGAGTGGCCCCAGCCTGGGACCCGGCTAGGGAGTAGGAGGAGGCCTCTAGTACAGACCCCAAGGCCCCTCTCCCCTATAAGGGTTGTCACACCCACAGGCGGGAGGCTCTCCAGCATAGCACAACCAGCTCTTGCTTCACTCTGAGGCCTTCAAACCCAGGCCCAACAGGAAAGGTCGAAAGACAGCGGAATTTTGTCTGGTCTCCACCGGCGCGGCCAAGGCCAGAACCCAGCCCAGGGAGAGAAGCGCAGAGAATTGATGAAGCTGAAAATCCCTGGCTTAACAAACAATTAGAGCCGGTTAGGTTTAATCAGCAGCGGGGCCTTGATTTTCCTCCCGGCTCCTCTGCTGTGGCCAGTATGTTGGACACCATGGGCCAGATGCGGTTCCGTGGTTTATAACCAGTCTCCTCTGTTTCTGAGAGGAGAGAGAGAGAGCGAGAGCGGACGAGAGGGGCCACTCATGCTCGTGCGACACACACTAGCGGTCACACTTCCATGCACAGACAGAGCCACACCCCGCCCCTCCCCAAGCCCAGGGTGGAAGACCTGGGTTCAAGTCTGTTGTACTGAAAACAACCAGCACAACAAAGCCCCGGCCTGAGCGTCAGAAAGTCCCAGTCCCCGCGCCGGCCAGGCCAAGGCAGCAACTGGATGGGTCCACTTAGGACGCAAGCCCTGGCCGCAGCCCCGGCAGTTGTAACCCTGTTCTTACTACCAAGGGGCGTGAGTGACAGACGTCCTTGGTGGTGACATGGGAGGGTGGGGAGAGACTTGGGGTGCAGTGAGGACCCAGAGAAGGATGAGGGTAAATGTTGCTAGACAACACTTTTGACTAGAAGCCATAAAGCTGCAAGGGTAATTGCAGAGGGAGATAGCGAAGCCTATGGGAGATCTTATTTATGTGTGTGTGTTTGTTGGGAACCCTTTATAAAATCCCAAGCTCCGTCTAGACTTCGGGGTGCATGTCGTTGTTATATGAACAATGTGTGGACCATGTGGCCCTAGGGTTTCCGGGGAGTGGGGGGGGAGGGAGAAAGAGGACCACTATGCGCTGTGTGGCCGAACTTGCAGCCCCGGGGGGGGGGGGGGCGTGGGGAGCCAGCATGCGGAGATAGGCTGGCTGTGCGGATAGCCTCAGGTCTGTGGACTCTACCCGACTCTGTCTGCCAGCTGTAACCGCGTGTCAGTGGGGCTGGCAGAAGACACCCTATAGAGCTCTGATCGGGAGGCACACACCAGTTTTGAGTCCAGAAATGGCTGAGCTCAGGCCTGGGTGATGGTCTCCCTGCACAGAGCGGGTGACATTGAGCAAAGCGCTCTTTAGCTGTGAGTTAGGAACCCTGGCGGGGCGACTTCCTCCTCGCCCATTCATTAGGGACCCATCCCCTCCTCGAGCCCCCTCTTCACTCACTCAGCCTCTTGTCTCCTCACTGGCCCTCACCCTCTCCTGAATGCTTTCCTGCCTGGATTTCCTGCTCCTCAGGGTGCCCACCTTTCCTCACTACTCCTTGTATTGAGTACTCCTTCCCCTTACTGAGGCCCTTCTCCTTTCTGATTCCTGGGCCCCATACTCAGGCCTGCCCCCATGAAGCCCTCATTACTTCACTGAAGCCTGACTCCCCCATCCAACCCCATCCAGACTTTGTGGGGAATTGAGATCAGGGGAGACTTCCTGGAGGAGGTGACTTTAGTTCTGAGGCTTGAAGGCGTTCATCAGGCTCAGGAGGTGGCAGAGAATGTTCCAGGCAGAAGGGCCAACTTGAGCAAAGGCACAGAGGTGTGCAATAGTGTGATGTATCTAGACAAACAAAAATAGTTCTATATAGCTGAGGGGTAGCGTTGTGCAATGAGGTGGGTAGGATCAGCTCATGCAGGCTTTTTAGGCCAGGTGGAGAAGTTCATAAGACCAGATGGGTCTCAATCCTGCTGGTGATAGGGAGCCATCGATGGATTTTAGGCAAAGGTGTTTGGTTTAGGAACTCAGTTTGCAAGGGGTTTATGATAGAATGGATGAAGGAGCCTAAGAAGCCCCAGGGAATGGAGGGCGGAGGCACAGCCTTGCCTTCCTGGCCTGGGGAAGTGGGCTTCACTGAGAACTTCTGGTGTGGGGGGCACAGAGCTGTGTGAGGGGGTTTTGTGAAGAGGTTGGGAAGCAGGCTCCATCCCCTCTCTGAGCGCCCTCCACTTCCCCCAGCCCACCCAGCCTCCACAGTGAGGCTACGGCCCTACAAGGCTGCCTCCCCTGTGCACCTCCCTGCATCACAGGCATAGGAACCTTGCGTGTGATGAATCTGGCCATGCCCTTCCGAGGTCCCCTTCCCTGCCAGTAGACTAAAGCCCTATTTTGCATTCTCTGAATGTACTAGGATGGTCGGTGCCACAGAGCCTTTGCACAGGCTGTTCCTCTGTGTGCCACACCCTCTTCACCCAGCCGGCTGGGTAAGGGAGTGCTTTCCATTACTCATCCACTTACACAGTGCTAGCCAGCCCTGCTTGCCGCATGCCTGGGTGGGCCTTTGTTTATACCTCAGCTCTAGCTCTAGGTCCCCAGCTCCTAGCACTCTGGGGCACGTGTTAGGTGTGCAGTAAATGTCTATGGAATAAATGAACCTCAGTTTTTCCCTTTGAATCACTGTGTACCCCCTAATGTCCACCATCTTCCTTGGACCCCGTTTCCCCCACACAGAGCCCCCCCCCTGCCATGGCTGTCTAGCGCCCCACTGCCCATGCATCTGTCTCACTAAGCTGAGAACACCCTTGGGTTCCTATCCTTCTTGACCAGCATCCCTTTCTTCATTGAACTGACCCCTGTCCATCATTGAACTCCTCTCCTTCTTGATAAGCTCTCCTTCCCCTTCCTGAGCCCCCAAACATCATGGAGCTCAATTCCCTTCGTCCTTGTCTCAAGCCCCAGTCTTACCACCTGAGCTCTGCATTGACACTCTCCTGTATCCTTGGGTCTTCACTCCATCAGTTCACCCAGCCTTGGGGTCTCAGAGTCTCGTGATCACAGCCTCTGCTCCCAGCTGCTCTGCCCTCTCTGTTCCTATGTCCTCTGATGCTTTCTGGCCCTCGCCTCCCTTTACTTCCACCTTCACCCCTTCCACTCACTTCCCATCCCCCATTCCACCAGAACTGCTCCTCTTGGGGTCAGCCAGTTGGTCACCTCCCTGTGCAAGTCTGTGGCCATGGTCTCCTCCCAGCTGTCCCTGCACATCTCCCCCTTTGGAACTTGGTTCCTTTGCCCACTCTCCCTCAGTGACCCCACCCCCACCCCAGGATTCCTTCTCAGTTCTCTCTGAGCCCCTCCTCCTCAGCTGGCATGTTGAGTGAGTATTGCCCCGCTGCTTAGCCTCTGCCTCAGGATGACTCCCACTCCCACGATTTAACCACTGATGACCACGGCTTCCACGGATGGATCCCTGTGTTCTCTCCCCCACTCCACAGCTGATTTCTTGAATGAGATGGCTCTCCTTCCTCTACTCCTGGATCACTGTCCTCTGCCCTCTGCCCCCATCAGGGGCGCTATTGCTGCCTTCTTTCCTGACACCTCAGTGGCGTTTGGCACAGCGACACCTCCCTGCCCTGACCAGTGCGCTCTGCTCTTGGCTTCCATATTTACTGTGCTTTTGAGTGGCCTTTCTTTTTTCTGCACTTCCCTCAAATTCCTAGTTCCTTTGCTCACCCTCTCGACCCACTGTCTTGTGGACCCCCATGACTTATGACTGTTTTCATGTTAAGGACTCCACATTGCAGTCTCCAGCCAAAATGTTTTTCTTGAGTTCCAGACCCACAGGTTCAACTGCCTAATAGACACCTTCCCTGGATGTCCCACAGGAACCACAACCTCAACACATCTAACACCTGACTACTCATCATCCCCCACCCAAACCTGCTCCTCCTCCTGTGGTCCCCTCTCGGTGAAGGGCCAAGGGCCACCCTGTCACACAAGCCCAACACCTTGGAGTCACCCTTGGCTTGCGCTTTCCCCAGGCCCTTAGCCCCATGTCCAGCCCATCACCTGGTCTTGTTGATTCTCCCACCTGAGTATCTCACCTGTGTCCTCTCCTCTGCATCTTCTCAGTTCAGCTCTGTCTCTTCGAGCTGGAGGCATCTTCCTGCCTCCAGACTTGCTGTCCCTACAACCCATTCTCCATGTCACAGAGTGATCCTGACCATGTCTCTGATTTTAAAGCCCCAGTAATTCTCCACTGTCTTTAGGACAATGTCCGATCTCCTTTGCACAGATGCAAGACCCTTCCTCATCTGGGCCTACCTCCCTTTCCAGCTTCACATCTAACCACTCCCTCCACGCTCTCACCATGCTGATTTCAGACCCCAAGTGTTCCACGCTTTCTCCTCCTGTGTCACTGAGAGATCCGAAGAGAAATGCACACAGAGATGTGTCGTTGGTTGAATGAGAGGTGGGCAGCAGGATTCTGAGAAGGCCTTTTGCAAATCTGTCCTTAACAAAAGTGACAAGGATGGAATAAATGAGCAGGGAACATCGCTATATGGCCGGCAAATGGGATGCTGGGATCAGTTCAGTTATTGAGGCAAGAATGGAGGGAACATTCATTTCAACAATGAATTCAGTAGAAACCTTGAATAATAGAGGATATAGTGCCTTCGAAGTAGGAGCAGTACCTGGAATCTACAGTAATTTATTAATTTGTAACACAGCCAAATAAAGGCCCAAAGTGGAAAAATAAACCCCAGGGCTCCCTCATAACACCAATGCAACATTTGAGTATTTTTGCTCTTAGAAGAACTCAACCAAGAACGATATTAATTTTTAAATGTATTGATTAACATCAACTCTATACAAATCAGTCCTGTATTTAAACAATCATCCATCTACCTGTACTTCCAGTCTCCACATCTCCTCATGTGGTCCTGCCCTTGGCCTTCCTAAACTTTGTTCCTTCTGCCTGGGACACATGCTGGCTGCGAAGCCTCGTTCAAGTCATTGAACTTCTCCACGTTCTCCTCTGTAAAAAAAGAGGCTAAAAACTAATAATTGCACCTGCTTCGTGGCTTGTAAGGATTAAGGAAGTGAATGGGTGCTGAGCCGTGAGAACAGAGTAAGCGCACCACGTTTAGACTTCGCGGCCCTTACTATGGTCATGGAAGTTGTTATATGGCTGTGTTTGTTCCTGCCCCTTCCCCTTCTGCTCACCTTCTTAACTCTTGCTCATTCTCCTGTTCTGAAATCAGGGATCACTCCTGCATCAGGTGCTCCTCCCAGCAGCCCTCCAGAGTGGACATTCTTACGTCCGTTTCCAGTGGTGGGAAAGGAGGCACACAGGACACTGTGCTTTGCCCTGGGGCACAGGCTGGGGATTTGCCTCCAGGTCCAGCCGACTCAGAAGCCTGAACTCAGGGTCCACTATGCTGCATGATCTCCTGCCATCTGTTCCGATCTCCCCCGCCCCCGGCGCTCTGCCCCCAGCCTGCGTCTCCAGCTCCTCTCTTCATGCTTGCTCCTAAGTGGCTCTAACCTCTCTTGTGTTACTTTCTGCACTTGCTTCTCTTTCCGCGGGGTGGATCTCATTTAGTGACCTGCCCTAGTGTTCCACCACCTACCCTAGCACTCACCCCAGACTCCTCCCTCCTGTTGGTCTCCT
Source organism: Ursus americanus (assembly GCF_024610735.1). Classification (NCBI taxonomy): domain Eukaryota; kingdom Metazoa; phylum Chordata; class Mammalia; order Carnivora; family Ursidae; genus Ursus; species Ursus americanus. The sequence goes on from NC_142159.1 coordinate 2,450,254, forward strand.
CTGCCAAATTCTCGCAAATCTTCTTCTGTCCATCTCCAACTGAGCAGAATCTTGTTTAAGACATTCTCATCTTTCTCACCTGGATGATCTGTTCAGCTTCCTTCCAAATGGTCCTTCAGCCTCTGGTCTCCACCCAGGCTGCCAAAGGAACCTTCCAACGTGTCAATCAGCCTGGGTCCTGCACCTTGCCGATAGTTTCCTACTGCCTAATCAGTTATGAGAGAGGTCTCAAGAAAAACTCTGCAAAACAAGGGTTCTTTTGCCAAAGTGTTTGGGAAATAAAACTTCCTCTGTCTCCCTCTTAGGGAATCACTGTGGACCAGGGGCATAATAAAGTTTGAAGAATCCCTGCGGTAAATAATCCCGTTTAGACCTGTCGGACCCAGTGGTTCTGTTTTCCCTGGCGTTGTGGCCTTTCCTCCACAGCCTCTGATGAACATCTAGGGGAAAGCGTGTTCCAGGGATGCTCTTTGGGAAACGCTGCCTGGCATGATCAAGTACAAGTCCCTTAGCATGCTTACCTTTCACCATTCCCCTTCCCACCCCGCTGGCATCCTAAATCATCTGCAATTCCCTTTGGCTTCTTTTCTACCTCTGTGGGCCTGTCCCTAGAAGGACCCTCATCTCTACTTCCTGATGGACAAATCTCTACGAATTCTTTAAGAGTTGGCCCAAAGGGCACTTCCTTTGTGACTCTTTCCCTCTCTTCTTTTTGGGTTCACTGTCGCTAGGCCTTGCGGCTGTCAGCATTTGCCTGTTTGCAGGTCTGTCTGCACCCCTGCAAGATCAGTTTGGAGTGGTCAGGAGAGCCTCCCTCCATGTCCCCAGCGCTCACATGGCACAGGGTACTCGGGAAGGGCGCGGGGAGTGTTGGTTAAACAAGTGACATCAAAGGTTTGAGACCCTGTGCTGGGAGCTGGAAGTCACACTGCCTCATTGGAGGCATCAGCATCACTGACGTTTTGAACCAGACAACTTGTGGGCCCCCCATACCCCATGCATTGTAGGATATTAGTGGCATCCCCGGCCTGTCTCCCCTAGATGCTAGCAGCAACCCCCCCTCCCCAGTGTGACGATCAGAAATGTCTCTAGACGGTGCCAGATATCCCCTGGGGAGCAAAATTGTCTCTGGTTGAGACCACTGTTCTAGACCTAAGTTTTTCCAGTTGTTTTCCTGTCTCTGAGCAGATGATCTGTTTCTCAGATAGTTTAACCCATTGTCCTTCTTGACCTTAAAACTTTCTCAAGGATAAAAAATCCCCTCCTTCCACACCTGAGGCTGAGCTTTCCTTCCTCTGGGGAGGGATGGGGTGGTTCCAGGAAGGGTGCAGCTTCAGTAGCTCCTTGGGGAATGGCCAAGCAAGCCTGGAGAGTGAGCCTGTGTTGTGCCTGGAGCTGGGGAGACGTTTAGGATGGAGGGGGGCTCTTGCTTCGGGCATCAGTGCCAGTTCCCTGGAACGATGATGCTGGGAGGTTTGTCAAGCAGCCTTGCACGGAGCTGCCATCCTGGCCTGTACTTTCTGAAAAGCACATTTGTAGTGTAGGAAGAAACTCCAGTCTACTCCCTTCCCACCCTCGTGGGAGCCTGGGAAAGATGGAGGTCTCTCCTACACCTTCTTACCCCTGTTCCACCCTTGCAGTCAGTGCTGAGGGGAGCCAGGCCTGTGCCAAAGGTTGTGAGCTCTGCTCCGAGGTCAACGGCTGCCTCAAGTGCTCGCCCAAGCTGTTCATTCTGCTGGAAAGAAACGACATTCGCCAGGTGGGCATCTGCTTGCCTTCCTGCCCGCCTGGATACTTCGATGCCCGCAACCCCGACATGAACAAGTGCATCAGTGAGTGCAGGGAGGGCTGGGGAAGGCTCTGGACACGGCGCGGGGGGGTGCTTTGAACTGTGATGGCAGGCAGGTGTAGCAGAGGGCACGCGGAGGAGTGGAGGGGAGGCTCCTGGTTCAAGTACCCAGCTGCCAGCGCAACATCTCAGAGAGTCTGTCCACCTTTCTAGCTCCTGTGTGTCCATATAGGAACCGTATCTCCTTCCTCCAAAGCTGTACCCGTCTGCATTCCCGCAGTGTCCTGGGCCACTCACGCCATGGACCTGAGAGCCAGCCTGTCATTCCTGTCATCTCCCATCCATCTAATGACCAGATTGTGCCTGCTGCCTCTCCTTTCCATCCTCACTGCTGTAGTCTCGCCCGGGCTCCTGGCTCCTCTCTCCTGCATGCTCCCAGTTGCCCGCTTTTCTGTCCTCCAGTGCTCATCCAGTTCCTTTCAACCCTCCCTCCGCACTGCAGCCAGGAAGTTGCTTCTGAGCCATGTGTCCTGTCCCATCACACTTCTGCTTGAAAACCACCCCAGCTCCACTGACCGCAGGGAAATTCGAGCCCCTGTCAGCCTGTCCACTCCCCCCCACCTCCACACCCCTGTGCCCAGGTCTTCTTGCTGGCTGGGCTTGGCCCTCCCACAGCAGCCGCAGTTCACTGTGCTCTAAAACACGTGCTGTCCTACCTCTGTTCAGGCTCACTGTGACACACTGTGACATACTGGGGGACAGGCAGGGAACACACTCCCTGAATAATGCCAGTACCCCTCCCGTTGCTCAGTGCCTCAGAGATTAGAATGCATTTCCAGATCACATATCAGTTGAGCCTCACAACAGCCTTTGGAAGGAGAAGGGACCTAAAGGACACGTGCCGTTTTGGGGGGCTGATAAGAGTGAGGTCTGCAGGGGAAATGGCTGACCCGAGATTGGCCTTGGGTTCTAATCTCAACTCTGCTTCTTATTCGTTGTCTAACTTCGAGCCTGTTGCAGTCTCTCGAAACCTCGTCCGTAAAATGAGACTGCTAGTTTTCACCCCGTAGGGCTGTCGCCAGAGGCACATGGAAAGCCTTTAGTGCCCAGCCCAGCTCCACTGTCCTTACCGTATGTCACCTGCAACCAGACCCAGGGATCCGAGCAAGAGAGGAGGGAGGGGAGGAGACGAAGAAGCCACAGAGGCACAGAGGAGGGGTGGGGTGCGGTGGGGTGGGAAGCTTTTGAGGATGGAGGGGGGGACCCTGGGGCTGCCCTCTTGGTCCTCGGGGCATTTGGGCAGGGCAGCCCTCCCTGCACTCACTTGACACAATCAAGCTGGCTGTGTCAGCTCCTGCGAAACTGGCAGCCCAAGCTTCAGGTGCCAGACACTGGGAGGAAGTCAGCCCAGCCCACGGTCTGGGAAGGGAGAGGTTGTGAAAGACTCTGCCTGCTTCCAGCCGGGGCCCTGTGACCCTCCTTCCCCCAACTTCCCCAGAGGAGGGAGAGCTGGCAGGAGGGGATCAGGGAGGGACCCAGGAGTCCAACCAAGGTGGTTCCTGGAACTGGGCCTTGCGGAGAGAGAGGAATTTGCCCTGGGACCTCTCCCCCCACCGCCCAAGCAGATTCCTTTCTCAGGGCAGGAGGAGAACCAGGGCTTGGGGTGTTGTGGGTCCCCAGCAATGGGGAGAGGAAACCACACAGCCATGACTGGGGGCCACTGTATCCCTCAGTTCAACTCTGATTAGGTGGTGCTCTGGGGTGCCATGACACGCTGGGACCCTTCTCTCCCAACCCCATGAATCCTGGAGGGTCCCGTCCTCCTCCTCTGAAAGCAGCTCTCTTGGGCCTCACCGTGGTTCCAGAGCCTGGGATAGGGTTTGGGGTGGCGTTAGCTGACGGGCCCAGCCAATCCTGCAGAGTGGCCACTTTGGCCTCCTCTGCCCACCCTGTGCTCGCCTTCCCTCCCTCCGAGGACTCTCCTGCAGTCATGGCAGCTCCAGGCCAGGGTCCTGACCTCAGGGAGGGGGGGAGCTGCCTTCAGGCTGGGGGGCATTGGGACCAGGCGGTGAGCCAGAGGCCCCCAATCTGGCCCTCTCCTCAGAGTGCAAGATTGAGCACTGTGAGGCCTGCTTCAGCCACAACTTCTGCACCAAGTGTAAGGAGAGCTTGTACCTGCACAAGGGCCGCTGCTATCCGGCCTGTCCCGAGGGCTCGGCGGCCGCCAACGGCACCATGGAGTGCAGCAGTCCTGGTGAGTTTGCAGGGAGGGCCGGTGGGCCCAGAGGGCTGGGCCCCTGGGGAAGAGCAGGGAGAGCCTACTTACCTCCCCACGCACCCCTCCCCCCACCGTCCTGGGGTTCCCGGGCTTTTTTGCCCTCTGGATCCAACGTGCCTCCAGCCTCAGGCTCAGGCAGAAAGAGCAGGTGGGAGGGGCTCCCCTGGGGCATTCTGGAGTACCCAGGGGTGATCCCCTCCTCCCCTTCTTTCTCTCCCTCTTCTCTCCCTTCGTGCCAGCACAATGTGAAATGAGCGAGTGGTCCCTGTGGGGGCCGTGCTCCAAGAAGAAGAGGCTCTGTGGCTTCCGGAGGGGCTCCGAGGAGCGGACTAGGAGGGTACTCCATGCCCCTGGTGGGGACCATGCTGTCTGCTCCGACACCAAGGAGACCCGCAGGTGCACAGTGCGGAGGACGCCCTGTCCCGAGGGTGAGCTGCGGCCTCTCCCTCCTGGGGGCTGGGAGTCAGGGACAGCCATGGAGGTCTGACCACTTCTGCCTCCTGCCTGTCACCCGGAAAGGGACACAGGCCAGGGCCAGATGGAAACCCCCAACTCAAGATGCCATGCTGGGGGAACCAGTGCCAGGTGCTGGCAGAGAGCAGTCCCTAGAACTGTGTGGTGGGAGCTGGAAGCTTCAGTGTCCACGTCCTCCAGTTTCCCAATTTCCTCTGAACCAGAAGATGTTGGCATTGGAAGGATCCTCAGAGGTCAGATGGGTCTACAGAAGGGGATGCTGAGAACCAGAGAGGTGTAGCGATGTGACCAAGGTCACACAGCCTATAGCTGGCAGTGATGTGGCAGTTACCCCCAGAGGGAGTGGAGTGGGCCAGAGGAGCTGGGGGCTGTCCTGCTTGTCCTGAGAGTTGCACCAAACATCTTGGCCCATTGGGGTCCAAGGTCTGAGGAAGGCACAAGGAAGAGGAGGGTGTCTGGTTCATTGAGGGATGGAGGGTGAAAGGCTCCTGGGACCCCATCTCTGTACCCAGGTTGCGGGGTCCTCTGAAGTGGCCGCTAGTCCGAGGAGGCCTTGAGGGGGACCCCGACTGCCTAAAGGCAGTGACTCCAACCTCCCCCCCCCCGCCACACCCTCCACCCAGCTTCCTCCCCACTCCCCTCCTAGAGCCCTGGGTCATGCCCGGGGTCTCCTCACTGGCGCTGGCCGCAGGACATTCTTTGTTGACTCTTCCTGCCCTTGGGCTTGCAGGGCAGAAGAGGAGGAAAGGGGGCCAGGGCCGGCGGGAGAACGCCAACAGGAACCCGAGCAGGAAGGAGAGCAAGGAGGCGGGCGCCGGCTCTCGGAGACGCAAGGGCCAGCAGCAGCCGCAGCACCAAGGGACTGTGGGGCCGGTCACATCTGCGGGGCCCACCTAGGGACATTCGTCACCTCCAGGCCCGCATGGGAAGAGTCCAGCGCTGCTCTGTGTGATGAAAGCTTTACCGAACTGGAGCGCTGGGGGCAAAGCGTGCACTCACTGTCCATACATATACGGACACACAGACACACACATGAAGGGCCTGTGTCCAAACATGCAACCAACAACATGTGCGCGCATGTGCGTGCACACACACACACACACACACACACACACACACAATCAAGGCTACTGGAAGACACCTCTATCTCTCGGACATCACCGCATGAACAGGGTGGGGAGGTGGAGGGGTCACCTTTGCCTAGCAGAGGGCCCAGTGACACAGACTCGGTTTGCAATGCTCCCAAGGGACATGTCAGAGGGAACATTTCCCAGCGTCCAAGCCCAAACAGAGTGGAGCCTTCTGGAGGAGCTGATAGGATCGGCCCGCGTGGCAGACAGGAACCAAAGCTTGAGGACTGTTCAGCATTTCCAGCTGTGTGACTTTATCATTGGAGAGTATTGTTACACACCCATGATCCGTATCAGGGCTGCCCCGACTCTGAGAACTGCTTACAGGTTTATTTCAAATTAAAAACAAAACCAAATGACAACAGTAGCCAAAGGCACCACATTCCTTCACGGGGTACAGCGATTGGTGGGGTACATGGGAGCAGGACAGGACAGGGCTGAATGTCGAGAGACCCTCCCCCCACATCGCCTCCTGGACAGAGAGTGTCCAGAGCAGGAAGAAAACTTCGGGGATACTCTGAGGGTGATAACCGGCTTCTAATTACAGCCTTGCTGCTCAGAGTGTGGTCTGTGGACAGGCATCCACATTATCACCTGGCAGCTTGTTAGAAGGGAGAGTCTCAGGTCCCATCCCAGACCCGATGAACCAGAGTCTGCATTCTAACAAGGTCCCGGGGGACGGGCACGCACATTCGAGCTTCAGAAGCTCTGCTCTGACCACCTCTACGGATGGCACAAAGGTCCTGGCCAGCCTGCCGCAGGAGTGATTCTGGTCCGCTATAAAGGAAGACTTCCCATCTGGGCGACATAGAATCTGAGTCCTAGAGCACATAGGGGCACCTGGGGGGAGGGGGTGCTCAGGCTCTCCGGGACAGTCAGGGACCTTCAGATCCAAAGGCAGGACAGCAGACAGCATGACCTCCTGTGGCATTCTGAGGTGTCTACTGGCAGCCACATATGCGCCAGGCCCTGGACTAAGTGGTTTCTAGGGGGAGCCAGGCATGGGCCTTGCTCTCCTGGAATTAGAAATCGGTAGGGGTGACAGGCATGAACCAAGGGATCATTCCAAAAAGTGTGTAATTACAAATGGGTGGGATTGAGGCCAGGCAACCGCTGGCACACACACAGGGATACGAAGGTGAATAACAGTGAATACAAATGAGACTTTATCTCAGGGAAGCTTTTCAGAGGAGTGGTATTTGAGCCAAGCTCTGAAGGATGAGTAGGAGTAAAGACGACGAGAAGGAATGGCATTCTAGACCAGTGCTGTCTGATACGAATACCAGATGAGCCACTTACGTAATTTACAATTTTTCTAGTAGCCACATTTAATGAGTAAAAAGCAACAGGTGAAGTTAACTTTAATTATAGCTTTTATTACACCAAATATATGCTAAAATGTTATCTTTTTAACATGTAATCAATGTAAAAATTATTAACATCTTTTACATTCTTTTTTTTTTTTCCAAACTAAGTCTTCAACGTTCTGTGTGGTTTTACACTTCACAGCATATCTTAATTTGGACACTAAATTTTCACCAGAAATACTTGACTTATATTTGGAGTTCATAAAAATTGAAAAGTAGACTCACGTACTGAATTCCTGCTTCAGGAATAGTTAACAGTTTTCCAACGATTGAATGGACTATGCTTTGAATTTTAAGTTGAATAATTAAAATTAGGTAACATTCACGATTCAGTTCTTCAGTTGTACCAGCCGTGTTTCAAGTGCTCACTAGCTACTCGTGGCTGGTGGCTACTGTGCTGGACAGCAGAGTTCTGCATAGACGGCACTGCATATGCAAATGTCCTGTGGCAGAAAGGAGCATGGTGTTCAAGGAACTGAAAGAAGGCCAATCTAGCTGGAAGGCCTGGAGGGCGAGTGAGGTGAGATGATTCTAGAAAGGTCTCCTGGACTTGGGTCTTTATTCTCAGAGCCAGAGGAAGCTGCTAAAGGGTTTTAAGCAGCAGGCCAAGATGACCAGATTTGTATTTTGCAAAGATCCTGGTGGCTGTGGTGTACAAGACAGATTGGAGGCAAGCTGCATTGGGGGCTATTGCTGTCATCCACGTAAGACGTGTTGGAGACACGGACTAGGGTGGAAATGGAGAGAAGCTGATAAAGTCAAAGGCATTTGGAGAATAAAATTGGCAGAGTTTGGTGATAAACTGGATGTGGAAGACGGAAGACAGGGAGAAGAGGTGTCAAGGACAAAGTCCCCGTTTCTGGCTTGAACACCCCCAGAGTGATGGTGCAGTGTTCTGAGATGGGGGACTGATCAGGAAGACCAGTTTGGGAGGACAAGATTTTGATCATGTTGAGTGCGAGGTGCCTTTGAAACATCCTGGTGACCATGGTGAGTAGATGGTGTGTAGACGTAAGTGGTCTAGCGTGCACAGGGCAAGTCGGAGCTGGAGCATGAACTGGTGTAGAGAAGGTAATTGAGGGTTTGGAAGAAGTTGCGTAAAAAGAGAGCTGGGGGAAGAGAGGGCAGGGGACTCAGCTGTGTGGCCCTCCAGGTACAAGGATCAGATAATGGGGATCAAACGTCAGAGAAGGCAGAGCAGGAGCGGAGGAGAGGGAACGAGGGAGTCCGCAAGCAGGAGAGAGATCACGAGGAGCCAAGGTGCTCAGGGACCAAGTAAATGAGGACTGGAAATTGACCGTCGGACTAAAAACACGTGTGCCGATGGTAACTTCAGCAGGTGCCTTTCGGAGCAGGCATGGGGGCAGAAATCAGTACACACGATTCCTTCAGGAAGTTTAGCTGAATAAAGGGCGAAGTCAAACAGGAGCTGGAAAGAGAGATGGGGTGGAGAGAGTCCTTTTTTTTTTCTTTTCTTTTCTTTTTTTCTTTTTTCTTTACTTTTCTTTCTTCTTCTTCTTTTTTTTATTTTAAGGTGGGAGAGCCTTGCAAAAGTTTAAAACCCCCTGGGAAGTGTCCAGTTTAGAGAAAGAGGTTGAATGCACAGGAGAGCAAAGGAGAAATCAGAAGTGGACGGCTCCCAGCGGAGGGATGGCTAGAAGGGAGCCAGGAGAGGCTGGTGCAGGTGAGGGAAGGCTGGAGGTTTAGAAGGTGGGGGATCTCAGGTGTGTGTACCTGACGCTCTGGGGGGCTCTTCCCACCCATACCACTGGCCAGGATTCGGAGCCTGAGCTGCAGCCTGGGGGTCTGGCTGCCCACGGCCTCCTCTCCCTGACCCTGGTGCTATCTTTGCCATCTCACTACTCACTGCCATCTCACTGCTCATCTCATTGTCTTCCCTCTCTGGGTTTGGTCTCTGCCTCTGCCCCCTCCCTGTTTCTCTGACTCTGTCCTCCTCTGTCCCTCTTTTTGTCACCGCATCTTTCTCTTTTCCCACCTCAGCCTCTGAATCTAGTCTCTCTGCTCTTCTGCCTCTCTTCTGGGCACCAACCCTCAGCCCCTCCATGTCTTGGCTGCCTCTGACTCTGATGTGTCCTAATCTCCCAGATCCCTGAGGTCCTCGATTCTCAAAAGCACAGGGACCTCAGAGCCTAAAAGTGCAAAATCTCACTCCCCTGGACGACCTAAGCGCTCTAAACCTGCCTTAGACCCCCAAGTCATTCACATGCATGTGAAACATTTGAGAAGCATTGCCTTAAGCTCTCCTCTGAAACAACATCAAAGCAAAACGCAGAATCTTAGAGCTTGGCATGATCCGAATCCTCCTCTGTCTCCTGCTCTTACTCTAAGGCATTCAGCTGCTCTGCGTCACCTCCTCAAGCCTCCTAAAGCTGCTCCAGAAGCTCTAGCCCTACTAAGGAAGGGAACATAACGTGGGCTTCCGTGGGCCCTGAGCTACCCCGCCTGCAGAATTACTGGTGGGAGGGAAGTCTCCTGACACCAATACGCCGGGTGCTTCCTGATGGAACCCTAGTCCCTCCCGGAAAAGTTAGCCCACCTGGACCTGTCTCACCCCTGTCTGTCTCACTCTTATCCCTTCAAGACATTAGAATGTTTTTTGAGCCGGTGGTGGGGTGTGGGTTTCACGATGGCATTCGGTTACCTGCGCGTAGCCCCAGAAGGAATGCACGGTAAGGACTGAAGTGGTGAGTTTCAGCAGGTGCTGGAGAGAGGGAGTCCGTCGAGATTCCTAACCCTACTCCCAGGTTTAGGCAAACACAGCCCATGATTCATATGTGGCTGTTATGTGCCCGCGTTGTCATTTGGGAAGTGTTAGCTTTTCCCTCGATGGGTCGTGGATCTGCCCAGACTAAGGCAATTCTGGCCCCCTCACCCACTGCCAGCTCTGGCATGTTTCAGAGCAAGTCTCTAGAGAATGGATTTGTTTTCCACTTCAGCATTTTGGTGATGGAGTTATTTTCTGAATTTTTTTTAAGTGGATTTTCCCCTCTCCGGTATGTTTGGTTTGGTTTGCTTTGGTTTAGAAGGACTGAGAGAGAATTTAGGAAAAGGGTCAGCTTCCTGGGCCCCGATTCAAGCCTTTGACCCAGGGCCAGTCGCTGAAGTGCTGGCCTTGTGCCCCGACTCCTCCAGCTGTGGTCCAGCCCAGACTTCAGCGGACAACAGGTGAAAAGCCCGGGGAAGGTGGTAAGGAAGGGGAAAAGCAACCAGAGAGCACAAGTTCCATTTCGGAGGATTAAAGAGATTCCCTGCAAAGGGGTTGGAGTACTGTCTGGCTAGTAAAAGTGAGCGGGAACAAAAGCCTTGTTCTAGGGGAATAGAGGAGATCTAAAGATTAGATGCCCCCAGGGTTGCTGAGGCCAAGCATACCAGAGCTGGGTGCACCTGCTTTGGTGTGGTATATCTCCTGGCTCTCCCGAGGGAAAGAACCGACGCGGGGTGAAGAATAAACAGGTTTTGGCTGGAGGCTGGGCTGAGGCTCCTTCAACATCAGAGAGACCGTGGATGAGCAGCCATGGGTGGAGATAGTGGGAGAGCAACAAAACTGGGACCCCCTTTCTCTGGTGTCTCCAGCCTGCCAGGTCAGTGGTGAGGACAAGAGACCCAGGCCAGTGGCTAGAGAAGGTGGCTTGGGTCCTACCCTAGAGCCTTCCAGAACTTAAGTAGGAAATTGCGAAACAGAGCTACATTTTGAAAGAGAAAGTATGTGAAATATGGCTCCTCCCTCGCCTGTTCGCTCTCCCGGAGCTTGGTGTAGGGAGGTGGGTGAGATGGATTCCTGGCTAGACTCAGGCTGGTGTGGGAAAGAGGGCAGAGCCAAGCCCCCAGGGTCCCCTCGGGCCAGGCCACACCAGCTGCCAGCCTTTGATTATTGATTATTGTGATTGGGATGTACTTTCACCATCTGTTGAGCATCAGCCTGGCCCATGGAGAAGGCCAGCTCCTTCCTCTGGCCGAAAAGGCTGGCTTCTGAGGGCTCCCTCTGCAACCCAATATGTACCATGGGCTGCTGATTAAATACTTGGAATGTCTTCAGGTCGAGCCAGGCCTATCCATAAAATGGGAGGCATTTTGGCAGTTCCAAGGCCCCTGGCACCCAGTCTTGGCACTAGCCCGGCTGTCTTCTTCAAGGAGCTGGGGTGGGCTTCCCGCCAGCATGCTTCCCTGGGAAACATCGAAGTGAGTTAAAGTCAACAATGAGTTCATCTCCAAAAGGAATAAGCCGGCAGCCTTCAGGGCAGGGGAACAGGAGGAGGGGGGGAGCGGGGATTTGGGGGCAGCGGAGGGGGTTAAGTGATGCTGGAACAGCCAGACCAGATCCAAGCCTGTCAAACAAGCTGGCAGCTCCAGGAACAAAGAAAAGTGCTTTCACCAGCCAGCCCTGGAAAGCTCCCTTGGCAAAGGTGGTCACAATAAGGATGTCACAATCCCAGGGACCATGGGAAGTGTCCTCTCAAGGACTGGGAGCTGGAGCAAGACACCAACATGGAGACAGGCTCGGGTGGTGGGACAAGTTCAACCGTGAGCTCTGGCTCTGCTGGTCCCAGGCCTGTCTCATGGGCACATGAGGATGGACACTTGGGCCGTTGAACTCCACCGCCTCACGCTGGAGCATGGAAGCAGGAGGACCTTAGGTGTGAAGGCCACCTGAAGAGCCGGCTCACGATCTCAGAACCCGGCATTTTAATCTGAACATCTCTATTACTACATTTATTTATCTCTGAGGGCTTTGCATTTGGATAATGTTTCCTGAGCTGAGCCAGCGGCTCCCTTCTGTGCTCTTGACCTCCAGGGGCATGAGGAAACCACACCCTTAATGGCATCGGGCTGCTCTGGTCTCACTTGATCCAAGGCGCTGTGGGACTGGGGAGCCAGGGGCAGAGCGAAGTCTAAAGTGAGCCATAAGACTGGGACTGGCCTGAAGCCGGGGCCACCTCCCTTTGGGCACTGAGTGACGTCATGGCCTGCCGGGGCCACCTCAAGGGCTGGGCTCCCAGTGGAGGGTGGGGAGTAGCGGCTCCTTGGTTTGGACACAAAAGCCTGATGATGGCCCAGTGGCTACTTGTGCCCCCTGAGATACAGAGAACCCACCCCCTTCAGATCTTCTCGGATCCACCCCCGGGGCTGGGAGCCTGGCAACAACCGCCTCAAATCTATACTCGGTTTTTCTCCCAGGGGCAGGACCGTGGCCGATAGACTGTGTTTGATTTCTCTCCTGCCCTCTCACTCACTCTCACAAGGTACTTTATTGTACGAGGTATTTGCCTACCACGCATATTTATAATTCTTTCCCTGCCACCAAACCAACAAAATCTCCATAGACATTGCATCTCGATTTCTCACAAGCACATTCTCATCACATTCTCGTGGCTTGCCCTTCTCCTAGTTCCCTCTTGAAAAAAACAAAATACAAAACAAAACAAAACAAAACAAAAAAACCCGCAAACAACCTTCTTGTCCTTCTGGTCCTACTGATGGCTCTCCATGTTGGCCTAGTGGGCATTTCCACTCCCGCAAGAGCTTTTTTGGGCCCTTCCCACCTTTTCGTTTGATGTGCAGACACAGGTCCTTCCCAGCCCTGGCTCGCCCAGTCCCTACTTCCCCTGCATTTTTGACCCATTGCATTTGACCTTTGGGATGACAGCCTAGATGTTTGTTGAATGAATGAAAAAAAGTGAATGAATGGAACGGTCCCCCTTGAGTGGGTTTGTTTTTGTATTATCCCCGGAGAGCATAATTATTGATCGTGACTACTCTTTTTTCCTTCTGGGAGGAAAAGTAAGGCCAGCATCAAAGTTCATTAGGGCCCTGAACCAAAGGCAACCTGACCTGGATCTTTTTGTCATTTGGCTGCCACCAGTGGGGACAGCCCAGCCTTCCAGTCCTTTCTAGCCACTCCCATCCCCACTTCTGTCTACTCATCTACTCAGAACAACTCAGTGGTGCTGTACAAATGAACTTTCGGAGTTCAATGACTTTGCCTGCACTCTTCCCTGCCCCTAAAATGTGCTTCCCCCGTGCTCTTATCTGTGGCTCTTCTACTTACAGCTCACACCCAGACTGAATAACCGCGTGAAGAAGCTCCCTGTACTGCTATCTACTCCCCTCTCTCTATTTCTGTGTCTGCACACCTTTGTCACGCCCACGTCTATGTCCCCAGCCATATGCCACCTCCTGAGAGCGGGGACTGTGGGATTCATTGTTGCATTCCCTGCTCTTACCCACGTCCAACGGAGGTGTGGGCGCCGTTGCAAGCAAAGTATAAGCCCTGACACTACTCTCAGCCTTTTACTTGCACTGCTTCACCTAATCCTCAACCCAGCCCTGCCAGGTGAATTCTGTTATCATGCCCATTTTGCCGATGAGGACACCGAGACACGAATTGGTGAAGGCATGTGACCAAGGGCGCACAGCTCATGAATGGTGGAGCCAGGACTGGAACTCAGGAAGTTTGGCTTCACACCGCCCAGCTGTGTGAAAACTCATACTTTCACACGTGCTTTTCCTCACCATGGGGCCGTGATTCCCAGCCTGTTCACGTCTCACTTGTTTATTGGGAAGAGGAATGGGATCCAGGAGATGGATCCCATGAGCTCACCAATAATGCCCGAGGGTCCTCACGGCCATCCTGCCAGGCCCTGCGTCTCCCCTCCAGCCCCTCACCAGTGTCCATTGCTCGTGAAGCTGCTCAAGATAGCCTTAGCCCCGGGGGTGCCAGTGTTGCTTGAATCTCCCAGGCGGAAAAAAAAAACCCTAAAAGTACCTCTGTGTTGGGACAGATAGGGTTCACTGTCAGAGGACAGTGGCAACTGACAGCCCGCTAGAGTCAGGCACATGCCGGCTCAATGCACAGAACATACAGCAGAGCCCTAGCACAGGGTGCGGGCAAAGCTTTTTCTGTAGGGAGCCGCAGAGCTACTCATCTCTGTCATTACAGTGCAAAAAAAGCAGGTGTAGGGGTGCCTGGGTGGCTCAGTTGTTAAGCGCCTGCCTTCAGCTCAGGGCGTGATCCCGGCGTTCTGGGATCGAGCCCCACATCAGGCTCCTCTACTGGGAGCCTTCTTCTTCCTCTCCCACTCCCCCTGCTTGTCTCTCTCTCACTGGCTGTCTCTGTCACTGGCTGTCTCTGTGTCAAATAAATAAATAAAATCTTTAAAAAAAAAAAGCAGGTGTACATTACATATAAACAAATGGTGTGGCTGTGTTCCAATAACATTTTATGAACACTGAAACTTGCATTTCATGTCATCTTCGAGTATCACAAAACATTATTATTTTTTTTAAGTAGGCTCCACACCCAGCGTGGAGCCCAACATGGGGCTTGAACTCATGACCCTGAGATGGAGACCTGAGCTGATATCAAGGGGCAGATGCTTAACGGACTGAGCCACCCCGTTGCCCCAACAAAACAATATTCTTACTTTGATTCTTTCAACCATTTAAAAATGTAAAGATCCTTCCTAGCCACAGAAAAACAGGCAGCTGGGAGGATTTGGGAGGCAGGCTGTAGTTGCCTACTCCTGCCCTTGGAGATGAGATGCTCGGTTTATGCCTGGTGCACCAGTGAGGTGGGACGGGATGGAGGGTACACAGCAGTAACCTGAGTCCCCAGGTCCTGGGCACCACGTCCAGGCATCCTGGGTATTTGCCCCGCTCTGGATGGAAGCAAAACGATCCACTCTGAAGTCTCTCAAAGGGACCCTTAAGGCATTTAGAAGATTCCTCCAACCTGGTTGCACACTGAGTCAGAAGGATTGCTTCCCGCGCCCCCCCCCCCCACGAGGGAGTGGCAGACTTGACATTTTCTAATGAAGCCTCTAGAAAGTTACATAAATCAAGATTTTGATCTGTTCTTCCTCCGCTGCTTGAAAAGGTATTCATCCTAACTTTCTTCCACACCTCAGCCTTCATCTCTACTTTGGGAGGCAGATTTTGTTTCCAGTCTAGACTAGACCAGAAATGGGGGCAAGAGGGTTGCAGGAGGCCAAGGAAAACCTGAGTGTCTTGCTGGGCAGAAGCCGCCTCTAGGGCAAGAATGACCTTCTGACAGACAGAGGCCCTCTGACACACGGGTTTCGGGAGTTGACTTTTCAGATTCTTTGACGTGACATTTTTCTTCTGGAAACAATCCAAGGGACCTGGTTAACATTTTTAAAAGTGTTTTCCTAAGGAAAAGGGGGGAGGTAGGCAGGAGAAGAGGGGGGTAAAGAATTACACACAGATTTAGTCTAACGGCTTAAAAATCAAAAGGATCATTGGACAGATAGATATCAAGTGTAATAGGAAACACACTGATCCTGGGGAGATGACTTAATATGGGCCCTTCGGTCTCTCTGGAGCTTAAACAATTACGTACGACTTGGAATTATACTTTAAATTCCCACATCGGTGTGTGTTCTGGATCTGTTTTTCAGGACGCAGCCAGCAATCTTGAGTTATCTAAACGAGGCTGAAAATTAGAAGCCATTAATAGCCTCTCATAAAATTGCTTCTCAGATTTTCATAAGTGAAACCCGCTGAGGGCTACAGGGATTCAGTGATAGAAAGGAGCAAAATGCTGCTAGTTATTTTTCTGAAGCTTCATCTAGAGATCTTTTTGAAGAGCTCCTTGCCCAGCAAGACGATGAATGCCAAGACCAATACAGACCATGTTTTTCCCACTTAGAAGGTGACCAGATACATTGCTCACGTGGAGAGGTTTCCTGAGGTTCCCAGAGTTGAGCCTCTCGGCCACTTTTCATAGCCACTCGGCCCATCAGCTTGCTACACCCTTGTCCCCAATCTTCCCAGGCATCCTAGACTGAAAACGGTGGGCAATCTAGCCCATA
This sequence comes from Ursus americanus, assembly GCF_024610735.1. Classification (NCBI taxonomy): domain Eukaryota; kingdom Metazoa; phylum Chordata; class Mammalia; order Carnivora; family Ursidae; genus Ursus; species Ursus americanus. The sequence goes on from NC_142159.1 coordinate 2,466,141, forward strand.
AAACTCCAAGCGAGCACACCTTATCGTTCTTGTATTCCCTTATGAACTGTTGAGGTTATCCGACCGAGGACTCTGTCTTTTTTGTTTTGTACAAATGACACAAAAGAACAAAACCCTGAAAAATCTCTTCCGAGGGCTTCTCTGTTCTTCCAGGGTCCCAGCGCCTCTGCTTGGGGGCCAGTCACCGTCTCCCATTGAGCGGCAGCCAGCCAGGGGCCCAACTCTTGGCCCCAGCCGGCGGGGGTCAATTCATCACGCACTTGCCAGAGAGGAGAGACACAGGAGACCGAATAGAGAAGCCTCCTCTCTCAGTTCAACTGGGAAGGATAAACCAACAAGCTGGCACTAATTAAGAGCTAATGGCCTTACGATGGAGCTTTGCCAAAGGATAACGACCCTCAGGCTACGGCATAAATATCAAGGCATTTGGGGCAGAGCCAAGACATATATTTTCGGAGTACATTAGACACTGCTGCAGCCTTCCTCACCCCGGCTCTGCAAGAAAAAGGAGGATTTAAGGTAGGTGGCGAGGGAGCGGGTTGTGCTAGGGCTGCCTTCTGGTCCGCTGGTCAGAAAGCCTCAGGGTGACTTTGGGGAACTGCTCTTCAGATCCACAACTTTTGTGTGCACCAGAAATACCTGAGGGGCGCGTTAAAACGCATATCCACCTCCCCTCCCCTTCCCAGTCCAGAGGGTTTGATTTCCGGAGCTCTGGGGCAAAGCCCAGGAGTGTGCATGTGTAATCAGTTCCCCCCCTGTGGTTCTGATGCTGGTGGTCTTCAGACCACACTTTGAAAAATGCTACTGAGGAAGCCGTTACTTGCCCGTTAGATCCCAAAGAAAACGTTTTTACAGCATGAAGTCTTAAGAACGCGAAGGCAAGAAAGATTCCCCGCATCCTGTGAAAATGACAGCCCCATCTTTCCTATCAGAACTTGGCACGAGGCTGTTTCAGAAAGGTGACATCTGCAGCCGGTTCCTGTTGCGATCTTCTCCTTCAGACCAACCTGTGGTTACTGGGAGCAAGATTCCCGGGAAGGAGGATCTAACCATAGATCTGGAGGAAAAGAGCAAAGAGCCCATCTGCACGGTGTGTAGCATGTCTGCAATGCTTTCATAGACCGTAATTCACATGACCATACTGTAACCTTTCGGGGTAGTTAAATAAATACATCTGTTTAAAAGCTGAGGAGTCATAGGCCTGGAGGTGCGTCTTTGCCTCCTCTGGTCACCATGACACGAAGAAGGAGGGTGAAAGATCGTCAATGTATTACAATTGAGGTGAGCAGGGCAGGCAAACCAATCCAACAACTTTGGCCTGACCTTCGTACATCAAACGTATTATCGGCTGGTTGAACTGAGGTTGGTTGCTGGGATCGGCAAATACTTGTACAAGGATTGATGGATCAGATTATAAAAATAGATGGAAAGTTCGTACGATGAATGCAGCTGAGTATGAGAACAGGAGAGAAACAACCCACCATATCATCTGGGAAAATGAAACTCCTTGGCAAGACTTCACAACAGCCTGATTCAAAATTTCATAATGAAATTATGTCTCTGATCAAAGCCTGAATGAGCTCATGGGCTGATTTTTGCCATTCGTGTTTACTCTGGTTCGAACCAAACTGAGGCATCAGAAACACATTATCCTAGTCTTTTCTCCTGGAGTGGGCTATTACACCCGCGTTTGGGGGGCCAAAGGGACAGTGTGAGGAAGAAGGGGCCATCTCTGGATCCTCACTGGGCATGGAGTTGTTTCTGACTGGCTCTCAGAGACTCCCTTGGGACACCACGTCCGGGTCAGGGCCTTTGTAGCAAAGTTTAATCTCATGATACTTGTCCTTGGGGCAACAAAAAGGAACATCAAGGAAGAGAAGGTCCTTCCCGCAGTTGTCCAGGACGTGACCTGCTTTTGCCCTTGGAATTTTTTGGTTTGTTTGTTTCAGACTCAGAAAATAAAGACGCAATCATCCCCCCACCCCCCGCCCCTGCCAGAATATTCACTTTATACCAAGTTATTTGTTTTTAGGGACGGAGCTACATGGCAGGTGGGAATCCACCTTCCTCCTGCCTAATCACCTCTTCTCTCGCCTAGCGTCAAGGCCCAGTGATGGACACTTCCTGACAACTTGAAGTGTGAAAAACAGGCATCTAGAGACTTCCCATAGTTTGGCTATAGAAATAGCAAGGGCTGTGTTTACCTTATTCACCCTCAGGGCATGAAGCATTCCCATCTGCTATTGACTAAGTGTTTGTTCCCCTAAAATTCATCCACTAAAGCTCTAATTCCTAATGCGATGGTGTTTGGCCTGTGGGAGGTAATTAGGTTTAGATGAAGTTGTAGGGGTGGAGCCCCTGTGATGGGATTAGTGCCCTTGTAAGAAGAGGAAGAGACTAGAGTCCTCTTTCTCACTCCACACTGTGAGGACACAGTGAGAAGACAGCTGTATGCAAGCTAGCGGAGAGAGTTCTAGGAATGCAACTATGAGGGCACTCTGACTTTGGACTTCTTAGCCTCCAGAACTGGGACAAGAAAGTATTTGTTGCTTAAGGCACTCAGTCCATGGTATTTTGTTACAACAGGCTGAGCTAAAAACACCATCTATTCATTCCTTCATTCAGTGAATATTTATTGAGTCCTTACTGTGTGTCAAGTGCTCCTCTAAGTCTTGGAGTTACAGTGAACAAACTTACAAGGTCCCTGCTCTTAGGAAACTTATATTCTAGTTTTGGGGAAGCTCAGATCAACCTGTAAATAACGTAATTTCAGCTGGTGATAAATGCCATTAAATAAAACAAATGCAGAAGGGCAGGAGATGCCAAAGGCAAGAGAAACAAAAGATAAAATGAGCTTATGGGACTTCATCAAGATAAAAAGCTTCTGCACAGCCAAGGAAACAGTCAAAAAAACCTAAGAGGCAGCCCACAGAATGGGAGAATATATTTGCAAATGACACTACAGATAAAAGACTGGTATCCAAGATCTACAAAGAACTTCTCAAACTCAATACACGAGAAACAAATAAATCAAAAAATGGGCAGAAGATATGAACAGACACTTTTCCAATGAAGACATACAAATGGCTAACAGACACATGAAAAAATGTTCAAAATCATTAGCCATCAGGGAAATTCAAATAAAAACCACACTGAGATACCACCTTACGCCAGTTAGAATGGCAAAAATAGACAAGGCAAGAAACAACAATTGTTGGAGAGGATGTGGAGAAAGGGGATCCCTCCTACATTGTTGGCGGGAATGCAAGTTGGTACAGCCACTCTGGAAAACAGTGTGGAGGTCCCTTAAAAAGTTAAAAATTGAGCTACCCTATGACCCAGCCATTGCACTACTGGGTGTTTACCCCAAAGACACAGACGTAGTGAAGAGAAGGGCCATATACACCCCAATGTTCATAGCAGCATTGTCCACAATAGCTAAATCGTGGAAGGAGCTGAGATGCCCTTCAACAGATGACTGGATTAAGAAGTTGTGGTCCATATATACAATGGAATATTACTCAGCTATCAGAAAGAACGAATTCTCAACATTTGCTGCAACATGGATGGCACTGGAGGAGATAATGCTAAGTGAAATAAGTCAAGCAGAGAAAGACAAATGTCATATGATTTCTCTCATCTATGGAAAATAAGAACTAGGATGATCGGTAGGGGAAGAAAGGGATAAAAAAAGGGGGGGTAATCAGAAGGGGGAATGAAACATGAGAGACTATGGACTATGAGAAACAAACTGCGGGCTTCAGAGGGGAGGGGGGTGGGGGAATGGGGTAGGCTGGTGATGGGTAGTAAGGAGGGCATGTATTGCATGGTGCACTGGGTGTTACACGCAACTAATGAATCATCGAACTTTACATCGGAAACCGGGGTGTACTGTATGGTGACTAACATAAAAACATAAAAAATCATTAAAAAAAAAAGAAGGGCAGGAGATGGCTGATTTGGGCAGATCAGACTGGAAAATCTCCTCCCAGTAGAAGGGATTGCCAGGTAAAATCCTGGATGCCCAGTTAAATTTGAATTTCAGATAAACTATTACTTTTTTTAGGTAAAATTATGTCCCAAATATTGCATAGGACATACTTACACTAAAAATTATTGTTTATCTGAAATTCAAATTTAACTGGGGATCCTGTATTTTTATTTGTGGAATCTTGCAACCCCACCAGTAGGTGACAGAACAGAATGACCAGAAGGAACTAGCTATGCAAAGGTTCAAGGAAGAGAGACGCAGGCGGACGCATCCAGTGTAAATGTCAGAATAATCAGGGGGAGGGAGGTACAAATGAGGTCAGCTAAATCGGCAGGGGCCAGATCATGCAGAATTCTGTAGGGATGGCTATGAGTTTCTTTCTGTCTCTTTAAGTGTGATGATGCGCGACTGGAGTTTTTAGAAGGTTGACAAGGTCTGACTGGTATTTGGCTGCTGTATGGTCAGCCACTTTTGGAAGGGTTGGAGGACAACCTCAGGAGATAATTGAACTTAAGCTTGTGCCATTGACCAGGGAAGTGGGGGTGAACCCACTAGGAGCTCGGGGCCGCGCGTGCCCGGTACCTAGGCGGCCGCTGGGGAGGGGCAGCTTGGCGGTTGCTAGGCAGCGAAAGGGGCGGGGGCTCCACGCGGGGCGAAGACTAAGCGGCCAGGACGGGGGCGGAGTCAGGAGTGCGGCGGCGCGCGCCGCGCGTTCGCAGGAAGTCGCGCAGGGGAAGCAAGGGGCGCGAGCGGAAGTGACGTCACCCGCGCCCACGTGGTCAAGCGTGGTTACCGAGGTCGCTTCGGCAGGGACTGGGAAGTTACGAGCTCGTGTACCCGTCCAAGGCCGGACGTAGCGCTCCGGTTCCCGTCCCGTCGGCAAGATGGTGAAGCCCAAGTACAAAGGACGGAGCACCATCAACCCCTCCAAGGCCAGCACAAACCCTGGTACAGGCGGCGGGACTCGCGGAGGGTGGAGTTTGGAGGAAGCTTGGTGGGGAGGGCTCCGAGGAGGTCGAGGGGGAGGAGGGACACCCGGGCGGCGTTGCTTGGAGTGGCTTCGAGCCGAAAGGCTACTGGGGACGAGAAGGGAGAAGGTGGTTTTCCCATTAGGATACACTGAGGAGGGCTGACATCTTGCACGCCTCTCAGGGCCAGGTGCCAGGCACCCGGTCTAACGTTGGGGAAAGTGCATACTCAGGTCTGGCAGCCTTGGGTCATCTCCAGTTGTGAGATGCGGAGACTGTGAAGCCCTGCGTTAAAAAGGGCAGTGATCTTGACCTCCTCTCGCGTTCCTGTGTATGTCAGCCCCCCGCCCCCCACATTTCAGTCTTGTATGATTCCAGCTTTCCCGCTCAGGAAATTGTTAGAAGTAAATTAGGTAAGGTCAGATTGCCAGTGGTGTAGGCCGACCCTGCTGGCGTTTCACACTTGACCGCACTTGCCTGCCACTCTTGCTTTGACCATTTAAATGAGAAAGGGATTGTACACTTGGCTCTTGGAGTCATCCCACCTGGTAAAGGGCACAGAAAACCCTACAGATAGATAACTAATGATCATTTCAGTAAAGCTGTTTTTAGAGATGTTTATGAGTTTTGCTGAGTTTCCACCTGCAGGATGAACAAGATAGTCTTTGGGGGAGTCCCTTCTATTGGGTTTAGTTCATAAAACTTTGTTTCTAAATACGGTTTAAAGTTTTTGAGGGCCTGAACTAATCACATCGAATGTTTTCCCTGGATTGCTGATAAATTATTCAATTTGCGTAGACTGGAATCTTAGACTGGTAGACCCAAAAAGGCCCTGGGAAGTTATGACGTTATGGGTGAAGAGGTGGAGCCAGTATTGGGGAAGCGGCTCATCACAGTTGGCACAGTTGGTGAGCAGTAGAGCCGCCAGTGCTGGGATTTCAGCCTGTTTTCTACTGCATCACTTCAGGAGTAGACGGGTGACTTGAAGATAGCCCCAAAAGGAAAAGCTAGGCCGTATTAGCATGCTTATTTGTCCTTCTCTTTCTCTCCGAGATGTAAGGCAAGAATCGCTATTTACTTTGCTGTTGATTAAACTAAAACATGAGGAGGTTAAGAAACTGGTACAGAAGGAACACTTAAGTATCAAAATTGTAGTCTCCGTGGTGCCTTGAATATAGCAGGCACTCAGCATTTGTTCAGCTGAGACCCACCGGTAAGAGCACAGATGGCGATCTAACGCTTTTGTTCAAATTCTGGCTCTGCCATTTAGTAGCTATGTGATCTTGGGCAAGGTGTCTGGCCACCTGTGCCTCAGTTTCTTAGCCTGCAGAATGAGGATCACGTATCTCTGTTTGGGTGATGCCTGTAATGTGGGTCGCGAAGCATCACAATTAATGCTCAAAATTATTAACTCTTATCAAACACAATCATACTGAGGATCAGAGATCAGGTCAGGTTTGTCATACCAGGTAGCGTCCAGTAATAATAATTTTGTGGGAATGGTACAGGAGAGAGTAGATATTTTGCAGTGAGGCGACAGCTCGCCTACTCTGAGTGAACTAGTTGGTGTATTTGAGGCAATGACCATAATTAAACTTGGTTTTCAAATAGTTTGCGGTCTCCTTCTGTCTCTCCTAGATCGAGTGCAGGGAGCAGGAGGCCAAAACATGAGGGACCGGGCCACCATCCGGCGCCTGAATATGTACAGGCAGAAGGAGCGCAGGTGAGCATTACACGCTGTCACCTCTCCTTTCCTTCGTGCCCTGGACTCCTCGCTGAGACCTAATCACCTTGACATTCCCACCCCCGCTTTCCCCAAATAGGAGTAGTATGTGTTCACATATCATCTTCCATGGGTGCTGTGAAGATAAATGGCAAATTTTTGGTTCAAGACGTGGGTAGAGGGTGGTGACATAGTGATTGTGTCACAGTACTGTACGACAAATGGAGGTTTTATTCCCCACAGCCTCGGCCTCCACAGATGGCACATTAAATCTCAAGTTAAATATCCCTCACGTAGAAATCTGGTTTTCTTTGACAAAGCATATAGGACTGTAGTGATGAAAGCAGCCGGAAAACTTGTTTTTTAATGCGAAACTTTAGATCACAACATTGTGGCACTTGGAAACTCATCACAACTGTGAGTTCTGCTGAGGCAGCCTCTACCACGGGGACTTGCTGAGCGTGGCATTTTGCTAGCTGGTCTTAATTTGTTTGGTAATTAGATTCTTCATCCGTTCTGAAAGATGTGTCTAAAACACAAACGGCAATGAACTTAGTCTGCCTTAGTCACCTACTCTGCTGTTTGTTTTAGAATTTTGAGTTCCAGCGTAAATCACTCTCTACTTAAAATTCATTTAAACCAGGCTTCAAATAATTATGCAGAAAACTCAAGTATGTGGTTTTCTTTTTTTTTTTTTAAAAAGCAAACAGTAAACAGATTTTTAGACATCAGCATTATTTGTTATTCATCCAGCAGAAATCATTACGTGCTCTGTTGCAAGAGGTTAAATGACTTTTGGACAATCTGTTTCAAATGTAGAAGTTCTTTTTGTTTACTGAAATCTGTATTTCATGATCATTTAAAACCAAAAAAAGAAAAAAGTTCCTTTTGATGGAAAGGGTGCTCTGGAAACCAAGCTTTGCTCTTGCCTTTCTTCTGTCATCAACCAGAATCTGTTACTTCCTCAATTTAGGAACAGTCGTGGTAAAGTGATTAAGCCTCTGCAGTATCAGTCCACGGTGGCTTCTGGCACAGTGGCGAGAGTGGAGCCCAATATTAAGTGGTTTGGTGAGTATCGGCCTCTGTCACTTTTGCTCTACTGGACGTCTGCCATATGGAAAAGGGTAGGCTTAAAAGGTGCCTAAAACGCAGACGTCTTGGGGTGAGTCGAACTCTCAAGCATTATATGAGAAAGGGCTGAGAAGTACCTGTAGTGGGAAAAGTGCTGAGAAAAGTAGTAGTGGTGGTGGATTCCATAAATAAGTTCTTTTTGTAAAGAGCTCATCGTCGTTAATTGTGAGTGAATCCTCTTAAACAGATAAAGCCATCCTTTCCGCCTTAGTGACCAGCCTTCTCAGACCTGAGAACTCTTAACTCTTCCTTTCTGGTGGCCTGGAGAGATGGCTGTTTGCAAGGGGCTTTGCAGGGGCGCCTGAGTGGCTCAGCCATTAGGCGTCTGCCTTCGGCTCAGGGTGTGGTCCCAGGGCTCTGGGATCGAACCCCACCTCGGGCTCCTTCGCTGGGAGCCTGCTTCTTCCTCTCCCACTCCCCTGCCTGTGTTCCCTCTCTTGCTGGCTGTCTCTCTCTCTCTGTTAATAAATAAATAAAATCTTTAAAAAAAAAAAAAAAGAAAGGGGCCTTGCAGATACGTTAGTACCTTTACCCTGACGTGTAAGTGCGCTCGCTGGCCGTTCCTTTGAAACGTTTCTTGATGGGGATTTGCACTGAGTGACAGTGGAAGGATCTCTCGTTGGTCTTTCCCAGGAATGAATAGAATGGGACCGGGGCTGCTTTCTTGGAAACTCCACCTTCATTTCTGTCTGGGTTTTCCCTTAGTCCCTGCTAGATGTGTGGGCCAGTCAGATGCTCAGACCCCATTGTTTGCTTGGTGCTTGACCTCTGTGCTTGGTGGCAGATGGCAGCTGCCTTTCAGTGTGTCTTAAATCTTTTGACGGCATATCACCCTCTAGGAAGCTGGAACTCGGGAAAGTGTCAAAGAAAACTTTTTAGAGACGTGTGTAGCCTGGTGGCTCTCTCCTGGTCCAGACCACCTGGGCGTGAATTCTCGTTCTGCCATTTCTGTGACCGTGGCAAGTTACCACGTCTCTGTTCATTGATTTCCTGTCTCTAAAAGGAAGATGAAAAACAGTCGGTATCTCGTAGGACTGCTGTGGGGATTACATGGGTGAACACATGTGCGGTGCTTAGAGCCGTGCGCAGTGGGCGGTGGGCCCGGTGTCGTTGGCACCAGCATCTTAGCCTCTGCCATCTTGGGTCCTGCATTAGTGTGCCAGCGTGCTGTTCCGTTGAATGTTCGTTTCAGGCCCCGTCACTTACAAGGTGTTCTGCAGGTGGTGTTCTCTAGCTTTATTTGGTTCCCTTGTGTGGATTTTTTGGCTAATTTAATAGTCCTTTCAAACCCTCATAACCGTAAAAAGCAGCAACTGTGACCCGGGTTCTGTGCTTCAGGATTCTCTATATACTGAGAGATCAGCTCTGATTGGCTCCAAATTTCTTTGCCAGATGTAGCAGGAAGTGTCGGACATTTGTCAAATCTCAGTTCCATTCAGTGATGTTGATTTTTCAGTTTCATCCAGTCAGGAAATTGGGCTTGGAAACCTCTTGAAACCCTTTGTGTGTCTGGGTTGGTGGATTAGTTCATAGCGTATGAGTGCAGGAGAGGCAGTTTTTTTGTTTTTGTCCCCCCCCCCCCCTTTTGAGTTTGAAAATGGATACATGGGATGGATATATGAGGTGTTTTGGGTAAAGCCAGGGTAATTCAAAGTCTTGCTTTTCCTTGTGTCATTGGGAAGAAGGACGCAGAAGCAAAAAGGAGTTCTTTATTAAATGGCAACATTCTTCTGTAAAACAGGAAACACACGTGTGATTAAACAGTCATCATTACAAAAATTTCAAGAGGAAATGGGCACAGTTATGAAGGATCCATACAAAGTTGTCATGAAGCAAAGCAAGTTACCCATGTCTCTTCTCCATGATCGGATCCAGCCTCATGTAAGTTGGAGGATATCCCTGGCAATGGAATTTCTTAGGCACAGTTTATGCCGATCCCTCTCTACCATCTTTGTCTTTTGTTTTTCTGTAGAGAAGAGTGGCTTTAGGGCAGTACTGATGAGCTTTCCCCTTTGTTAGGGGTCTTACCTTAGTATGAACCGCATCGTGTCAGGAAGGTGCTGTACCTAGTGGATCGGAGCACAGGCTTGGGAGTCAGGCCTGATTTAGTCTTTGCTCCCCCCCCGACCTAGAGCCGTAGTTAGGTTTGTCCATGAGCTTTCACTTCTCTGGCTGTAAAGTCAAACCTACCTCGTTGGGTGATCAGATGCAGATGAAGCATTTGTCATCTAGTGAGCACACCGCCTAATAACTAAATAGATCGTGGCTGTTACTAATACCAGTTGTACGGTTTTTTGTTAGGCACCCTAGTTTAAGTGGTAACTCCATCAAACTTTAGGGAAATGTAGAGTCGGGATTGGGTTGGTAGGAGGGAGGTCTTTGGTGCTGTGTGGTTTCAGCTTCTGTGACACCCTTGGAATTCTTTCCAGCGAAGGAAAGGGTGCTGGCCAGATCGGTTCTTAATTGCTGGAGTTGAAGAACGGTAAGGACTGAATCCGGCTTGAAGTGGAATGAGTTTACACAGAACCAAAGAAATGGCCTAATGTTTGCACGTTTTTACTTGCATTGAATAATAATTCCCAGAAATGTAGCCAGTACATAAGCCTTGGTTCCAACGTAAGGAGGGGAAGGAAACATTGACATGCATACATGGATTAAACAGTTCAAAGAAAATTGTTTACTCGCAGAACAAAATAAAAACCGAGGCCTGGTTATTGCCTCAGGTTTTGTCAATTATGCTTTGTTTTATGACGGGCTAGAAGAATGGCGCCTATTAGTGGAATGACTGTTTTCTTTCAGGGAAACACATGAGTGTAATTCATGAACCACAGACAAGTTGCTCATTTCCCTTGTTCTCTTTTGTCTGTTCTCCCTAAAGCCATCTTTTAACAAACTATTGAATCCTGTTTATGAGAAGAACAGGGGGGTTTTTATTATGGATTTATTGCTTTGTTGCCCATTCCAGTTGTTCAGTGCTTCTCAAATTCAGGCTTCAATTGCTGGTCCGTAGGCCGAAGGGTCCACAGCTGCAGCAGTGAGCTGGGATTTTGATGCAGAAGGTACTCCGAGTAAGGGAGGAGTTTTGTGCTTTGGCCTTGAAAAACCTTCCCTGCTTATTTTAGTGCGGTATCTCCTACTGGTTAAAAAACTTAATTCGGAGATGGCTGCACAGTGGAGTCAAATCAGATTTGCTGTAACTTTCAGCTCCATGCACGTTATAACGACTGCAGTTCTGTGGCAGTACAGCAAACACACTGTGACTGATCTGATTTCTGTCCTTTATTGCCTCCTGCCTGTAACCGCATGGTACTTGCTCATGTGTGCTTTCCGTGCACACGTCCTCATGTGCTGTGCTTTCTAGGTCATTGATGAGATTTCCAAGGATAACTTGGTTCCCAGTTTTCCCAGTGACATTAGTACCCAGTTCCCACGTAAAACCCAACCCTTCTGTTTGGGGATGTTCCCTTGTGGGAGGGTTGCGGGTTAAACTGAACTAAGCGATGGGTTAGAGAATCTGAAAAGGTGACCACAGCTTCAGGAGCTGTGGGAATTGGAGGGGGGAGTCAAGGTCAGAACCACAGGAGTGGCTCCATCATCCGCATTTAGTAGCTGATGCTGACAGAGGAGCTTCGTACTGAGGGGCAGAGGGCACATTTTTTTCCCCTTCTTTTTGAGGGTATTCTCCGCCGGCTGTTAACATTCTGTTACGTGATAGGTGCTAACTCAGACTCTGACTTTTATCCCGCTTCAGAAATTCCTATGCCCGTAACTCCTTCACAAGCACAGCAAGTTCTAGTTAGTATCAGGTTCCTTTTATCACATCTGAACGATTATTTTGGACTTTTGCTAGATGTTTTTCATCTGAAGACTTTCCATGTGCATTTAATAAAAACGTTACCTAAATTAGGGAAAATGTTATCTGAAACGAAAATGCATCTTACAAAACAAGCAATTCCTTTTAGCCATGAAAGAAATTAACTTCCAAGAAAAAGTTGGCATTTACAGTTGGTTTAAAAAAAAACACACAAATTTGAGCATGATTGTCCTTGACAAAATCTGTGAATTTGGCAAATTTTATGTGCTTGTCTGAAAGCTCAAGAAAAAAAAAAGTCTGAAAAGATAAGTTCACGTTCATCGTGGGAGCCTTAATTACATTTGACTGAAGTTTATGATAAATGAAATAAAGCAGAGTTTTTGGCAAGTCTTACACAACTCTTCATACTTGCTTTGACTATTTGTATGACTTTGTATTTCTCCAAGGAGGCTTACGGAACTTCAGAATTGGGGAGCAAGTGCTTTTGAGATTTTAGGCTGATTTGAAACCAGACTGCATCCATGTGGTCGTTTTTGGTACAGGTTGAGCTTTGGAAAAATAAAAGAAGAAAACCTTTCCCGGGTCGGTTTTTAACTTTTGCTTTTGCTCAGTGCCTTCCTTAGCTTTATGAATAATTCTCTTTTCTCTTTAGAACTCAAAGGTGCACATTCTTGATACTGAAAGCTTTGAAACGACATTCGGCCCGAAGTCACAGAGGAAGCGACCAAACTTATTTGCTAGTGATATGCAGTCTCTTCTAGAAAACGCAGAAATGTCCACTGAGAGCTACGACCAGGGCAAGGATCGTGACCTGGTCACTGAAGACACTGGTGTCAGGTACAGTTTGAAGGTTCATACCGCTCTCGTTTGCTCTTCTGCATCAAAACATCGTCTTTACCTTTATTTTACCTACACGAAGCTCAGTGCTTTAACTCCTTTTTTTTTTTTTTAAGATTTTATTTATTTGACAGAGAGAGAGAGCATGAAAACGGGGAGTAGCAAGGGGAGAAGGAGAAGCAGGACCCCCAGCTGAGCAGGGAGCCTGACACAGGGCTTGATCCCAGGACCCTGGGATCATGACCTGAGCCAAAGACGGACACTTGACGGAGCCACCCAGGTGCCCCAGTGCTGTAACTCCTGGGCGGAGAGTGCTCTTCTTCCCTTTGACTAGAAAAATTTGTGAAGCTGGGTCCAGACTGAAAATAATTTGAGGTGGTTTGTTTTCTCTAGGTCTCCCTTTTTTCACTCCCAAAACAAAAATAAATAACTTTTTTTCTTTGTTATAATAGCAGTAAGGTCTGGGATAGACAATTTAGAATATATAGTTAAATTAGAAAAGTAACACAAAGAAACTAAGAACTCATAATCTCACCGACCATGTTATTAAATTGTTAAAATCGTGAATGTCAGGGCTTCCTTAAACAGAGACTCTGGACCACTGGGGATTCATGGATGGCCTTTGAGTTTCCTGTGGCGCTCTGAAGATCACATGGAAAATATGTATATGCATAAAGGTGGCGATGTTTTGTTGGTCTTATATTTGTTTTGGGGAGGGGGTGGAGAAGGATTGATAGCTTTGTCATATTCTCATAGGGGTTCATACCCAAAAGAAGGTTAAGAATCAGTCACTGTTACATATATTATTCTAGATCTTTTTTACACTCCATGTTCATTTATAAATATAACACCTGAAGACTGTATTTTAACTTGCCCTTTATTTCTTTTTTTAAAGATTTTATTTTTTAAGATTTTATTTATTTGGGGGAGAGAAAGCGAGGGTGTGAGAGAGAGATCATGGGGGAGGGGATGGGTAGAGGGAGAAGCAGACTCCCTATTGAGTAGGGAGCCCAATGCAGGACTCGATCCTAGGACCCTGGGATCATGACCTGAGCCGAAGGCAGATGCTTAACCAACTGAGCCACTTAGACGCCCTAACTTGCCTTTTATTTTAGATAAATATTTAGAAAAAATATTTTCCTAAATTATTAACAATAGATTTCCATGTCAGTACTTAATCAACAGTCCTGCTGTGGAATATTTATGGTGTTTATAGTTTTATCCTGTGATAAATAAGGCAAGGGTAAAATATCAGTGTGACGGAATCTTCTTAATTATTCCCCAAAGACACATTCTTATGGGGGAAATGACTGAGAACATGCGTGTTTTTGGCAGGCAGCTACCCGGCACCCTCTGAAAGGGTTGACCAGTGTTCCCCATTCCCCCTGGTGTGTGCGCCAGGTGCCTCAGCCCCGCGGTGCTATCGCTCGCCCGCAGCAGGGCTGCCCCGGTGCTGTCAACGGCCCGTGTCTAGCTACGCGCCTCTTGGAGATGATGTCAGGCCTTTTGAGGCCAAGCAAGAGAGGTAGTTCATTTCTTCTTAGAAGTATTCAGACTTTGTGTGCTTCTGCTGATGTGAATTTTTCCTCCTCCAAAAGGTTCTGTAGATAATGGGGGAGAAGAAAACTATTTTTGTTTCTGAGACACTGGGTAAGTGTCTGTGAGGCTAGCAGATAAACAGATTCTCAGCCTTATCAGAAAAATTTCACTTCCTGTGGAAGTATATAGATTATGACTCAAGTCCTGCCGATTCCTTTTGTAATCTTCTATGACGTGTCACATAGCTACAGTCACTTTTTTTTTTTTTTTTTTTAGAATTGATTTATTTATTTGAGAGAGAGCGAGAGTGTGGTTGGGGGGGCAGAGGGACAGAGAGAGGAACTCAAGCAGACTCCCATCCTGGACGTGGGGACTTGATCTCACCACCCTGAGATCATGACCTGAGCCAAAACCAAGAGTCGGATGCATTTTTATTTTTAAAATTTCTAAATGTTTTTGTATTTTTTTATGTATGACCTATGGTTTAAAACTTCTAAAAATTTTTTATCATTTATTTATCTTGCACTCTTTAACCCCCATCACCTCTTTCACCCATCCCCTCACCTACCTCCCCTCTGGTAACCATCAGTTTGTTCTCTGGAGTTAAGAGTCTGTTTCTTGGTTTATTTCTCTCTTTTTTTCCTTTGCTTGTTTGTTTTGTCTCTTAAATTCCACGTATGAGTGAAGTCCTGTGGTATTTGTCTGTCTCTGACTGACTTGTTTCACGTAGCATTATACTCTCTAGCTCCATCCACGTTGTTGCAAATGGCAAGATTTCGCTCTTTTTGGTGGCCGAGTAATATTCCACTGTGTGTATATACCTCAACTTCTTTATCCATTTATCAGTTGAAGGACACTTGGGCGGCCTTCATAATTTGGCTGTTGTGAATAACGTTGCTATAAACATAGGGTCTCAAATATCTTTTTAAAATTCGTGATTTTGTATTCTTTGGGTGATACCCAGGAGTGCAATTACTGGATCACATGGTAGTTCTATTTTTTACTTCTTGAGGACCCTACATTTTGTTTTGCAGGGTGCCTGCACCGGTTTCCATTCCCACCAGCAGTGCATGAGGGTCTCCTTTCTCCACACCCTCGCCAACACCTATTGTTTCTTGAGTCACTTTTTTCATGTTAAATTTTTTACTGTGGTAAACTGTACGTAAAATGTAACATTTCAGTCATTTCGAAGGCTGCAACTCAGTGGCATTAAGCACGTGAACGTGGTTAACACAGCCGTCGTGGCTCCGTGTCTGCTTCCAGAACTCTCTCATGTTCTGGAAAGTCTTTGCCCAGTAGACAATAACTTGCCCGTGCTTGGCGGCCACCGTTCTCTGTTCTGTCTCTTAGCAGTTTGACTACTGTGATGAGAGGTACTTGATGTTACGTTCAGTCCTGCAGTCTCTGTCCTTTTGTGTGTGGCTTATTTCATGACCAGAATGTTGCTGGGTCATCCCATGTTGTAGCCTGTGTCAGTTACTTCATTCTTTTTCGTTGCTGAATAATACTCCATTATGTATACAATGCATTTTTAATCCATCCATCCATTGATGGACATTTGGATATAGCCACTTCTTCAATGAACTTTGCTTTTGCCCCATCTCCCAAGTAGTTTTGATGCCCTTTTCTGGTGGCACGTGGTCGACTTCTCCCTAAACATCCTCTTCATAGGGTTCACTTGCTCATTTTGAGTGTTTTCCTATTTAGAAACGAAGCCCAAGAGGAGATCTATAAAAAGGGACAATCCAAAAGAATATGGGGTGAGCTCTACAAGGTAAGACTTTCAGCTCCTTCTTGTTGAGTGCTTCCTTTGGCTTTCATGACCTTGTATGAGAAAACTGATCTTGCGATATGGAAGCTCTCTCAAATAAATTACAAACTCCACTGCCCTTTCCATCCTCATTCCCCCCCCCCCCCCCCCCCCCGCCAAACCAGGACAGATATGGCTAGGCACATACTACCATTGTTCTGGATAACTGCCCCCCCCCCCCCGTTTTTTTTTTTTAAATAATAGTTAAAGCTACATTACATGGACTTCAGATTTATCCTACATGGTTAGAGCTGCATGGGGTTCTAAGTTATGGAGCCTAGTTCTCTCATTTATAGATGAGAATACATGTCTAGAAAGGTTGAATACCTTACCCAGCTCACTCAGCTGGTTCGTGGAGGAGCCTTCACATGTCCTGAGTCCTGGTCCAGCATTCTTCAACTGGCTGAGTTTTATGTCCACGTACTAGAGATCATTCTTGGTGACAAAGGCTTTCAGGCACAGTCCCATAATCCAGCAGTAACCTAACAGGAAAGTAGTACCCTGAAGGCAAACTAAATGTGTTAGTTTTTTGTAAAATACATAAAACCTGTGACAGGAGAAACTTGAGAAGTCTAAGAAGTAAATGACTTCGTTCAATAATGAACGGTAGTTGCAAAGTAAGATGGGTTACATCCAAGTTAGTTTTCCTGTTTGAAATTCGACGTTTCTTCTACTCACAGGATGGAAAAAGTTTAGAATTCTGATCACTGGGCGCTGAGATTGACCACGACCTACCCGTGTTTTGAAGTTCTCACTGTTGTGTTTTGCCCGGGTTCCTCTAAATGTCCTCCGTCGCCCACTTCTCATCTGTGCTAAAGCAGGTCATTTCCGCCCCTGTGAATCGCAGGTGATAGATTCCTCGGATGTCGTAGTTCAAGTCCTTGATGCTAGAGATCCGATGGGCACCCGTTCCCCTCACATCGAGACTTACTTGAAGAAGGAAAAACCCTGGAAACACCTGATCTTTGTTCTTAACAAATGTGACCTTGTGCCAACCTGGGCGACAGTAAGTACCGCTGCTGACCCAGAACGTTCTGCCAGGCCGCTCGGCTCGTCGGAGGCCAAGCGCTGTCAATAAGGCTGTTCCTGGATTTGGGGATTGGGGACATTAGAGTGCTGAACTTCCTGACCTCGTAGTCATGGAGGCGTCCACACTGAAAACAAAACTAAACTAGGCTTCACCGACCGCAGGCGGAGTCACATCTTACCCCGCGGTGGTTGGCGGAGGGACGGCTGCAGTGCCCGCGGGGCGAGCGGCGCGGCACGTTCCGCATCCTGTTACGTTAGCTGCGTTCGGTCGCAACGAAGGCGTTTTTGTAATTGTTCCGTGTTTGTCAGACAGAAGACAAAGCGTTCACTGTCATTCTTTAAAAAAAGGATTGTAAAGAATTACAGCTAACATTTTCCTCAGACAGCTGTGTATGTGAAATACAGTCTGTAGCTCAAGCTCTGAGTCTTCCTGGGTTGGAGTAAACCAGTATGTTCTCTTCCCGCTCTAGAAACGTTGGGTGGCTGTCCTCTCCCAGGATTACCCGACCCTTGCCTTCCACGCAAGTCTCACCAACCCCTTTGGCAAAGGAGCGTTTATTCAGCTTCTCCGGCAGTTTGGAAAGGTACTGGGACCCGACCTCCCTCTCCTCGAGTGTGTAGCTGTGGGTGCCTGGAAGGATCTCTCTTGCCAGTGTGTGTCAGAAGGTTACGCACCTCACTTCCCCATCTTGGTAACGAGAAGTGTGTGGTTGAGAGACATAAAAACTGCCAGAGCCTCGGGGTTATAGGGGATTTCGGAAAGTATCTTCCAGCTCAGCCATCGCCCCTACCTTTGACGAATATTGCCTCCCTTTCTGCCGGATCCCTGGTACCTGATGGTCCGTCCTCTGCTTAAGGACGGGCTCCTCCCCACACTCCCTGTGTTCCCCGTCCTGGCTTTGCGAGACCTGCCGTGCCTCCT
Organism: Ursus americanus; assembly: GCF_024610735.1. Classification (NCBI taxonomy): domain Eukaryota; kingdom Metazoa; phylum Chordata; class Mammalia; order Carnivora; family Ursidae; genus Ursus; species Ursus americanus. Next base: position 2,483,905 of record NC_142159.1, read on the forward strand.
CTGCCTCAGGCCTGTGCAGTTTCTCCTCCCCCCCCCCCCCGCCCCCGGGCCCCCTGCTGATCCCTGGTCCCATGTCACTTTCTCTGGGAAGCCCTGTGACCAGGTCACGCTCGCAGATGTTCTCAGAGCTCCACGTTGTGTACCTGCAGCTTGGTGTTGCTGTGTCTCATTCATTCTACGTGGCTTCGACAAAAGGACGCGTGTCCTCTGTCCTGCCCTTCCCCACTTCGTGGAAGGAGACACTGCCAATTCGTGGCTGTTAGTTACCTCCATTATTTTCTTCCATATTTTTAATACCTGCTTATGATTCTATTTTTGATCTCCACCTCACCCCCCCACGCCCCGCCACCTGCCGTTTTAGACACTTGCTAAGTCTCTGCTGTGGAAAACGAGGACTGAGTTTCTCACAGCTGTCCTCTCCTCACATCCCCCCTCGCTCTGTGCTCCCTGTGTTGTTATACGTCATCTGGCGGATGATTTCCTTCTGCGTTTACGTTACTATGACCGTAGAGTATCAGTCACGCTGATCCGTACAGTGCCGATTGTAATTCCTTTCTAATAGAACCTTCTGTCTTCTCTGGTGTTAATTAGCTCCTTGTCGTTTGTCACTAACGTGTCACCAAATCCTCTGGTAGAGTGGGAGCTCTGAGAGTGTTGGGGCACCTCCCTTCCAGTCGGGACTGGCTGCTCCCAGGCCGGCTGCAGAGTCGTCTTCCTGGGATCCCGACTTTACCGTCATCCTGGGCATTCCCGTGGCTCTCTCCTGGGTTGGAACCCTTGTTCCTTGGGATCAAGGGCGCCAACATGGGATCTTCTTTCTTGGTTTTTCTTCTTTCTTGCTTTACTCCTTCCTTTTAGTGGAACATATTTTCTGGAAGCTTCCTGAGAAGCAGTACTTAGAAGGGTACCTTTTTTGAGACCTTGCGTTCTGGAAATACCTTTATTCTGTCCTCACGCCGTTTCTCCCCGGAATGCTGAGGGCACCACTGCGTTGGCTTCTGGTGGCTTCTGGTGTGCCATTGAGAAATTGAGGCCATTCTGACTCCCAGTCCGTTGCGGCTGGGATCTCTTAAAAAAATTCCCGTTTTAAAGTTTCACAGTGATGTGGCTTAAGGGGAGTCACCGTCCAGTGAGTTAGGCACTAGACGGGACCTTGTCTGATGGTGTCCTCTGTTATTTCTTGGAGATCCCCCCGCCCCCCACCCCATCATCTGTTCTCAGTCAGGAAATTGGTTTTATCTCCTGGTTTAAGTTTTGAAATTTTCTTTGCTTTATTGTGATGCCGTTGCGATGTTTTGCTCTATATTACGGGAAGCTCCTCTGACTTGATTGTCTGGCTGTTCTTAGGCAACATTTATTCTCTCTCACTGTTAAGAATCGCCCTGCTCCTGTTCTCATTTCACATATGAGCCATCATCTGTTTCTGAGAAGGATAATGAGAGTGTATTTTGAAGTTTTCCTTTCTCCCTACATTGACTCTATTTCCCGCCAGTTTTTTTGTGTTTTTCTGTCTTTTGTACTAGAGTCACAGTTTAAATTTCTGGGCTTATTTTTGGCTTTTTGTTCGTATTTAAGGGTGAGCCTCTAAAAAGCCAATGGAAGTTTTATGTGGGGGGGGGGGGGCTATTGAATGATAGACTTCCCTGTAGGGTAACTAGGTAGAAACCCAATATTTTGTTGGAGGGCACCCTTGGTATCAGTGTCTATAGGTCTTTACTCTTGGCTCTGTGAGTTTCTCTGTAAAGGAGTCTTCCAGTCTCCAGCTCAGGGATGTATAAGCTTGACTGCCGGGGTCCTGGGAGCTCAGCGGGCATTTAGACTTTCAGTTAATCACACTGGGAGTGCTTGCCTTCGGCTGCTGTTATCCTTAAAGCTAGGTTCCCATTTAGGTCTGAAAATGAAAGATATTTGTGAGACGCAGGGTTTCCCAAAAAACTCAGTATCTGGTAAGGCACTGGGGCAGAGAAACCAGGTGCCCCGTGCTGGGGGAAGGAGGGGTAGAGCGGCGTCACTGCTCCGCAGACTTCTCGCTAGTCTTGATTTCAGACCCCCTTAGTGGTAGCTGTCCTGCCGGTTCCCAAAGGGCTTTTGTGATTCTTTGGCAATATTTTTGCTGGATTTTTAATTTTTCTACTTTAGCTTTCTTCTTTGTAGTGGGGCCAAGTTAGATACTACTATTTAGCTAGCTGGTAGTATTTTGCTAACATCATATGTTTGTTTTTACTGTCTCATTTCCAGCGCATTCTTAGCTTTTATATGCCTGGTCCTGGAGGTTCCTGTGTGTTCATTCCCACTGCTGCCATCGTAGTGGAGTTTGTGGCTGGAGTGAGGCCAGCGTGGACGTTCGGTCCGCCATCTTTAATCAGAAATCCTCAACCAGTTGTAGACTGTTGTTGAGCTCTGTCTCCTTGAGACTCTCACCCAGTTTTCTGACTTCTGAGGTTTCTTTTTGTCCTTCTGTCGTTTGTTTTTGGTAACGAAAACGCAAAATGTATTGTGCAGAGAAAAGGAGGGATGGGTCTTGGGATTGCCGGTTGGTGCATCTGTGGATGGTGTTCTAAACTGATGACTAACAAGTTCTTTCTTCCTTTGCTTCTCGACCTACATACTTTTAACCTTAAAACATTCGAGAACAATGGCACATGGACAACCAAGGAAATGAGTCATCTCTGATTTATTAATGTGTGTGTGTGTGTGTGTGTGTGTGTGTGTGTGTGCAGCCCACTCAGACGATGTACGTGGTGTATGTCTAGGCTTTAGATAAGTTGTAGTGACACTTTTGCTCTGTATTCTTTGTTTCATTAGCAAAGTAACACCACCTTTTTTCCCCAGGGGATGTTCATGACTGTGTATGTGCTGTGTATTTGTTTTTTGAACAGTTGCACATGGACAAGAAGCAGATCAGCGTCGGCTTCATTGGCTATCCAAATGTCGGCAAGAGCTCTGTGATAAACACATTGCGGTCCAAGAAGGTCTGCAGTGTGGCCCCCATCGCAGGTGAAACAAAGGTGCGTCTGGCTCCAGGGGGCCTTATTTACGTCTCCATATTTTACTTCCATGGAGGGTGGTTGTTGAGGCCACAGAGATTTCTATCTACTCGTTTTGAATGAAGGCCACCATTGAGAGTTTGGTCTCCATATGATAGTTTGGAATGTACCAGAGTTGTCTCTGCCCACTTGGGTCAGACTGAGAGCACTTCGTATGTCACTGTGCGCCTTTGGCATGATCTGGGAGGTGCCGTTCATGTTAAGTCCGTTTTAAGTTGTCACTCTAGCCTTTTTCTTTGACAAGCAAAACGAACCCGAGACTGTTTGGTCCCCGGGTTATGAAAGGAAACTCAGTGTTGTGGTAGATTCTGGCCATGGGGACAGGCCCTGAAGCGCAGTGTCTGGGGAGCGGCGCGGTTCTGCTGAAAGGAGGAGGAGTCACACAGGATTAAGATGCGGCGAGTACTTTGAAAAATCAGGCAGAGGCTGACTTGGTATTCTGTGCCTTACTGTGGACTCTTTGCCGGTGGAAACGGTAGTTTATACTCCGTGGAAGTGCCTCGTGCGTAGCGCGAGTAGAGGGGAGACTTTGTAGCTTTGTCAGACGAGACTGAGCGTTGACCCGGTTCGGGGGTTCGTCTCTGGCTTCTGACCGCAGGTGTGGCAGTACATCACCTTGATGCGTCGGATATTCCTTATCGACTGTCCAGGCGTTGTTTACCCTTCGGAAGACTCGGAGACAGACATCGTGCTGAAGGGAGTGGTGAGTATTTTTGGTTCTGGCGGGCTCTTTGTTTGCTCTCTGCGGGGAGCATTCCGTGGGGGGGTTTCGGATACGTTTGCGTTTCACTCACTGGGAAGGCAGTTTGGGGTCAGCCCGTCCGGACAGACTTCAGGAACACGACGCTCCGCAGGGCGGCCTCTCCGTTCCACCGGAGGCTGCTTGGGGGGGCTGTGGAGCCGCGGGCGGATCTGCTCAGTGTCATCCCACAGCCGAGTTTGTAGTGCACACACGGCACCCAGAGGGAAGCAGGGCCTGTTTATGTTTAGCGATCATTCATCTTCGAGGGTTTATGGGCTGAGTCATTTTGGAACTCAGGCGTTTCCTCACTTGTTTCTGAATATGACCAGAACCTTTAAATGGCTCCACTTAACCTTAGCCAGGGCTGCTGGCCATACATCCTGTGCACATTCCTCCCCGCTTTCCTTAAACTGTCTCTTCGTGTCCTGGGATTGGCAGGCTTTCCCCGTTTCTACAAGTGAGTAGCCCGAGACGGTCCAACTTGAGACTGCTTGCAGAGCCACGCAGTTCGTGTGTGGCGAGTGGGGATCGGTGCCGAGTCCTGGGCTCCGTGGCGGTGGCTGGCGTGCAGGGGCCTTTCGGCCGACCGCCGCTGGCCGCCTCGGAGACCGGCCCTGCCAGCCTCCCCTTGCACTGCAGTGTTGATATCTATTTTCAGATAGTGTTACAAATGAGAGAACTTCACTGCCTCCATATAAAATCTATAAGGCAGAAATCTCCTGTTAACGTCTAGGTTCAAGTTGAAAAAATAAAGACTCCTGAAGACCACATTGGTGCTGTGCTTGAACGAGCAAAGCCGGAATATATCAGCAAGACATACAAGATTGATTCTTGGGAGAATGCCGAGGACTTTCTTGAGAAGCTGGCGTTCCGGACTGGGAAGTTACTGAAGGTGAGCGAGGGTTTGTGAGAAGGTAGACCAGGACGGCAGACGTGTATGGGGGCTTCTTTTTGGGTTTTTTTTGGGAGGGGGTTGTTTATTCATTTTAAAAAAGGTTTTATTTATTTTTTTATTTTTTTATTTTTTGTTTATTTATTCGGCAGAGATAGAGACAGCCAGCGAGAGAGGGAGCACAAGCAGGGGGAGTGGGAGAGGAAGAAGCAGGCTCATAGCGGAGGAGCCTGATGTGGGACTCGATCCCATAACGCCAGGACCACGCCCTGAGCCGAAGGCAGACGCTTAACCGCTATGCCACCCAGGCGCCCCCAAAAAAGGTTTTATTTTTAAGTACACCCAGCGTGGGGCTTGAACTCACAACCCTGAGACCAAGAGTCTCATGCTCCACCGACTGAGCCAGCGAGGCGCCCCTGGACCTTCTTTTGTGTGTGTTGTGCGAGTGGTATGAAACTTGGCAAACAGACGGTGATGAACAACTAGGGCGGCTGAAATGCCTCCATGCTGGGAGGTGGTTTTGTTCTTTGAATGTAACGGGGAGTCTTTTTGTGGCATTTCAGGGTGGAGAGCCCGACTTGCAGACTGTGGGTAAGATGGTTCTCAATGACTGGCAGAGGGGCCGGATTCCTTTCTTTGTCAAGCCACCCAATGCGGAGCCCCCTGCAGCCTCCCAGGTAAGAGAACAGGGTGGGCCCGTCTTCTGGAAAGTGTGGTTACTGACCTAGGCATGGTGCCTTTGATTGCCTTCCTTTATGGAGTACCTGTTTTCTTTGGGGTGTTTCCCTCCACTGTCTCCCATCCCCTAGAGCCGTTGCCATGACCTTGTCGGGGGTGGCATTTGGAGACCGGAAGGTAGGTCTGTGATAGAAGACCAAGTCTAAACACCAGTCTTTAGGGCCTTGAACAAAGAGGGCTCTAACTGTAAGTGCTCTTCTGATCCTATTCCTTATGCACGAGGACCAGAGGCACTTCCGGGATTGACTTAACATTTACTTGTTAGGCCCACATATGGCAGGCACAGGGAATGTAGGAATAAATAACACAGCCCTTGCCCTCAAGAAGCTCGTAATCAGGTGGGAAAGGAATGTGGTACAGTTTATAGCCAGGGAAAGAAGCCTTAGATTTGGGGCCTGTGGGCTGGATTGAGACGCTTCCCTTCTGTTGTGTTTCCCTACCCCTGGCAGTGGACTGCCACAAGGCTCCAGCTGTGGCCCTTTGCTTTTCTATTTCTAGGCTCTTTTTCAGAGCTCTGCCAAGCCTTTGGAAGAGGTGGCTTTAAGTTTCGCTTCCATGCTAATGCTTTGGGTTTGTGTCGTTCTGGTTCCCTCTTAGCTGAACTCTGTTCCCAGAGTTTCAGTTATCAGTTAGAAACTTCCAGTTGTGTATTTTCTCCAGCATTTCAGAATCAACGTACCTGAAACGGATGTTAACTCTCCCCCCCCCCAAACCCCTCAAGCAGCCAAAAAAACCCAAACCCAGTCGTCTCCCATCTGCTTTGTGCGTTAAGTCATTCCTTCATTGATTCATCCCTTCAGCGCCGGTGTGCAGAGGATCCCGCGTGCCGGGCGCTCTGCTGGGCACTGGCGGTACTACAGGGGAAGCCGGGAGTCCCTGCCTCTTGCACTTCTGTATCTGCGGATGCTCTGATACCAAATGCATTTCGCTTCTCCATACCAGTCTTGCAATGCTCTGACACCACTTGCGTGTCCAGTAATCTAGTTCAATTCTGACACTACCTCCGAGAGTTAGCACAGACCCCCAGGTTAAGGGTTCAGTCCCACAAGATGGCCCCCGCTTCAGAGGCCAGCTGCAGATGGAGTTCCCAAGTCCCCACACTTCTGCCCAGCCAGCTACAAATTCAGAGGTTCTCAGGTTTGACAATTTGCTAAAACAACTCCTAGAACTCAGAAAAGTGGTTTATGATGGCCACTTTATTTTAGAGGTTGCAGTTCAGGAACAGCCGAATGGAAGAGATGCGTGGGGCCAGGTGTGGGATTGTGGGTGGCACATCGGCTCCTTCGACCCAGAAGCCCCCCAGACCCGTCCTTCAGGGCTTCTCACGGAGGTTCCGTTCTGTTGGCCTGATTGATGAAAGTATGGGCCATCGGTGATTGAGCTCCATCGCTAGCCGCCTCATCAAGTGCTGGGGCCTTCTGGTCCAGTCCCTGTTCTGAAGCGAGGCTCTACCATGAGCGTCTCACCAGCATAAGCTCCGGGGTGGTGGAAAGGGGCTTGTGATGAAAAACGACGGATGCCCCTTTTTTACTTAGGAGATATCAAGGGGTTTAGAGCTCTTGTGCCAAGACCAAACATATATTCTGACACTACAGGGAGACAGTAGACAGATCAATAGAGAATGTCAGGAAGCACTGCTTACTGTGAGGAAGACAAAACCAGGGTAAGGGGCTTGGGAGATGGAGAGGAGTGCTCTCGTACGTGGGGTGGGCGGGAGTGGCCTCAGAGGAACTGACATTTTGGCGGAGACCTTAAAGGTGTGCGGCAGAAGCCGAGTGGCTGTCTTGAGGGGAGCACCGGATGGGCAAAGGCTGCGGCTTGCCCAGAGCACCCGGGGCGGGAGCCTGCCTGCTGTGATCTGAGTGCTGCGGGGACGTCATAGGGCTGACCAAGGCGCGAGGGGCGGGAGGCATGGTGGGAGGCCCCGGGTGTGAGGAAGGAGGAGGTGTGGCAGGGTCTGTTGGGACCCTGTGTGCACAGGGTGGGGTGATCTTGATCTCTTCCTCCACGTGTGGTCGTTGCCTTTGAGATCAGTAGTTTCCCCAGGCTGTGATTTCTTTCTTTTTTTCTTTTTGGTAGTGGCTGAAGCTCTTCCACAATCCAAAAGCTAAAAACTTAGCTTCAGAAAAAGGTATAAAAATGCACCTACAAATCTTGTATGCAGTTCCCTGAATTTTCTGGATTCCTGATTTAATGAACACTTTGTGTAGCCGCTCTTGCCTCCAGAAACTCGCCCAAGTGCCGTGAATCTCAGTTGCAAGGATAAAATCCCACACATGCGAAGCGCCGGGACGAAGCCTGGCACACACTTCTCCTTCACTGTGACCTCACAGAGGCGGGTCGTTTCCGTGGCCCCCAATTCACGCGGCTCCTTCTGGCCTCTCCTCGCCAGCTTCCCTCCTCTTGGTCACACCTTTCCTCCAGGGCCCTCCCCTGCGTCCCCGCTTAGCGCTCTGCTTTCCCTCTGGGGCAGTTGTGTGCGCTGCTCTCGGGTGTCCCTATCTTCCATGCCTTCCCCTCCGCGGGAAGGGTGGGGGGAGTTGGCAGCTCTGTGGGCCATGGCGGCCCCTCAGCGTGGGCTCGTCCTTCGGACCCGCAGCTGAATGCCTCTGATGCCTGAGTAGCGGCTTCCGGGTGTAATGCGCCTGGGCCTATGGGGGACGTGACTCCAGGGTGGGGGTGTTGCGCTCTCTCCCTCGGTCCCGAGAAGAGGACTGCCTCCTCTGAGAGCAGGCTGTCAGTTCAGAAATGGTTTTTATTTTCTGATCCCGTTCTCTCCCCCGCCTGCTCCCCTCTTTGGCCTGAATAGCTCCCATCCTCCTCGTCTTCGGACGTTGCCGCAGAAGCAAGCCAGAGGAGTGCAGAAGAGGAAGTTGCAGACACTGTAGCTGAAGCCTCGGAGCCTGTCACTGAGAAGGAAAAAGAGAACAGTCACTGTGACGCTGACTCAGAAATGCAGCAGATACTGGCACGGGTTCGGCAGAACTTTGGCAAAATCAATGTCGTGCCTCAGTTTTCCGGGGATGACCTGGTCCCTCTGGAGATGTCTGATATCGACGACGAGCTTGAGAGCTTTTCCGACGAGGAGCAGGAGGAGGAGGGACAGGAGCAACCGGGAGAAGAGGACGAGGAGTCTTGCCCGGCGTCCCCGGACGCGCACGCGGGAAATGACACCAAGGCGGTTATTAAAGCGCTGGATGAAAAGATTGCTAAATATCAGAAGTTTTTAAACAAAGCCAAAGCCAAGAAGTTTTCAGCAGTCAGGTAGTATCCTCATCTTCTCACAAATTGTAGTTCGTGCGTTCCTTTCTGAGACACTTGCCAAGAGGACTGGAGCTGTATTTAAGATTTTATTCATTTGGCAGAAACACAGCGAGAGAGGGAACACAAGCAGGGGGAGTGGGAGAGGGAGAAGCAGGCTTCCCTCTGAGCAGGGAGCCTGATGCGGGACTCGATCCCAGGACCCCAGGATCATGACCTGAGCCGAAGGCAGATGCTTAACGACTGAGCCACCCAGACGCCCCTGGAGCAGTATTTTTATGGGAGGTGGAAGGGAGTTATTGCCACTTTTTAAAAAAGTGATCTGTACGTCTCTGAGCTGCAGCTCCCTGAAGTAAGAGCAGCTTAGGTCCGCCTCTGACAAAGGCCCAGGGAGCTGCCGGAACTGCGGGGCGTTGCCACCTGCCAGCGGGCCGGGGAGGCAGCCGCCTGAAGGGGGTAGCGTTTTGCAGTCCGCAGCGCGGTCCCTGCCCCCTGGCTGGCACGGGATTCGGGCAGCTGAGGCGAGTAATGGGCAGCTTTGTTACTGGGCTTTTCTGTTGCAGAATATCCAAGGGACTGAGTGAAAAGGTTTTTGCAAAATGTGAACAACAAGAAGCTGCGGAAGAAGTCGTAGAAGACACAGGCAAAGGTGAGTTAGTCAAACTGCCGAGCCGCCGCGTGCATCTTCGGAACTGTGGGGACGGGACTTCCCAAACTTGGAGGTTGTGCTGTGGTCCGCACAGGTGCTTTTCATTGCTGGCAGGTGACCCCGTTCCATATACTTTTTGTCGTATAGCTTGGATTATTCACTTTTCATTCTGCACATTTCTTGGGATTAATTCAAGAAGCTTCCTGTAAAAAGAGTATGTTAGTAACCTTACAAATAGAGGGGTGGGTCAGCCAGATCTTTTTGTGGGAGGCGGGATGTCCGGTCAGGTATCTGTTCTTTACTCCACTGGACTTGCAACTTCTGTGTGAAAAGTGTGTTTCCGTGGGCCCTCTGGCTTGGCACCCTCCTGGCCTCATCCTGCTTTCCTCTGCACTGTGCCCACCGCACTCCATGCACACTGGCCTTCTTCCTCCAGCACATTAGGCTCATTCCCACCTTAGCATTCACAGACAGGTTTGAAGAGAAAATTCCCGTTTCTTTTCTGTGTGTTCGTGTGTTGTGTTTCCAGCACCTACCAAAAAGGGAAAGAAGAGGAAGGCACAGAGGGAAGAGGACCATTCGAATAAAACTCGCAGGATGCTTACATCTAAGGAAGTACGTGGTTTTGGTCTTAAACATCACCCAGGACATAGAGGGGAGAAATCCATTTCCTAAGAGACACTCTTTCCAGAACTGATGGTCTGGAGTTGAATTCTCAGAACTCCAGTCCTAGGTGACCTAGCTGAGATCAGTTCAATAGGATCAAGAGTTGGCCCAGTGGATGGAGGTCCTTGAGTTCTCGATTGCTGTCCTCAAACATGTGGACTACCCTCTAGAAGGGTCCGCTGGTTTTCTGTGGTCTGTTAGTTTTCCGTGGTGAGCAGAGCTGTGTAGGCAGACGGATCCCTGCCCTCAGCTTTGTAACTGGGCTCATCAGAGCTGGGGTGGGCTCGCCTGGGAAGGGAAGAGCTTGTTACTGGAAGTGTTCACCCTTAGACAGAGGACCACGTGTCAGGAGTACAGTAGAAAAGATTCCAGCATGGACGACGGCTGGACCAAACGACAGTCTAGAACATGGCGCCATCACAAGTTACCGTGGACGGGCACACTTGGGTCGTGAGGGGAGCCCTTTCTTGTTACTAGTGCTGCTTGTAGTACTTGGGGGAGCAGCACAGGAAGGGAGCACAGAGAAACGGGGGCCTATTCTGTGACTTTTCTGTGATTGGGTTTTTGGTCTTGTTCTTTTTTGCCGTTGTTTACAGCGGAGGCGAGCCGCACGGCAGCAGCAACCCAGGAAAGTTGGTGTACGCTACTATGAAACACACAACGTGAAAAATAGGAACAGGAACAGAAAGAAGACCAATGACTCAGACGAACAGAAACACAAACACAAAAAGTTCAAACATAAGCAGTAACGTTTTAAAAGTTTATTAAATTATACAAAAATATGCAATTAGAAACTGTGTTCCTTTTCTTCATGCCCAGTTGGCATTTCTGAGGCCATGATGCATTTCTGAGGTTTGACAGCTGAAACTCTTCACTGGTGCCGGTGAAAATGAAGTCCCTACACCACCAAGGCTTTAGAACTGGGGTCCGGTGGCACTTTGGACACGTAAAGGAGCCCTTAGTTCCTCCAGAGGGTAACCATGGCCTGCAGATCTCTGACAGAGATGAGGTCTACAGAATGGAAAGGGTGGAATTTCTTTTATACCGGCAAGTAGTTCGAAACAGAAACGTGAAAAGAAGATCTCAAGGATGTAGTGTACGTGGCCTAGGCTTCAAAATGAGGGGGAAATGCCACTTCAGCTGTCCCTCCATGAGTCTGTTAGATGGACGCAGTCAGGACATGGGTGCTTTACTGCCAAGGAGTCCCGGAACTAGCACATCTCAGTGAACAGAGTTCTTTTCCAGGAAAATGGCAGCCCAGACAGGTGATTTGAGTGGAGCCCTAGAATGCCTCAGGACAGGGGGTAAAAGCTGGCTTCCAATCTGAGAGGAGAGAGACACGGGCATGTTTGACTCGGAATACAGCTCTTCTTGTCAGGCCGCCCTTCTCCCAGTGAGCCTTGGAGCCTTAACGGACGAGCCCCACTAAGGAGGGTCCTTCTTGGCACCTCCTCGGGGGAACGCCGAGCAGCTTGAGGCACTCCGGCCACGCGGACACGTTCGTGCCTTCCTAGGTATGTTCCTCGTGCAATCTGAACGAAGGGTGTGAGTCACCCATCTTGCTGAGCTAGCGCACCCTGGACGGCCTTAAATGAGAGGTCTGCGTCGCTCACTTACTCTTCTGGGTGTGCGAAACCAGGAGCAGCCGTGGGCCTCTGAACAGAGTTTAACCGGAGGGGTAGTAAAATGCAGTCTACAGGCCATAGCCTGATCGTTAATAGTTAGAGCCGCGCGTGCGGTTTGGGAACCTCTCCAGTTGTTCGCTAACCATAGCTAGTTCGAGGGGCATAGGGTCAGGGTGTGATTTTCTGCAGAATAAGATGAACAAACCAAATCAGGGCTCCTGAGGCGCAGGCAGCTCCTAGTGGACCTCATGACTTGGGTGCCTTCCCAGCAAACATTTACTTTCTCGGAAGCCGTGGCTTTGACTCTGCCATTGCTGTTTCACCTGGGCAGTCTGAGACTAGGGAAGGGGGTGTGGTGGCCTGGGCGGGCAGGGGTAAAATGACCTAGTATAAACGCAGAACTCCAGCATGAGTCCTTAGAACCGCACTGGGGTGGGGGATGGTGAGAGACCTCAAGGGATAGACTGAGGCCACAGCAGCCCACGGTCAGGTACAAGATACGTCATGGACCAGAAGCGGGACAGGAAGGTGGCTCATGTGGCTAGAAGTAATGCATAGTATGGAGCAGTGGTGGGAAGGCAGTTGGTTCACCTGCTAGGGATATGGCAGGAAGCCTTACTTTCCGAACTGGCCAATCCCAAGGTTGGTCACATACGGAGACTGGGCTGCAGCACCTTCCACTGCCCAGCGAGGAGCCTGGCTGCCAGACCTAAGTGTTCGTGCCATTGGGGCAACGTGTGGCTTCTGACAAACATGTAGGTGGGGATGGGGGGGGGGTCCGGGGAGGGTAGGGCCCGTTCACTCAGGAAGCTAGCTTTTTTTTATTACAACGGGCTTAGGATGGGGTAGCAGTGCTCGCTGAGACCCATGTGGAAGTGATCACTTCTTTGGTGCAATAATGCCTTCCAGTTGGGCCTGAAAAACAAAAACAAACTCCGTTAATATTTGAAGCTTGTAGCCTTTAGCGGAGAGGTGATAAAGTCCCCAGGAAGAATCCAGTGCTGCCCCGCCAAGTGTTTTTCCCCTCATTCCCCATTCCATATTTCATAGATTAGCTGGTTTCGGGCTTGGCATCCAGTCTTGCTACATTAGGAGAAACCAGAGCTGTCCTGATTTCCATACAATAATGGCTCCGCGTATAATATAAAGCACTGAAAAGGAAATTGAATAAAAGTTGTTGAAATAGTGGTTTTTCATGGCTCAGATTTCAGGCCTGAAATGCTAAGGTAAACATCTGGCTCTCTGCTTCGGGATCCTGGGAGACCTGTGCTGGGACGAGAGGTTTGGGAAACAGCCATTTTTCAGCCACCGAGACAACTTGACACCCAATTAGAGAAAATTGCTACCAGGAAGTAGGGAGCTGTCCATCTTGTATGTAAAGCTTAAGACACTTGGGAGTTATTTACTCTGCTCCTCCGGCAGCCAGTAAAATAATTTACTATCATGGTGTGTGGACAGATCTTTAAGTAGGTCCATCCTGGGGACTGCAAGCACTGCTTTATTTGCAGTACAGCTTGGAGCCAATAAAAATAACTCACTTCTAAAGAGCCCTTCACCCTGGGGATGACAAGGTTGCTTGTAAACGTTAGAACGATGCCAAGGTACTCTGCTTTGCTCCTGCTGCTGGTACCACAAGGAACTGAGGAACTCGGGCTTAACATAAAGGAACACGGCAGATAAGGCACGCGGCTTCAGAAGCTGCTAAGTAAACAGATTCATGTCTGGCTGTGAAGTTTCTAGCTTTTCTTTGTTAAACTCAGCAACAGAAAAATCTGTCATCCTGCCCCAGCAGTTCATACAAGCCCTTCTTTAGCTCAAGTGCCTGTCCTTGGTGAAACCCCAGGAAGCCTGCCAATCACAAGAATGTGAGCTTTCCATGAGACTGGGAGGGAAGGGAGAGAACATCCAGGGGCGCCTCTGGCCAGGGCCATCACTACACATCAACAGGTCCCATATCTAGAACAATGGTTCTCGAACTTCAGCGAGCACCAGAATTGCCCGCAGACCTTGTTAGGTTGTTGGGCTCCAACCCGAACGTTTCTGATTCAGTAGATGTGGGATAGGCCCACTAATTTGTATTTCTAAGAGTTCCCAGGTGATGATGCCGGTCTGGGGCCCAGCCTTAGAGAACCTTCAGATCCCATAGAGAGCCTGGAATTTCAGACTCCTGGTCCTGCTTCAGCTCAGCTGGATAAAAGTAAACCACTGGCAAAGGGACTTTGAGGAAAAACACCTAGAGTTCCTCTGACCACACACCTGGGGGAGGCTCCTAATTTGAAATGGTTCTTCCCTCTCAAACGGCCCTCCCTGCCCACCCCAAATGCCATGCCTCGGAGGGGCTGCAGGCGGGAAAGCCCTCCCCTAAATGCCTGCTGAAGAGATACAGCCCACACTAGGAAGGCTCCAAAACACCAGCTGTCATGGGACAGAAGTTCTATTTTCTGCCATATCCACCTCTCCTGGAGGATGGGCAACTTTTTTCCAAGGGGAAAAAACCCTCCACCGGAGAGCGGGGCTGAGGTGTTGTGGGAATTCAGAGCCAGATGGATGGAGAAGCTGCATAATGAACCCTCACCCCGCCCCCACATCAGCTCCCTTTACTTCTTGGCAGGACGTGTGGACAAGTACGCTGAATCCTCTGTAGGAAACGGAGCCGCCGCCTGGCCCCCGCGTGGTGGTGGGGGGCGGCAGGCAGGAGCCCCTCCACCTGCGCCTGCCGTGGAGGAGGCTTGGGGGGGCCCACCTTCAGCTGCTGATTCGTCCGCTTGAGGAACTGAATCTCCTCGTTGTGCTTTTTCTCCTCCACCAGTCTTCTCTCGATCTCCCGCTTCTCGGTGGCCTCACACTTGGCCTTCTGCTCGTTCGCTTGCCTCTCCAAATCTCTCTTTTCTGTTTCCAATTCTGCAATCTGAGGACAGAAACTCCGGTCATCCTGGGACGCTGCCAAGAGGACTGGGCGGTGTGAGTGCTTGGGTGGAGGGGTCCCGGGACACAGCTGTGCAACCCGACATTGCCAGGGTCTGTGCTGCCACCCAGTGGGAGGTCAGTGACTGGCATGGCACGTCCTCGAGGAGTGGGCTCTGCCGGCACCAGGCTGGCCAGCACACTCTGAACCCAGGGGTCCCCACAGACGGGAGGGCCAGGGCACCCTCAGAGGCCAGAATTTCATCTGGAATGACAACCCTGTGGCCCTGAGATTGACAGAAGGGTTCACAGAGGGCTGAAGCCTCGTGGTCAACCCCACTCACTTTCCTCTCCATGTCTGACTTCCCCTGTTCGGCCTGCAGGGCCTTCCTCATGCCGAAGGCCACGCTGCTCTCATACAAGGTCTGATAGGCGGCAATGGTCATGCGGATCTCGTCCCGGACTCTCAGCAACAGCAGCCCCCTCTCCGCACAGTTGATGGTGACCTCCCGGATCAGCTCGTCTTCCAAAGCGCACACACAATGAGTTCAGTAGGGCAGGTGGGAGGGAACTGCGCCACGTCTGTGGCTCACCACCCTTCCTACTGGGGACGGTGCAGCGTGTGTCTTCCCCACTTGGAGACAGAGGCCCCAGGAGCCTTGCCAGACAGCCACTGCTCTGAATTTGGTGCTTTGGAGGACAGGCAGTTGGCGAGCCCAGGGCAGAGGGAGACTGGAGCCCTTGGGTTTGCTTGTATCCAGGAGGCCCCTCTGACCCCCCCTCAGGTAGAAACCCCACGGTCCTACCCAGAGAAATCTGACTTTCCAGTTTGAGGATGGTGGCTACTTTAAAGCAGCTGGGAACTCGTGTGTGCCCCTTTGGTTGGACGGGCTGGGGGCTGCAAACAGTAGGAATCAGAGCTTGCCCACCCATCTCTTCCATAGATGCTGATGTGGCAAGCAAACCATAATCATCCTCAGACTGAAGGGAGCCTGCTGGCCACAGGGTTTGGTGGCAGTCTGAATGTCAGAGTCCACACGGGCCAGTGAGTTTGGGTTGGGGGACAGCCATTTGACACTATCACTTAAATCTTTTGTGATTGTCGGTTAATAGCACATTATCCTGAAATATCTTTCTGGGCCAAGGGCTGAATGTTGATGGATGGATATAAATACAGAACATTAATCTTTCTGATTAAAAATCTAACAGGCTTTTTA
Source organism: Ursus americanus (assembly GCF_024610735.1). NCBI lineage: Eukaryota > Metazoa > Chordata > Mammalia > Carnivora > Ursidae > Ursus > Ursus americanus. The sequence goes on from NC_142159.1 coordinate 2,499,646, forward strand.
TCTAAAAAAATACTTAAAAAAAAGATTTAAAATGGAAGTTCTCGTCTTCAAACATTTGCTAAGAGGTTAGGAACCAGGTGGCCAGGTTGGCTGGCAGATGAGGGGACATTCAGCAGTTCCTGGGGCGGCGGGCAGGGAGGGGGAGACAAGACGATTCCAGGACGCGGTGGGCTTCAGCTCAGGGATACTCAGAGCCTGGGTGTGTGCTCAAGGGGAAGGCAGGAGGTAGGAGAGCACTGCATGTCCCCCCAAACCCAGCCTGCGCCAGGTCACTCACCAAAACACTGCGAGTAGAGCTCCCTGCGCACGGGACAGATGCCGGTCTCCCTGGCCTGGCGCTGCTGCAGCTTCAGGTCCAGCTGCTCCTGCAGATGTACCACGTCCATCCTGGTGCTGGGGGTGCTGGACACCTGCTGGATCCATAGCTGCGTGTCCTCCACCCACTCCCTGCGGCGCAGACACAGCCAGGCTGAGCAAACCCCCAGCTAGTGGGGCCTCGGACGTGAGCAGAGACGGCCCCTTCGGTTCTCTGCCTGAGCAGGAACAAGCGGCAGCTCTGTCACCCACCCACCAGAATCTTCCATCCCGCTCTCCTCCTTGGGGAGTGTGGGGCTCCACAGCCACACCCACTAAGCCACCTCCACGGGGCCTCTACCTCGGAGCGGGGCAATCTCTACCCTCCTATGGCTCTCTGTGAAATCATCACCCATGTTCCAGATCTTACCCTCCTAATGAGTTGAGGACAGATTCATGGGCCTTGTTGCTTGATTGGAACAGAAGGCCCAGTGAGAATTTCCCACTGATTTGTGCGGTGGGAGGCACAGGGCACCATAAACCTTGTGCCAGCCAGAAAGGGGCAAATGTGTGCAGTGGGGAGCTTTCTGAAGGCGTGTGCCTATGTGGTCCCCTCCCCGCTCTCCCCTCCCTCCATCCCCCAATAAACCTTGTGTTAAGAGGCATGGCCAGGTTCCAGAATCACAAGGAGGGAGCCTGAGGGTAGAATCACCATGGGGAGAGGATTTCCATTTATTGACAGGAGGGAATCACCTGAAAAATTACCCCTCCCTTCTTTGACTTCCATCTCGGATGAGACTGTAGTCACTCTTTTCATCACAGCCTTAGAAACTGTGCTGTCAACTTATTATATAAAGATAGTCGACAAAGCATGTCAGATAGTGATACACGTGGCTGCAGAAGGAAGGAGCAGGGTAAGGGGATGGTGAAGAAGGGAGAAGGTGCTCTTTTACAAGGATTCTCGAGGAAGGCCCCCCTTGAGGAAACCACGTTTGAGCAAGACCTGAGTAAAGAGACGGAAGGGAATGAGGTGGACATCGGGGGATGAGTATCCTTGGCAGTAGGAACAGCCTTCAAGGCCCTGAGGTGGAAGGGTGATGGAAGTATTCCAGAGACAGTGAGCAGAGGCCCCTGTGGCATCAGCACACTGAACAAGGAGAATAATGGGAGACAAGATCATGGATATACGAGGGGCCACATCGTGCCAACTCTTGTAGGTCATTGTAAGGACTTTGGATTTTAGTCGGGTTGACACAGGAAGCCATTAAAGAGTTCCTGGCAGAAGACTGGCATGGTCTGGCTTAGGATTTCAGGGCTGTTTGGAGAATAGATTGTAGGGGCAAAGAATGGAAGCAAGGTTTTCAGATAGGAGGCCACTGTAGGCGACAAACAGTGACGAGGAACAAAATGGTAGAAGCAGAGGGGGGTGGAAAGTGGTTAGATTTGGGATATAAATTTGAAGGAGGAGCCAAAATACTTGGATGAAGGATAGGACGTGTGATGTGAGAGACCAAAAGGAATGAAGGGTGGCCTGAGCCACGAGTAGAAAGGAGAAGACTGGGGATGAGTAGGTTGGGAGAGGGGCACATCGTGATTTAGTGTGGACATGCTGAGTTTGAGATGCCCAGGAGATCCCTTCATGAAGATAATGAGGAAGCAGTAAAATATATGGGTCTGGACTTTAGAGGAAAGGACAGGGCTGCAGAGACACATTTGGGAGCCATCAGCACGCAGATGGTATTTAAAGCCATGAGCCTGGGTTTGAGCACTCAGGAAAAGAGGAGGATAGAGAAGAGGTCTCGCCCCACCCTTCTGGGATCCAGCCATCTGCAAGCTCTAGGAGTTCTGGGATGCTGGGCAGAAATCCTGGCCAGGAACAGAGACAGGGTGCCTCTTCCTACATTCCAGTTCTGGGATGCAAAGCCTGGGCTTTCTCCCAGCCGCTGCTCCTATGTTTTTACCTTGGGGGTAGAATGGCATTCAAGATTTCTTCTGCCTGCTTTGTAGGATCTGGGACACAAGAAGTTGAGGGGAGCTTGGTCTTTGGTGGCTGTGGGACTGGACCGGAGGGTCCAGGCTGCTGGGGGCTGACTTTCAGTGGCCGTGCCTGAGAAGAATGGACAAGTTAGGGCAGGAGGTGATTCAGACACTAAACTCCACATACCCAAGCCCTCTGGGTTGCTGCCCCAGGTCTTCTAAACACCCCTCCCCTCTTCCCAGCTCACTTTCCCCGCCTCTCTTCTCAGAAGTTAAGTCTCACCTGAAGGAAGCCATGAAGAGTCTCTGGTCCCACCCTAGCCCAAGGCCTGTATCTCCTGGAACCAACGTTTCTGGCACGGGTGCTCAGCCCTCTAATGATGGAGCGAGCAATCACTACCAGATCTATTCTTGGACCAGCCTACTGTGAAAAAGAGTGAGCCCCATCCATCTCCGTGACTTCTTTCCTTATCCTAAATCTGCTCTCTGGGGTTACCCATCGGGGCTTTCTTGTACTGCTCTCCCATCTTCCTTCCCAATTCCCTTTGCTCCCAGTTGCGGCAGCACACGTCTCTTGGGACCCCGGATCCTCATCGCAGGGATCTTTCCCCATCCGAGCTTCCGGGCTCTCCCGCCCCAAGAGACCCGTCCTTACTTTGGGGCTCCGCTTTTCCGTATTCCGGCTCACCAACACCGGGGTGTCATACTTGAGCAGAGAGTCCGCAGGGGGGATCATGGCGGCGACGGGGATAGTAGCCCGGCGGCTGCCCCTCGAGTGTGCGCCTTGTTTGCCGTCACCATGGAAACTTCCTCTCCCTTCCTCGTGGCCTGGGCGGGGCTTCGGAGTGGGGCGGGGCCAGCAGCACGAGTTTCCGCTCAGCCTGCGTGAAAAATTCTCCTGGTGCTTACCTTATCAGGGTTCCTGCTTACTGGGTCGCCTTGATACTCTTGGACAGGCAAAACAGAAGTTCGAGTCCCTGCGCTGCATCTCGCTCGCAATTTGAATGAGGTGGCAGGTCACCTTCGCTGACCCCCAATTTTGTCACCTGCAAAAGGGGAATCATGTGACTTCTCAGTGAAGGCTTGGGGAAGATTCCCAGAGGAAGGCATCTGGAATTCCCAGGTTTTATTTATTTATTTATTTATTTATTTATTTATTTATTTATTTATTTATTTATTTTTAAGATTTTTATTTATTTATTTGACAGAGAGAGAGAGAGACAGCCAGCGAGAGAGAGAACATAAGCAGGGGGAGTGGGAGAAGCAGGCTACCAGCGTAGGAGCCTGATGTGGGGCTCAATCCGAGAACGCCGGGATCACGCCCTGAGCCGAAGGCAGATGTTTAACGACTGAGCCACGCAGGCGCCCCATGGAATTCCCAGGTTTTAAAAAGTGTTTTGGAGGCGCCTGGCTGGCTCAGTCAGTGGAGCGTGAGACTTTTGACCTGGGGGTAATGAGTTCAAGCCCCACCGCTGGCTGTAGAGATGACTTGAAAATAAAAAAAATTTTAAAGAAAGTGTTTTTAATTAAATGTTGAAATGACAGCATAACAAAGTTCAAGAAGAGAGGGGGAAATGCTAATAACTTGCCCACGGGCTACTATGTGTGATTCCATTTCCTTCTCTCCTTAACTTCGTATTTCCAAACCTAAATGTAATCACGGTTTGCGCACCATTATTTATCCCGCTTCTTTCGTTGAACAAATCAGGGATTCCTCCCTCTGTCACAGAGCTTGTAAACAGCGTTACGAATGGCGACAATTTCCTACTGCTGGGCATTCAGATTGTCTCCGTATTTAGTAATTACTAATAACGCGGCAGCAAACAGCCTCCAGGGGAGCTTTTTCCCAGAAGTTTCTTTTTGACACTTAAAACTCCCGCCACCCCAGTCGATGCCTACAGCCCCGCCCGCTAAGAATCGTAGTCACGTGCTTAGCTCTCCGCCGCGAGGGTTTCTGGGAGATCGCGCACCCGGAAGCGGAAGTCCAGGGGTCAAGCCCGTCATTTCCTTTAGCGAGAGGAGCGCAACGGACTACCTTTTCCTTCGCTCGGCTCGTATCTCAGCATGAAGGAGGTAAAGAGCGAGCGGGAGCGGGGGAGCAGGCGGAGGCACCGTGATGGGGACGTGGTGGCGGCGGCAGTGGTGGTGAAGGTGAAGCAGGAACGCCTCAGCCCGGAAGCCGCGCCTCCCGCCCACCGCCGCCCAGATTCCTCTGGCGGTAGCGCTTCCCCGCCGGCCGGCGACCCGGGCCGCCCTGGTCACCGCGGGAACCGAGCCCGAGGAGGTAGCCGGTAAGTGGGAAGGCGCCCGGGATGGACTTGGGTCTGGCTCATTGAGAAAAGACAGGGCTAGCGTCAGAAGCACACCTTGAAATGCTGCGCGCCGCAGTTTGGATTTTATCTTAAGGTGTTGGAAGTGAACCGGTCGTGCTTGTGCTAAAGAATGTTTAATCTGGTACCTGTCACTTGCGCTAAGCGCCTGATGCCTAATGGGTAGGATCCCGCTCCTTCATCTCTGTGCCCAGCTCTTGGCCGAGTACGGCAGAGCAGATAGCACTGATCGGGTTTAAATAAAAGATTTTCCCCATCTGCCTGCAAATGGAGTGCTGGCGTTGGCTTTCCAGTGATCTGCCCCCAAAGGATTCCACGTTGAGAGCCTAGGCTAGCTACCTGGTAGAGATTTGTAAGAAAATCGTCTCTTGCTGGACTCGTTAATTTATTCCTTCAACATAGTTTTACTGCATGCTAAAGACGGCGTTAGGTACAGGGGCCTCAAGGGTGAACAAAATAGATTGTCTTTGCCCTGGAGAAATTGATGTGCTCCAGCCTTGAGACAAAATAACAAGCAGATAAAATAGTTTCAGTTAGTAACAAGTATTAGGTTAAAGAAGAGGTTAAAACAGTATGATAGAGTTTGGAGGGAAGTGAGAGATGGCCTCTCTGAAAAGATGCCATTTGAGTTGAGATCCGAATGGTAAGAATAATCCAGTCTCGTAAAGATCCAGGCTGAGGAAACAATTCACGCAAAGAACCCGAAGCAGAATTAATGTGATTGTTCTAGAAATAGGGGGGAAATTGTCTAGTGATTGAGGAGAGTGGTAGGAGTGAGGTGGGAAAGGGAGGAGATAGAGCCAGAGGACTTGTTGATGGTTTGATGTGGTTGTGGGGGGAGGGCGTGGGGAGCATTGGTGGTGAGAGAGAAAAGAGTGAAGGGTGTTTTCTAGGGTTTTGGCTTGAGGAACAGAGTGGGTGGTGGTACCAGTTCCTGAGATGGCAGAGATGGAGGGAGGAAAGGGTTTTGAGGGATTGGGAAGCAAGAGTTATGCTCAGTGAGAAGTCTCCGTGGGGAGCCTTGTATGTGGGTCTGGAACTCAAGGAAGATGTCAGGGCTGGAGAGTGAGGTTCCCACCTCCTTTAATGTGAAACACAGAGCCGTTGACAAATGTGCTGTTTGTGTTAGTAGGTAAGCCTGATACTTGAAGTGAATTTATATGGGGGAAGGGAAATTGAGATAAAACCCTGTGTGTACCATGCTCTGGAAAGGTCCCCAGCCAAAAAGAAAAACAAGTCCTCAGGGAGAAGAAGCAAGTCTCCTCGAAGTAAGAGAAGCCGAAGCCCTCACCACTCAACAGTCAAAGTGAAACAGGTAAGTGTATTGAGATGTTTTGATACCAGGTCCAAATCTAGAACCTCCTCGGTCATAACAAACACAAAATCGTGTGTGTTTACCTGTACCTGCGATGGGTTTTTCTAGAAACTGGGTTGGTTTTTTGTTTTTTTCCCTGCTTGTTTTGTTAAACTTTTTACTTCGAGGTAATTGTTGATTTACATTCAGTGGTTAAAAAAATACAGAGGTATACTCTTTACTCTGTTTTTCCCACTGGTAATGTCTTACAGAATTCCAGTACAACATCAACAGGGAGAATATTGACATCGCTATAGTCAAGATACAGAACATTTCCATCACCACAAGGATCCATCATGTTGCCCTTGTGAAGTCTCACCTACTTCTCTCCCTCACCCACTTTACTCCTCAAGTCCTGGCAACTTCTAATCTGTTCTCCGTCTCTGTGATGTTGTCACTTGAAGAACTTTATGTAAATGGAATCATACGTGTAACCTTTAGGGATTGGCTTTTTTCACGCAGCACAGTTCTTTGGAAATTCACTCAGGTGGTTGTACCTGTCAGTGGTTCATTCCTTTTTATTGCTGAGTGATAGTCAGTGGTGTGGATTTAACCATTTGCCCATTGAAGAACATCTGGGTCATTTCCAGTTTCTGGCTATTATATATAAGGTTGCTCTGTAACATTTGCGTATAGGTTGTTGTGTGAACACGTCTTCATTTTTCTGGGATAAATGCCCAGGAGTGCAGTCGTTAGATTGTGTGGTAGTTGCATGCCAAACCGTGTTCCAGAGTGGCTGTGTTAGTTTGCTAGGGCTTCCATAACAAACTACCACAGACTGGATACCTTAAACAACAGAAATTAATCTTTTCACAACTGTGAAGGCTGAAGTCCAAGACCAAGGTATCAGCAGGTTTTGTTTCTCCTGAGGCCTCTTTCCTTGGCTTGCAAATGCTACCTTCTTGTCTGTGTCCTCGCATGGCTCGTATCCTTGGTGTCTCTTTCTCTTCATATAAGGACACCAGTCATATTGGATTAGGGCTTTGCTGTTATCTTAACTTAATCACGTCTTTAAAGACCTTATCTCAATAAGAAAAAACAAAAGAAAAAAAAAAAAACCACACACACACCTCACAAAAATGGTACATTCTAAGGACGGTGGTTGGGATCTAGACATACGAATTTTGAGGGGGACACGATTCAGTCCCTACCAGTGACTGTACCATTTTACATTCCCACCTGTATTGTGCGTGAAGCAGTTTCTCTGCATCCTTACCAGCGTTTGGTATTGACATTATTTTTTGTTTCAGACATTCCAATAGATGTGTGGTGATATCTCATTGTGATTTTATTTACTTTTTATTTATTTTTAATTTTAAGTAGGCTCCACGCCCATCATGGGGCTTGAACTCACGACCTTGAGATCTAGAGTCCCATGCTCTACCACCTGAGCCAGATGCCCCTCTGATTGTGATTTTCCCTTGAGCGTCTTTTCATCTGCTTATTTGTCCTCTGTGTATCTTCTCAGGTGAAATGTCTCTTCATAGTCTTTTGCCTATTTTCTACTTGGGTGGTTGTTGTAGTTTTTTGAGTTTTTTTTTTCTTAACTGTTGCATTTGTAGAGTTCTATATTACTATACCTTTTTGGGTACGTGGTTTGCAAATATTTCTCTCCAATCTGTAGTTTGTCTTTTCCTTCACTGAGCAGAGTTTTTCTGAGAGTAAAAATGTTGTCATGAAGTCCAGTTTATCAACTTTTCCCTTAAGTATTTTTTTAATTTTTAGAAGATTTTATTTATTTGTCAGAGAGAGAGAGAATGCGCACAAGCAGGGGGAGCAGCAGGCAGAGGGAGAAGCAGGCTCCCCACTGAGCAAGGAGCTGGATGGGCTGGATCCCAGGGCTGGATCCCAGGATGCTGGAATCATGACCCGAGCTGAAGGCAGACACTTAACCGACTGAGTCACCCAGGCGTCCCTCCACCTTGCTTTGTATGGATTGTGCTTTCGGTGTCATGTCTAAGAACTTTTTACCTAGCTTTAGATCCTGAAGATTGTTTTTTCTTCAAAGTTTTACATTTAAGTCCATGATTTATTTTGAGTTTGTTTTGGTATAAGGTATGAGCCCTGGGTTGAGGTTCATTTTTTTTGCCTGTGAATGTTCAGTTGCTGTGGCATCATTTCTTGAAAAGGCTGTCTTTCTTTCCTTAAATTGCTTTTGCTTCTTCATCAAAAATCAATTGGGAATATGTGTGTGGGTTTATTTCTGCTTCTCTATTTTGTTCCATTGATCTCTGTCATTCTGCCAGTACCACACAGTCTTGATTACGGTCGCTATATAGTAAGGCTTGAAATTGGGTAGACAGATTCTTCTCATTTTCTTAAAAATTGTTTAGCTATACTAGTTTCTTTGTCTTTCCATATAAATTTTATTTTTTTTAATTTTTTAATTTTTTTAAGATTTTATTTATTTATTTGACAGAGAGAGACTGCCAGCGAGAGAGGGAACACAAGCAGGGGGAGTGGGAGAGGAAGAAGCAGTCTCTCCAGCGGAGGAGCCTGATGAGGGGCTTAATCCCAGAACACCGGGATCACGCCCTGAGCCGAAGGCAGACGCTTAACGACTGAGCCACCCAGGCGCCCCTCCATATAAATTTTATTTTATTTTATTTTATTTTATTTTTTTAAGATTTATTTATTTATTTGACAGAGATAGAGACAGCCAGCGAGAGAGGGAACACAAGCAGGGGGAGTGGGAGAGGAAGAAGCAGGCTCACAGCTGAGGAGCCTGATGTGGGGCTTGATCCCACAACGCCGGGATCACGCCCTGAGCCAAAGGCAAACGCTTAACCGTTGTGCCACCCAGGCGCCCCTCCATATAAATTTTAGAACAATCTTGTCTATATAAAAAAAATCTTGCTAGTACTTGGGTAGAAATTGCAGGAAGCTGTATTTAGGGAAGAATTGGGTTTTTCTTGTTGTTAAAGATTGTATTTATTTATTTGACAGAGAGAGAAAGCATGTGTGCACACGCAGGGGGAGCGACAGGCAGAGTGAGAGGGAGAAGCCAGCTTGCCACTGAGCAGGGAGCCCGATGCGGGGCTCAATCCCAGGATGCTGATGCTTAATTGACTGAGCCACACCGGTGCCCTGAGAACTGGCTTTTTTTTTTTTTTTAAAGATTTTATTTATTTATTCGACAGATAGAGACAGCCAGCGAGAGAGGGAACACAAGCAGGGGGAGTGGGAGAGGAAGAAGCAGGCTCATAGCGGAAGAGCCTGATGTGGGGCTCGATCCCATAACGCTGGGATCACGCCCTGAGCCGAAGGCAGACGCTTAACCGCTGTGCCACCCAGGCGCCCCGAGAACTGGCTTTTTTAATAAAAAGTGAATCTTCCAGTCCATGAACACTGTATAAGTCGTTTATTTAGGTCTTTGATTTCTTTCTTCGGCGTTTGTAGTTCTTAGCATTTAAATTCTTATATATTTTATTAGATTTACACAAAGTTTTTTCTTTGGGGGAGTGATCATAAGTGATATTTTAAATTTTAGTCCACGTGTTCATTGCTAATCTGTAGAAGTATAATTGATTTTTCTGTTTTTCTTATATCCTGTGGCTTCACTGAACTTAACTTATTTAGTCCGGGAGGATTTTTTGTAGATTTCTTGGGGTTTTTTTTTTTTTTTTAAGATTTTATTTATTTATTCGACAGAGACAGCCAGCGAGTGAGGGAACACAAGCAGGGGGAGTGGGAGAGGAAGAAGCAGGCTCACAGCAGAGGAGCCTGATATGGGGCTTGATCCCATAATGCCGGGATCACACCCTGAGCCGAAGGCAGACGCTTAACCGCTGTGCCACCCAGGCACCCCATTCTTGGGATTTTTTACGTAGACAATCATATCTTCACATAGGGACAGTTTTATTTCTTCCTTTACAATCTCTCTGCATTGTATTTCCTTGTCTTGCCTTATTACACTAAGTAGGACTTCCAGCACTATGTTGAATGAGAGTACTGAGAGCAGACACCCTTGCTTTGCCCTCAAGAGAAGCATTCAGTCTTTTTTTTTTTTTTTTAAGATTATTTTATTTTATTTATTCATTCGACAGAGAGAGAGACAGCCAGCGAGAGAGGGAACACAAGCAGGGGGAGTGGGAGAGGAAGAAGCAGGCTCACAGCGGAAGAGCCTGATGTGGGGCTCGATCCCAACGCCGGGATCACGCCCTGAGCCGAAGGCAGACGCTTAACCGCTGTGCCACCCAGGCGCCCCAGCATTCAGTCTTTTTAAAGAAACTTTGTGTTACAATGTGCAAATAGACATTAAGAAAATGGATTATCCTGTTACTTTGAGAGACTGTGGGCCAGCTTTTTATTATCTTAAAGATACAAAGCCAGACAGCCTTGGAGGTGTGCAGTGTGAATTGATCAGGCACTGCTTTAGCTCTCTCGGAATGCAGCTCCCAGAACCACACCACCCAGATGAGGGCTGTCAACCACTTGTGCTGGTTTTCGTTTTTTTGGTTTTTGTTTTTTTCCAGTGTAGAGCTGGCAGCTCTTTACCTGTGGTTTCTAAATGAACATTTTACAATAAATCCTGGGACTTTTAGAATGGAACTTTTCTGTGCTTATTACTGTTTTGATGTATCTTCATTTGCTTATCTATGTTAACTTCCCTCCTGACCTCAGATTATCTCTTTAAAAGCTAATTTCTGTGTGTTAGTCAGTTGGAAACTTGGAAATGGCTCTTAAGCAATAGGGCTTGACAGGCAGTTGACACTAAGTGACTTTCACATGGCTTAATCCTAAGGAGGAATGCACACAGCGTCTGACTTAAGCATGACTTGTGCTTGCAGGCATTCTCTGAATTCACCTGAACCACCATTTAAGAAATCTTGATAGCGTGCTCATTGTAATAACACAGAAGTACATAAAGTTAAAAGTGAGAGTATGGGATATGTAGTGTATGGTTACTTCTCTCATTATCCCCGAAATCGCAGGCTCACCCCCCCCCAAAATCACCTGAATCCCCAGAGGCAACCCTTTTAATAGCTTGATATTTATACTTTAAGGCTCTATTATACTTATGTTCTCCTTGTTTCCTTTATGTTTTAGTGTGCATCTCTGTGTGTTTCCTATGCAAAATTTTTAATTTAAAAAGAACCATGGGGTGCCTGGGTGGCTTAGTCGGTTAAGGGTCCTGGGATCAAGCCCTGCTTCCGGCTCCCTGCTGCAGGGAGCCTGCTTCTCCCTCTGCCCCTCCCCATGCTCATGCATTCTCTCTCTCAAATAAATAAATAAAATCTTTTTTTAAAAAATATTATATATATTATCCTGTTTATCAATAATTGAAATCTTAGTTATTTTGTGTTATCTGGTTATATAATTTGTCATACCCTTTTTTACTAATTTTGCCTGGTCTACCTGCCCATCTTTTTTTTTTTTTTACCCTGTGCGACGGGGTGGGGGTGGGCAGAGGGAGAGAGAATCTCCAGCAGACTTCCCACTGAGTGTAGAACCTGACACAGGGCTCAATCTCACAACCCTGAGATCATGACCTGAGCCGAAATCAAAAGTCCGACGTTTAAGCGACTGAGCCACCTAGGTGCCATGGTCTACATGTCTTTAAAAGGAGGACTGAGCATTAATTGGTCATTGGAATAGTGGATGAACAGAGCCTTATGGGGATTAGAATACAAGGGAGGTGGGGGGTGATGACCTAGAGTCTGTGGCTTCTTTTTGTGACTCATTTAATTGGGGATAAAGGACATAATGAGATTAGTCCTGGTAGGTGGTGGTGGCAAGCTTGTGAGTATCTTAAGGTAGAAGGGATGGGCATCTGAGGCTTCCTCTTGATGCTTGTCTTTGGAGGCTAGGAAGTCTAGAAAAACTGAATCCTGCTCTGAGCAAGCAGGCCTACACTTGACCCCTGTGTATAGCAGGGAGAAGGCCTTGGGAGCAGGGGAGGCCGTGAGATCTCAGTGCTCAGGATTTCCTCTTTACCTTTTCTAGGTGGGGCAGCCTTGCTCATAGCATGCAGGGCTCCCTCTTGAACTCTGATGCTTTGGTTATTAGTAAGGATAAGTTTATTATATTCATGTGTTCATTAGATATTTTTAAGGAAAATTGTTAATATCCTTTGCCCATTTTTTTCTGTTGAATTGTCTTTCTTACTGATTTATTTTTTTATTGCTATATTAATAGATGTTATGTGTTGCAGTTTCTACCAGGCTGATTTTCAATACTGAGTCTTTTTCAAGAAACCATGATATGTTTATCAATTTTTTTCAGATCTTTAAAAAATATCACTAAATTTTTACATGTTTCTTATTACATGTCTTACATACTTCTTAAATGTATTCCTTGGTATTGAACAATTTTTGTTACTGTTGAAATGAGATCTTTTAAAATTATTACATTTTCATTTTTGACGTGAGAGATAACTAGTTTTTTCTTTACGTGTTTATCTTGTACATGACTACTTAACTCTGTTAGTTCTGTTTTCTGTATATGCTTCCCTATGAGCGTGACTGTAGCTCCTCTAGTTTCTAGGGCTCTGAACCTGGACTTGCAGCGTTAGAGCTGTAGTCGGGTGACAGCGTGGAAATAGTCTGTGTAGCCTGGCAAGGGAATACAAGCACCACTGCTAATCATATTTCTGGGACATTTTGCTCTGAATACCAAAGTCCAAATCACAAGTGGCTTTTCGAATGCATCTTGTTCATGGAGTGTGGACTGCCTTTCATTTACTGGGTCTGTTTGAATTTTAGGAACGCGAGGATCATCCCCGGAGAGGACGGGAGGAACGGCAGCACCGGGAGCCATCGGGCCAGGAACACAGGCGAGCTAGAAACAGCGACCGCGACAGACACAGGGGCCATTCCCACCAGAGGAGAAGCCCTAATGAGAGGCCCGGGAGTGGGCAGGCTCAGGGACGGGACCGAGACGTTCAGAATCTACAGGCTCAGGACGCAGAGCGGGAGTTTTACAATGCCCGAAGACGGGAGAATCGCCAGAAGAATGAAGTCAGTGCTGGTGGTAATGAGTCTCAGGAGTTGGTTCCCCGACCTGGTGGCAACAGTAAAGACAAAGAGGTGCCCGTGAAAGAAAAGCCAAGCTTTGAACTCTCTGGGGCACTTCTTGAGGACACCAACACCTTCCGGGGTGTCGTCATTAAGTATAGTGAGCCCCCAGAAGCACGTATCCCCAAAAAACGATGGCGCCTCTACCCGTTTAAAAATGACGAGGTGCTTCCTGTCATGTACATCCATCGGCAGAGCGCCTACCTGCTGGGCAGGCACCGCCGCATAGCGGACATCCCAATCGATCATCCCTCCTGCTCGAAGCAGCACGCGGTCTTTCAGTATCGGTGAGTGTACGTTTGCAGGAAGAATCAGAAGTGTGGGCGGGAGCTGAGAGTCTAAGGATTACTAACATTTGTGTACATGTGTATGCAGAAAAATCCCAGACTCCTCAGATCTAATCTTCGTCTTAAGATTATGACTCTAACCGCCCTTTGAATAATCACTTACATTTTGGTGTCAAGAGATCCAGATTTTGAATCCTGCCACTGCTACTTTCCAGACGTTTGACCTGGGGCAGGCCACACTCTGTGCCTCAGTTTCTCCCTACCTCAAAGGGCTATTTTGGGGGTTAAATGGAAGTGTACCTGAAAGTGGCTGGCACGTGTGTTCACTAATCTGTAGTTGACCGTTTGTGTAAGACATCTGTTACTGTTTGATCGTCATAACACTCCTGTGAGGAGGATAGGTCAGCTGTCCATATCCCCATTCGACGGGTGAGAGGATTGAAGCTCAGCAGAGTCTAATAAGTGATCTGGTTCAAAGGTAGCTCTCTTGACTTTGATGTCAAAATCCACTGCTTTGTTCCCATTGGGACAGGAGCTAAAATATGCTGAAAAACATGTTGAAATCAAGAAGCATTATCTTGATTATAAACAACACAAAAATGTATTCTCTTAATCATGGCAAGAGGTCTTGGATTCTGATTTTAAACTTTTGATCTACCATGAATTTCCTTCCCTACTCCCTCGGTAATCAGTTCCCGCCTTTTCTAAGTATATTTAACTTGCTCCCAATTTCCAGATCCAAGGCCTTACCTTCCCCTTGATTTCCTAGAGTTTGGACTTGAACTGTGTTCAAGGCAGGTCATTGCCAGGTTTAGGCTGTGTTAGCAAAATGCTGGGTGGTCTGAGGTAGGATTTTGCTGACAAGTTTCTCTCTTTTATCTCTGCTAGGCTTGTGGAATATACCCGCGCTGATGGGACAGTTGGCCGAAGGGTGAGGCCCTACATCATTGACCTTGGCTCAGGCAATGGAACGTTCTTGAACAACAAGCGCATTGAGCCACAGAGATACTATGAACTAAAGGAAAAGGATGTACTTAAATTTGGGTTCAGCAGCAGAGAGTATGTGTTGCTTCACGAGTCCTCTGACACCTCCGAAGTAGACAGGAAAGAAGATGAGGATGACGAGGAGGAAGAGGAAGTATCTGACAGCTAGCAAACTAAGAAACAGCCCGAACGCTCGAGAGACCTTTTCTTTCTGCAAAGGTTTTGGGATTGAGTCAGAGAGCATGGTGCTCTCTGTAGCGCCTCTTATCGCCTTAAGTCTTCCCTCTGTTGCTGACCACCTTATGTTGTAGTGTAAGAAAACTGACTGCTGTTTGGTTGAACTTTTTTCTGTGGCACATCAGCCCCTTGCCTGTGGGCATTTGTTTTCAGAACAGTCTCACCAACACATCGTGTTTTAGTCGAAGCATCGTGGCTTTAGTTGGTGCTTTCAGAACTGCTGCCTAGGAAGCTACAAACCCTTGGTTCAAGGGGAGTCGTGGCTTGTTCTCTTTGTACAGTTACTTTATTTATATAGTGGTTAAGCTTTGTGGGCTGGGTTTGTTTTTGTGTTTGTTTTGGGGGGCAAACCCCTGAACAGAGAATCTTCCTAAGCTTTGGTTGTCACCAAAACAGCCTCCATTATATACCAAAGCTTTGACCTGGTTGAGCTCTTGAGTCACAGAAGTTGATTTTGCACTTCATTTTTGGGGGGTGGGAATTGACCACATGACCTCATTATTAACTGTTGGACTTAAACAGATGCTTTGTGGAACCTGCCGAAGCATACGACTGTGTGGGGAGAGCCTGGCTCCCGCAGCGGGTGCTGACTTCACGTCAGGAGAGGCTGAACTGGGTCGCGGATCGGTTTCCTATGAGAGAATTCTGATTTCTCCATAGAGCATGTACATAACAGTTTTGATCATCCTATCTATTCAACTTTGCATTTTTATTCAAATGTTATCTCTTTCCTTCTTGCAAAACAGTGTCATTTATGTAGCACGGTCCTTGCTTTCTTCTAACACGTATGTATATGTGTAAAGGAGGTTGTGTAGTTGACACGTTTCATCTTTTTAAAAAACGTTCAGAGAGGTTGTATTTACTTTCCCAAGGCTG